>NC_053391.1:325780862-326141487 GCF_905171765.1 Bufo bufo
CAATGAAACTGTTCCAGTCTGATAGGGACTTGTATACCACTAATCTAATTTTAGAAAAGTCTGTTTTTCTAAAATCTAAAACTTTTGTTTTTGTGTGGTGTGACTCAGTCACTGTACTTATAGTAAACCACACTGACTGGTGATCACTAGATCCCAAGCTTTCCCCTACAGTAATATCAGATACCAAATTCCCATTTGTGAATACTAAATCTAAAATGGCCTCCTTCCGGGTTGGCTCCTCCACTACTTGCTGTAGAGATAATCCCAGTAGGGAATTTAGAATATCTGTACTCCTGGCAGAACTAGCTATTTTGGTTTTCCAGTTTACATCTGGAAGATTGAAGTCTCCCATAATGATAACTTCCCCCTTCAATGTCATTTTAGCTATTTCCTCAACTAGTAGATCATCTAATTCTTTGACTTGGCTAGGTGGTCTATATATCACACCTACACGAGTTACCTTATGATTATCAAGCTGCACGGTAACCCAAACTGACTCTAAATTGTTCTTACTAACTTGTATCAAATTAGATTTTAGGTTATCTTTCACATACAGGGCCACCCCTCCCCCTTCTTGCCTTCTCTGTCTTTCCTGTATAGAGAGAACCCTGGTATTGGTATATCCCAGTCATTACTCCCGTTGAACCACGTCTCAGTAACAGCCACTACATCTATATTCTCAGATGCCATTATAGCCTCAAGTTCATTGATCTTATTCCCTAGACTGCGAGCATTTGTAGACAAGACTCTGAGCTTGTCATTTCTTAACCTTTGTGCTACTGGCCTCTTCTGGCATTGTTCCGGGGGGCAGTTGGACTGCTGGATTATCACTCTTTTGCCCCCCTTTCCTAGTTTAAATGCTTCTTAGCAAATACCTGGAACTGTTCACCGAGGACATTCGTTCCTTTGAGAGAAAGATGCAAACCATCTTTCTTGTACAGTTCTTTCCCATTCCAACAAGAGCTAACATGAGACACAAAGCCAAATCCTTGGTTCAGACACCATTCACCAAGCCATCATTGAATTCCTTAATGCGCATCTTCCTGTCATGCTGAAGGTTATGCACAGGCAAAACTGCAGAGAATGAAACAGTTGATGCAACCTCCCGTATATCCTTTCCAAGTGTGTGAAAAGCTTCTTTCACCTTTGAAACCTCATTGCAAGCCAGATCGTTTGTCCCAAGATGGAGAATAACATCCACTTCCCTTTCCTGCTTTGCTTGCCTAACAATATTAAGGATCCGTCGTCTATCCCTGCTAGCGGTAGCACCAGGGAGACATCTCACAACACCATTCTCCTCAAACTTCACACCTCTTATGATGGAATCGCCCACCAACAGCTGCTTACTATCAATCCTCACCTTCTCCTTTTTGTCCTTGGCTGCAGTCTTACATACTTTAGGCATGGGAGATGATTGTTTCTCACCCACTGTGCTTGAGCCATCCTCCATGTTGCTCTTGCACTCTGAAAGTGCTGCAAATGAATTATGGAGAGCCACAGACTGTGGGACATGCCTTCTATCCACAACTCTCAGTCTACCTGAACCTACAGTAACCCATCTCCCTATTCTAGGGGGCCTCTGTGGCAGTGGCATTGCAATGTTCTCAGCCTGAGTTTGTTTAGTGGTTAATTTAAAAATCTCATATTTCAAAAAGGTAATTTCCTGCTGCATTATGGAGAGCTGTCTACAGATCAGACAGTATCCAAACCTCTGAAGAGTGGAACCTGAAATAAAAGCACAACAATTCCTGCACATAACCAGGCAAGTCCGTTATGAAGTCCATGGACAGATGTGTCCAAGGACGGGAAGGAATGGGCAAAGGAAGGAGAGGACCTGATGGCCGTGAATGAGGGACCTTGGCACGAGCGCAAGTCTCGCAAGCTGCCACAAAACCCTCAACCGACTTACAAAGCGCAGGCCACCAGAATCTCTGAGCGATGAGATCCAGTGTGGCTCTTGCCCCCGGGTGCCCAGCAAGGACCGTGACGTGGTGTTCTTTAAAAATCTTGTGTCTCAAAGCGAGAGGCACAAACAACCTCCCAGGAGGACAAAGATCAGGAGCTTCTGACTGGGCTGCCTGCACCTCTGCCTCCAATTCAGGAAAAAGAGCAGAGACCACCACACCTTCAGCCAAAATGGGACCCGGGTCTTCAAAATTCCCACCTCCCGGAAAACAACGTGACAGGGCATCTGCCTTCACATTCTTAACCCCAGGGCGGAACGTAACAACAAAATTAAACCTTGAAAAGAACAAAGACCATCTGGCCTGTCTCGGGTTCAGACGCTTGGCTGACTCCAAGTAGGCCAGATTTTTATGGTCAGTAAACACGGTAATAGGGTGTCTGGCTCCCTCTAGCCAATGGCGCCATTCCTCAAAAGCCAACTTGATGGCCAACAATTCCCTATCTCCCACATCATAATTTCTCTCTGCGGAGGAGAGTTTCTTTGAGAAAAAGGCACACGGTTGCCATTTGGCAGGAGAGGAACCCTGAGACAAGACCGCACCCACCCCTACCTCAGAAGCATCAACCTCAACTATGAAGGGTAACGAAATATCAGGTTGTACTAGGATGGGAGCGGAAGCAAAACTCTCCTTGATATTAGAAAAGGCCTTACACGCCTCTACCGACCAGGAAGAAAAATCTACCCCCTTTCTGGTCATATCAGTGAGTGGTTTAACAACAGAGGAATAATTCAAAATAAATTTCCTGTAATAATTGGCAAAGCCCAAAAAACGCATCAGCGCCTTCTGATTCTCAGGAAACTCCCACTCAAGCACAGCGCGGACCTTCTCGGGGTCCATGCGAAAACCAGAAGCGGAGACAAGAAACCCCAGAAATTGGATTTCTGGAACCGCAAACACACATTTTTCCAGTTTCGCGTATAATTTATTCTCCCGCAGGATGAGCAAGACCTGACGTAAGTGTTCCTTATGAGTCTTGAAATCAGGAGAAAAAATCTAAATGTCATCCAAATACACTAATACAAATTTTCCCATTAAATGATAAAAAATGCTGTTGACGAAATGCTGAAAAACGGCTGGGGCATTCATTAAACCAAAAGGCATAACCAAATTCTCAAAATGGCCCTCAGGGGTATTGAAAGCCGTCTTCCATTCGTCTCCTTCTCTGACCCTAACCAGGTTGTATGCCCCTCTTAGGTCTAATTTGGAAAAGACTTTAGCCCCAACAACCTGGTTAAACAGGTCCGGGATCAGAGGAAGCGGATAAGGATCACGAATAGTGATACTGTTCAGCTCCCTGAAATCCAGACAAGGTCTTAAAGAACCATCTTTTTTCTTAACAAAGAAAAAACCAGCGGCAACAGGTGACTTCGAGGGTCGTATGTTTCCTTTTCTCAGACTCTCAGAGATATAAGCCCGCATAGCGACCCTCTCAGGTTGGGAGAGATTGTATAAACGAGATTTAGGCAGCTTGGCGCCTGGGATGAGATTAATAGGGCAATCATACTCCCTGTGCGGAGGTAAACCCTGAACTCCACTCTCAGAGAAGACATCCAAAAATTCAGAGAGGAAAGGTGGTACAGTCTTAGTAGAAACCTCAGAAACAGATGTTATGAGGCAATTCTCTCTGCAAAAGTTACTCCAACCATTTATTTGCCTCGCTTGCCAATCAATGGTGGGGTTATGTTTAGTGAGCCAGGGTAGCCCCAACACTAGAGGAGTAGGCAAACCGCTAAGGACGAAACATGACACATCCTCAACATGAGCATCACTCACAATTAAACGGAAATTGTGAACTATGCCCTTTAATGATTTCTGAGAAAGTGGAGCGGAATCAATAGCAAAAACAGGAATATCCTTTCCCAAAGTGCATACCTGGAAACCATGAGTTATTGCAAATTGATTATCAATGAGGTTGACAGCTGCTCCACTATCCACAAAAATCTCACAAAAAATGCTCTTGCTCTCTAGCGCCACCCTAGCAGGCAGGACAAAACGGGAACTACAAGCAAACGGAAAACCTTCAATTTCCGCCTCAACCCTGCCAATAGTAACAGACGGAACATTTTTAAAAGATTTTTTCCTTTTTGTCTCTTTATTACTCCCAGAAAACTGCCTGAATCTCCTAGAGGGACAAACATTTGCCAGATGATTTATACCTCCACAACAAAAACAAACCCTCCCCTGCGGGCTGAATCTTCTATTGTCAGAGGCAATCAACCCCAGCTGCATGGACTCCTGCTCAGAAGGGGCTGACAGCGACTGAGACCCCTGTGCACAGAATGAGACCGCTGCACTGTCCCGGGACTGAGTATGACAGGAAGGAGAGATCTCTCCTCTCTCTCTAAGACGCCTGTCAATACGAACAGCCTGAGACATAGCAGAATCCAAGGAGGTAGGTCTTTCATGAAAGGCAAATGCATCTTTCAATCCCTCTGAAAGACCATAGCAAAATTGACTTCGGAGTGCAGCATCATTCCAACCCGTATCTGCTGCCCATCTCCGAAATTCTGAACAGTATATCTCTGCGGATTGTTTACCCTGGCATAACAGACGTAGTCTAGACTCAGCCAGAGCAATACGATCCCGATCATCATATATCTGACCCAGGGCTAAAAAGAATTCATCCACTGAACGAAGGGGCCGTGCCCCCTCCGGCAGCGAAAATGCCCAGGACTGAGCGTTACCCCTGAGCAGCGATATAATGATCCCCACCCTCCGTTCTTCATCACCAGAAGAATGGGGAAGAAGGCGAAAATGGAGTTTGCAAGCCTCTCTAAAACGCACAAAATTCTCACTACCCCCGGAGAACGTATCCGGGAGCGAGATCTTAGGCTCAGCACAAACTCCATGAACGCAAGCTGAACCGGTCACTTTAAACTGAGAAAAAGTCTTACGGAGATCAGCTACCTCCAAAGAAAGACCCTGAAAGCGTTCAGCCAAAAGTGAAACCGGATCCATGCTTGAGACGGTTTTGGCGGCTGATAATGTCACGGATGGTGTACAGGAAACAAGACAATACCATATAAACAATGTCTCTCTGGATCCACAACTAAGGAACAAAGGGAGACCCCTGCAATAGACCTGCCGCTCTCCCTTACTGCTCAGCCTATGAGAACACCCCAAAGGTGGATGGCCGCATATCCACGTTCCTCGGTTATCTATTACCTGAAGACCCTACAATAGTGAAGGGACACGACCACCGGCTCCCTACACTGACACGGAGGGAGTCAGGGTCACCTGGATCCAGAAAAGACAAAATCATAAATACATAAACAGCACTTATCTTGCAGACGACTGACGACTGAGGACTGGGAACTGGGAACTGGGAACAGCATGCATGCACACACACTCCAGGAAGTTGTATCAGCCGCACATTACTGCATTATGGGGAGGAACTTAAAGGGTAGCAATCAGTCCAACTGCATGACAGCTGAGATAGACTAACGAGATGAGAAACTAAACCAAAACAAAGAAATTCAAGGAGGAGGATCTGAGAAGCTCCTGTGAGCGTTTCTCAGCTGTCTGGCTGTGACAGTCACGTCCATAACAACCTGCTCTATAGAAATACCACATAATCTAACCTGTCAAATGAATGTTGTAAATAAAAAATAAAAACAGTGCCAAAACAGCTATATTTTGTTACCTTGCCTCACAAAAAGTGTAATATAGAGCAACCAAAAAATCATATATACCCTAAAATAGTACCAACAAAACTGCCACCTTATCCTGTAGTTTCTAAAATGGGGTCACTTTTTTGGAGTTTCTACTCTAGGGGTGCATCAAGGGGTTTTCAAATGTGACATGTCAGCTTAAAATTATCCCAGGGAAATCTGCTTTCCAAAAACCATATGGTGTTCCTTTCCTTCTGCGCAATGCCGTGTGCCCGTATATCAGTTTACGATCACATATGGGGTGTTTATGTAAACTACAGAAGCAGGGTCATAAATACTGAGATTTGTTTGGCTGTTAACCCTTGCTTTGTAACTGGAAAAAATTTATTAAAATGGAAAATCTGCATAAAAAAAAGTCTGAAATTTCATCTTCATTTTCCATTAATTCTTGTGGAACACCTAAAGGGTTAACAAACTTTATAAAATCAGTTTTGAATACCTTGAGGGGTGTAGTTACTAAAATGGGGTCACTTTTTTGGAGTTTCTACTCTAGGGGTGCATCAGGGGGGCTTCAAATGGGACATGGCAGCTTACAATTATCCCAATGAGATCTGCTTTCCAAAAACCATATGGCATTCCTTTCCTTCTGCGCAATGCCGTGTGCCCGTACAGCAGTTACGACCACATATGTTTTTTTTCTGTAAACTACAAAATCAGGGCCATAAATATTGAGTTTTGTTTGGCTGTTAATCCTTGCTTTGTAACTGAAAAAAATGGATTAAAATGAAAAATCTGCCAAAAAAGTTAAATTCTAAATTTCATCTCCATTTTCCATTAATAATTGTGGAACACCTAAAGGGTTAACAAACTTTGTAAAATCAGATTTGAATACCTTGAGGGGTGTAGTTTCTAAAATGGGGTCATGTTTCAGTGGTTTCTATTATGTAAGCCTCACAAAGTGGCTTCAGACCTTAACTGGTCTTTAAAAAGTGGGTTTTGGAAGTTTTCTGAAAAATTTCAAGATTTGCTTCTAAGCCTTCTAACTCCCCCCCCCCCCCCAAAAAAAATACCATTAACAAAATGATCCAAATATTAAGTAGACATATGGGGAATGTAAAGTAATTTCTATTTTTGGAGGTATTACTATCTATTATACAAGTAGAGAAATTGAAATTTGGAAATTTGCAAATTTTTCAAAATTTTGGGTAAATTTGGTATTTTTTTAAATAAATGATTTATTTTTTTTACTCAATTTTACCACTTTCATGAAGTACAATATGTGATGAGAAAACAATCTCAGAATGGCCTGGAAAATTATAAGCGATTTAAAGTTATCACCACATAAAGTGACACATGTCAGATTAGCAAAAAATGGCCTGGTCCTTAAGGTGAAATATGTCAGGGTCCTGAAGGGGTTAATGCCCATCATTTACTAAGTAAATGAGCTGGAAAATCTGGAATAACTCTTGACAAATTCATGAAATAGCCCATAGCTCTTACTAAATTTGCCACATTTTGAATGGTTTGAAAATCAAAATTAGACCTAATATGAGTAGATATAAATTTGTGTCAATGTTTTCTTAATTTCACCCAATTTTCTTAAAAAGTTTGGCCTAAACCATATCTCCTTGGTAATTTCTCTTGTTACAGTACTTTCCAAATTTAGTGAGTGACATAAAAAAAAAATTTTTAACGTAAAGGACAGGTTGCTACTTACTTTCTTCTGGTAGATCATATTCTTCTGCCTCTCTCTCCATCTGCTGACACCATCCTTCCATCCTTTCCACCTCAGCCTGCAACATCTTAATGAACCACTCTCCATCCCTGTGACATGGAGAAGCTCTTCCAGAGTCTGGGAGACTCCGAGTGCCTCTGTCCATCCAAGACTCCTGACGAGACTCTTCTCCTGTATCATACTGCATTTGATAGTCCTCTCTATATGCCCATTGGCCTTGAGTATGAACTGTCTTATACACTGAGTACTGCTGGCTGGTGTCTGAAGGCTCAGAGGAGTGTCGCTGAAAGGAGCGTCCAAACTGCAGGCCTTTGTCTTCTGTGGGAACAGTCAGTCCTGGGAAGCCTTCAAGCTCCAAATCAGCCTGAACTCCGGCAGTCACGCTGTTAGAGCGCTTAAACCTTGACCTCCTGTAAAAAGATCAATTAAACAGAAATAAGTTATATGATTTTAGAAAAGACCATAAGATTTTTCTTAGCACAAACCATTGATTGTAGCTATGCTGCTTTGATGAGTGATATAGACCCATGCAGTCCCCACTTGTCCATTTACCAATTTATTGGCATGTGCCATGGTTTAGAGTTGATACAAGGCATCACATACTCATATATAAGCAGTACCACAGTATTTTTCTTGCAGTTTCTCATGGAATTTGTAAGGAAAAAAAGGTCTAATGGCAAAATTAGATGTTGGTGGCCACATAATGGTGTGGATCAAAAAGGCAGACGTAAGCATAAGGCCTCTTTCACACTACGGTATGGCTATTTCAGTGTTTTGCGGTCTGTTTTTCACTGATCCGTTGTTCAGTTTTTTTGTTTCCGTTGTGTTTCCGTTTATGTTCTGTTTTTCCGTTCCGTTTTTCCGTATGGCATATACAGTATACATTAATTACATAGAAAAAATTGGGCTGGGCATAACACTTTCACTTGATGGTTCCACAAAAACGGAACGGATACGGAAGACATATGTATGCATTTCTGTATGTGTTCCGTTTTTTTTGCGGACCTATTGACTTGAATGGAGCCACGGAATGTGATTTGCGGGCAATAAATAATAGGACATGTTCTATCTTTCAACGGAACGGAAAAACGGAAATACGGAAGCGGAATGCATATGGAGTACATTCAGGTTTTTTTGCCGAACCATTGAAATGAATGGTTCCGTATACGGACCGTATACGAAACGCAAAAAACGGCCCGCAAAACAGAAAAAAAAAACGGTAGTGTGAAAGAGGCCTGAAGGACATATACTACCTCACCTCTATTTTTATTCCGCTCCTGGCTTTGGCTTCAAACATTGCATCAGAAAAACATGGCTGAATCTAAATATACTGTATGTATTCATTTGTGAATTTAACCCCTAAAAGCAAAAGCCAGTTTGGACCAAATGCTGGTTCCCCATTTTTCAAATCTGACATGTGTCACTTTATCTGATAATAACTCTGGAGCTATTTTACTGATGCAAGCGATTCTAAGGCTGTTTTCTCGTAACACATACTTCATGTTAGTGGTGAATTTGAGTTGACATGTTTTACCTTTATAAAAGAATAGAAGTGGGGCACTCTCTCAAAGTATAGGGATCTTTAATTACACATATCACAATAAACTAGTAAAACAATCACAGTATAATATCAGCGGTAAAAGAGCAGATAAAATGTTGGTATTAACAATAGTAAAAAATGGTATAAATAATGGACTAAACAGATAAAAATATATTAAATTCAACAGTATCAATATAAATAAGATCCCAATAAATATATGAATTTTTTGAGGATGGGTTATTATATTCAAATATTCAATGATACAATGATACACATTGTTTACTGATGTGGTTACAGAGAGAGTCGATATCTGCACAAAAGAATTACATATCTTAAATGGTACATCAGAATCGCAAGGGGCTTTAATAATGATAGCTAAAGAATGATAGCTTCTATGTATATAGAGATATGCTATCACCACTTGGTTGTCTTCATATGGCCTTTATATGGTTGTTTTGATATAGACTCTTTCTTATGATTATTTTATTATTAAAGCCCCTTGCGATTCTGATGTACCATTTAAGATATGTAATTCTTTTGTGCAGATATCGACTCTCTCTGTAACCACATCAGTAGACAATGTGTTGTTAACAATTAACCATACATTGAATAGATTACTAAGACGCAGCGGAGCCGCATTGATACATTTGCGACATTGATGCGCATTCCACATGATGTGATTTTAGAGGAAGTGCTGTACAATAAAATGAGGGTTTTGCAGGTGGAGACCTTATTACCACTTATTTGTATTTTTTATATATTTTTTATATCTTTTTATTTTTATTTATATATTTTTTTATATATATATATATCCTTTAATATATGATTTACTAACGTTACCCATTTTATTACTACAAGGATGAGACGGACGATATATTTAAAAAGAAAATCATGTTTAATATATGCTCTAAAGTCAGCTATTACACCTATAGATCCCAATCCTTATAAGATCTGAATTCCGAACCAGTCCTTTCTTTATTCCTAACCCACTATAAAGGTGGAACATGAGCAGGGGGATGTTAACCACTGAGGAAGGGGTCTGTGTTGTAAATCCCCGAAACGCGTCTGGTATCCCCCCCACTAAGAGGAGAGGGACTGCAAGTCCGAGGAAGTCTGGAGATCATTTTATGGTCAGCGAATTGCCGAAGTATACAAACGCTACTACACGTGAGACAAACCTAACCACGTGTAGCAAACAACTCTACTGGCGCCAAATTTGAATCTGAATACCACCCCTTGAGACCGGAGTCAGGAGCAACACGCTGAGTCGAGGGGCTATCATCCAGCACAAAGGATCCTCGGGTAAGACCTTGCATATCCCACCTAAAGCGATCGCCTCCTACCAATACAGCGGGACGCCGCTGTGCGTATAAGCAGCTGATTTATTGTTCAAACAAACTTTCAAAGCTGCATACGCCTGGGACTTTGACTATTATATTAAATACCTGTTATAAGGACTGGTGCCAGAGTAAACACCGTGTATGGAACTACACATCAGAGTATGATTAGTGAACATTACTATCATTGAATATTTGAATATAATAACCCATCCTCAAAAAATTCATATATTTATTGGTATCTTATTTATATTGATACTGTTGAATTTAATATATTTTTATCTGTTTAGTCCATTATTTATACCATTTTTTACTATTGTTAATACCAACATTTTATCTGCTCTTTTACTGCTGATATTATACTGTGATTGTTTTACTAGTTTATTGTGATATGTGTAATTAAAGACCCCTATACTTTGAGAGAGTGCCCCACTTCTATTCATTTATATATTTATTCTTATCAGACTGGGTGTTGTCTGTTAGTGGGTGCACCACTGCTGGATCCCCATCTCATTTTAGTGCGACATTATCTATACTTATCATGTTTTACCTTTATGTATAAAAAAATCCAAAATTTACAGAAAATTTGTAATTTTCTAAATTTGGATTTCTCAGATTTTAAGACAAATAGTGATTTCTCGCAAAATAGTTATTAACGTTCCCCATATGTCTACTTTATATTGGCATCATTTTGTAAATTTTATTACACTATATTATATTATTTCCATTAAAATGTTGCTTTATCACCAAATTTTTCATTTTCACAAGGCATAACAGGAGAAATGCACTCCAAAATTTGTTATGCATTTTTTCCTGATTATGGCAAAATGTACAGTCAGGCCCATAAATATTGGGACATCGACACAATTCTAAAATTTTTGGCTCTATACACCACCACAATGGATTTGAAATGAAACACAAGATGTGCTTTAACTGCAGACTGTCAGCTTTAATTTGAGGGTATTTACATCCAAATCAGGTGAACGGTGTAGGAATTACAACAGTTTGCATATGTGCCTCCCACTTGTTAAGGGACTAAAAGTAATGGGACAGAATAATAATCATAAATCAAACTTTCACTTTTTAATACTTGGTTGCAAATTCTTTGCAGTCAATCACTGCCTGAAGCCTGGAATGCATAGACATCACCAGACGCTGGGTTTCATCCCTGGTGATGCTCTGCCAGGCCTCTACTGCAACTGTCTTCAGTTCCTGCTTGTTCTTGGGGCATTTTCCCTTCAGTTTTGTCTTCAGCAAGTGAAATGCATGCTCAATCGGATTCAGGTTAGGTGATTGACTTGGCCATTGCATAACATTCCACTTCTTTCACTTAAAAAACTCTTTGGTTTCTTTTGCAGTATGCTTTGGGTCATTGTCCATCTGCACTGTGAAGCGCCGTCCAATGAGTTCTGAAGCATTTGGCTAATCATGAGCAGATAACATTGTCTGAAACACTTTAGAATTCATTCTGCTGCTTTTGTCAGCAGTCACATCATCAATAAATACAAGAGAACCAGTTCAATTGGCAGCCATACATGCCCACGCCATGACACTACCACCACCATGCTTCACTGATGAGGTGGTATGCTTAGGATCATGACCAGTTCTTTTCCTTCTCCATACTCTTCTCTTCCCATCACTCTGGTACAAGTTGATCTTAGTCTCATCTGTCCATAGGATGTTGTTCAAGAACTGTGAAGGCTTTTTTAGATGTCGTTTGGCAAACTCTAATCTGGCCTTCCTATTTTTGAGGCTCACTAATGGTTTACATCTTGTGGTGAACCCTCTGTATTCACTCTGGTGAAGTCTTCTCTTGATTGTTGACTTTCACACACATACACCTACCTCCTGGAGAGTGTTCTTGAACTGGCCAACTGTTGTGCAGGGTGTTTTCTTCACCAGGGAAAGAATTCTTTGGTCATCCACCACAGTTGTTTTCCGTGCTCTTCCGGGTCTTTTGGTGTTGCTTAGCTCACCGGTGTGTTCCTTCTTTTGGCCTCATGCACACGGCCGTGTTCCGCGGGCGAGAGCGGTCCGTGGTAACCCGGCCGGGATTCCTGCTGACATGATCTATACCAGTGTATCACTGTACAGCAGCCGCGGCATGAAGCGCACGGCATCATAGCAACCAATGACGCTGTGCGCTCCTGCTGTCAGCAGGAATCCCGGCCGGGTTACCACGGACCGCTTTCGGCCGCAGAACACGGCCGTGTGTACGAGGCCTTTTAAGAATGTTCCAAACAGTTGTTTTGGCCACACCTAATGTTTTTGCTATCTCTCTGATGGGTTTGTTTTGTTTTTCAGCCTAATGATGGCTTGCTTCACTGATAGTGACAGCTTTTTGGATCTCATCTTGAGAGTTGACAGCAACAGATTCCAAATGTAAATAGCACACTTGAAATGAACTCTGGACCTTTTATCTGCTCATTGTAATTGGGATAATGAGAGTATAACACACACCTGGCCATGGAACAGGTGAGAAGCCAATTGTCCCATTACTTTTGGTCCCTTAACAAGTGGGAGGCACATATGCAAACTGTTGTAATTCCTACACCGTTCACCTGATTTGGATGTAAATTCCCTCAAATTAAAGCTGACAGTCTGCAGTTAAAGCACATCTTGTTCATTTCATTTCAAATCCATTGTGGTGGTGTATAGAGACAAATTTTTTCGAATTGTGTTGATGTCCCAATATTTATGGACCTGACTGTATATTATCATAAACTGCTGTTTGGGGGCACGGCAGCGTTCAGAAGTGAAGGAGCAGAATTGGGATTTTCTAACATGGAATTTTTAGGAGCCTTTAAATTTTTGTTTTTTCACCAATGTAGCTGTATGAGAGCTTGTTTTTTGCAAGAGAGGCTGTAGTTTTTATTAATATAATTTTGGGGTACATATGTCTTTATGAGCACTTTTTATACCATTTCTTGGGAGGTGAGGTGGGCAAAAATTGCAATTCTGTTTTTTATATTTATTTTTATGGGGGTTTGTCATGCAGTATGTTTGTGATAATTTTATTCTGTGCGTTGATACAGTTATGACGATGTCAAATTTGTATCGGTTTTTTATGTTTTACTGGGGCGTAAAAACCCAAGGGCAGAATATAGAATATTTGACACAGTCCTGACCTCAGTATCTGAGGAAAGGGATTTAGGAGTAATTATTTCAGAAGACTTAAAGGTGGGAAGACAATGTAATAGAGCAGCACGAAATGCCAGCAGAATGCTTGGATGTATAGGGAGAGGTATAAGCAGTAGAAAGAGTGAAGTGCTTATGCCGCTGTACAGAACACTGGTGAGACCTCACTTGGAGTATTGTGCGCAGTACTGGAGGCCATATCTCCAGAAGGATATAGATACTCTAGAGAGAGTTCAGAGAAGAGCTACTAAACTAGTACATGGATTGCAGGATAAAACTTACCAGGAAAGGTTAAAGGACCTTAATATGTATAGCTTGGAAGAAAGAAGAGACAGAGGGGATATGATAGAAACTTTTAAATACATAAAGGGAATCAACTCGGTAAAGGAAGAGAGCATATTTAAAAGAAGAAAAACTACCACAAGAGGACACAGTTTTAAATTAGAGGGGCAAAGGTTTAAAAGTAATATAAGGAAGTATTACTTTACTGAGAGAGTAGTGGATGCATGGAATAGCCTTCCTGCAGAAGTGGTAGCTGCAAATACAGTGAAGGGGTTTAAGCATGCATGGGATAGGCATAAGGCCATCCTTTATATAAGATAGGGCCAGGGGCTATCCATAGTATTCAGTATATTGGGCAGACTAGATGGGCCAAATGGTTCTTATCTGCCGACACATTCTATGTTTCTATGTTTCTATGTTTACTACTTTTACAGTTCAGCATAAAATCTCTTTTGCATTAAAACAAAATTATATTTTGCGTCACCATATACTAATATCCATAAAATTTATATTTTTCCACCAATGTAAAACCATTGACTTACATTGTGTTTCATGCCGAATCCGTCTTGCTCCGCATCCCCTGACGCACAAAAAAACGCTGCTAAAAGTGTTTTTCTGTCCGGCATGGGAACGCAAGCAAACGGAACGTTATGCATTTTGGTGCATTCGGTTCAGTTCATTATTGTCCCCATGTAGCTGTGTGAGGGCTTGTTTTTTGCAGAACAGGATGTAGTTTTTATTGAAATCATTTTTAGATACATAGGACTTTTTGATTACTTTTTATTATATTTTTTGGGGAGGTGAGGTGACAAAAACAGCAATTCTGTCATTGTTTTTTCGTTTTCTTTTTTTACAGCGTTCCCCACACAGGATTATTAACATGATCCTTTTATAGATCAGGACATTACAGATGTGGTGATTCCAATCATGTGTAGTTTATTTAATTTTTTCATTTTTTAATCAATTATAAATGAGCAGATATGGGAAAAGGCAATTTATTTTATTTATTTTAATTTTAATTTTATTTATTTTAATGTTATTTATTTATTTTTACTTTCTTCACTTTTTTATTTTTAACTTTTTTTTATCAAGTCCCACTTGGATCTTCAAGATCCAGTGGGGCTCAGGGCTGTACAGTGCACTGCAATAGTTACCTATTGCAATGTACTGTATTGTCAATTTTACTGATGCTGCTGATGGAGACGGCACAGGGGGCATTATGCAGCACAGAGGGCATCGTGGGCCAAGGCTCATTTCAGGCTCTGCTCTCCAGAGTGAGGATCAGAGCCTGAAACTGGCATTTTTCCACTGCCGTGCGTTAGTCCGCACAGACTAACCAATCACAGTGATCGCCAGCAAGGGACCCCTCTTATTGGTCCTTTGCCAGGTTCTCTTGTATCTCTGCTTTCAGTGAGAGCAGAGACTCTGGGGCTATGATACTTTAAAGTGTAACTGTATGCCTAATTGTGTGAAATTACATGCAATCTGGACATACAGTTATATCCAAATGCAGGAAGGGGTTAAATTACTTTTGAATAATGTAATTAAACTGATCTTATGAATTAATTTACAAAATGGGAGTACAGATTGGATTAAAGGAGTTGTGCTGTGGCGTAATATTGTTGACCTATCCTCAGGATGGGTCATCCATATCAGATCAATGGAAGTCCAACTCTCTGCACTCCAGCAGATCAGCTGTGTGAAGGGGTAGCAGTGTTTGTGCAAGCGCTACTTCCTCTTCAAAATTACCTGTGTACCATCTCCTTTGCAGTGGTGATGCAGTGTAATTACAATTGCACACCGTATTCACTTGAATGGTATGAGAAGTTGCAAAGGAGACAATGTGCAGGTAAACCTTGAAAAGTGGCACTTCACAATACCTTTAAAGAATGGGGTTTTGCAATGTTCACCTGTAAATTCTCCACATTTTAAATATTGCCCTTTAATTTACACAAACTATTAACCAACATTTTTTTTTGATAAATTCATGGCATTCAAACCCTGCCTGGGCATGCCCCAAACCTGCCTGAACCACCTACTTCTGGGTGGAGTTTACACCACTCACAAAAAGTTAGGGATATTTGGCTTGTGAGTGAAATTTCAGGACCTAATATGTACTCTAACCTTTACATGTGAACTTAATGTGACCTTCTCTAAACCTTTGACTGCCCTTTTCGAACTGTTCAATGTTTCAGTACTTTTTGCACAACTTGCTGTTCTCTAACAAGGAGCTTAACTACAGAATTCACTACAGGTGTTTGATCCATGAATCACCCAATAATTTCCTGGTTAAAATAGAATTGGTATTCAAACAGTCCTCCTCATCATGCTGTTCACATTTTCACATCATAAGACCAACACCTAACAATTGATCAAGAGTAACTTGCCATTGTGAGGCTTCAGGCAGGATGTTCTCAGATGGAAGTGGCCACTAAGCATTATCAGCAGGTTGCAAAGGAGATACAGAGAGACTGGAAGAGTCACAGAAAGGCATAGAAGTGGACATCCTTTGGCCAAATCCCACACTGATGTGAACAATGCCCTACGGAACAGGATGATGAATGCCACACAACTCCAGACACATTTAAGGGAGGTGAGAGGCACCCAAGTGTCACATCAGACCATTCAAAACCATTTACATCAGCGTGGTCTGCGTGCTAGATGACCCGCAAGGGCACCTGACCACAGGAATCATTGTCTTGCATGGGCCAGGGAGCATCTACGCTGGACGAGGGACCAGTGGGCTTCAGGGCTGTTCACTGATGAAAGTTGATTTACACTGAGCAGAAATTATGACCTCCAACGATGTTGGAGACATCAAGGAGAACACTATGCAGCAGCCACTGTTGTTACCAGACAAACCTTTGGTAGTGGTGGTGTTACCCTGTGGGCAGGTGTGTCTAGTCAATACAGAACTGCCATACACTTTGTGAATTGTACAGTGACAAGTCCATACTTTCTGTACCCCAGAACCTCAATGACCTGAGAACCGCCCTTCAAGAAGAGTGGGATGCCATGCCTCAGCAGACAATAAGTCGACTTGTGAACAGCATGATACATTGTTGTCAAGCTGTAGTTGATGCTCAAGTTTTTTAGACATTGACATTTTTGTGGGGGTATACCCACCACTGTTGTTGGCTTTTGTTTCAATAAATTGAGAAAAGGAAATCACCATTGCATGCTTTAACTTATATATCCTCCTTTCACGATATAATATCACTGTATAAGTTTGCTGTAGCATGAACTTTTTATGTTTTCCATAAATTTAACCTGAAAGCCAAATATCCCTAACTTTTTCAGAGTAGTTGTATGTAAGCTCTGCAAGCTGGAAACTATGCAAGTACTGTATATTTTCAGGAATAAATGTTCTATGTCCCTCTACTAAGAAGGAAATGAGTAGTTTTCAGTCCACTGAAAGCATTTTAATAACCTTGCTCCTCTAATGATATTATTTTTTTTTATGTAGGCTTATGCCTGGAAGCATTCAGCAAGAAACACCAACATCTGAGCAAAGTCTCCCCTGAGAAGAAGCAAAAATGAACATTATGTTGCTAAACATTGGGCACATTTGAGCTAAACAGCCACAAAGGGCATGTGCAGTGTGGAGAACACATTTTGAAGCTATTGCTAAACATATTATTTCATGTGATTATAGGTTTTTTTTTTCTCCTATTTTTAAGGGCTCATGCACACGACCGTTGTTGTTTTGCGGTCCGTTTTTCACGGATCCGTTGTTCTGTATCTGAGTTTTTTTTTCCTCTGATTTAAGTCCTCTTCCATTCTGTTATTGCACAAAACATATCCGTATGGTTTCCGTATTTGATCTGTTTTTGGCAGATCGGAAACGGAAACAGTAATATTAATCACCAAATACATAAGCAATATGGGCTGGGCATAGCATTTCTACAGCATGGATCCGCAAAATACGGATGACATACGGATGTGTTCCGTGTGCGTTCTGTATTTTTTGCGAACCCATTGACTTGAATTGGGCCTCAGACCGTGATTTGCAGACAATAATAGCACTACTTTTTTGCGGAACGGCCAGCGGGCAAACGGAATGCACACAGAGTAACTTCCGTATTTTCTACAGCCCCATTGAAGTGAATGGTTCTGCATACGGTCCACAAAAAAAACCAACTAAAGCGGAAAGAAAATACGTTTGTGTGCATGAGCCCTAACTGTGGATAAAACATACCCATGTATATGTGACTTACGTGTGATTACACGCACGGCTGGTATTATAAAAAGTATAGCCCTGGGAAAAATAGAAGCGAGGTCCCACATTCTGAAATATCGCACCAACAACATAGTCACACATTACAGTTAAAAGACACCATTTTAAAGACATTTGTTTACTGTTAATAAGTTAGAACAATCTTAAGCTGCTTTCACATATGCGCTAGAGGCCCTGTTAGGCTCATTCACACTGCCATTTTCAGAACCAATTAATGTCTATGTGGCATTGATGACTATGTCCCATTTTTGGCTCTTTCCACAGTCATACGGACCCCAATGATATTAATTGGGCCATGCATCCTTCTAATGGCCATTAAAAGCAAGTCCACTGTGTAGAAAAAGGGCATTTTGGGAATTAAAATAGAGTAATAAAAAATACTCACCTAATCCACCTCCAAACGAGGGAATACTTGCTCCGTTCTGAAGGCAGCAGGACCTGATGTGACAACACGATGCTGGGGCCGTCAGATCCTGGTACCTGCAGTGTGGAGCAAGTGTTTCTTCGCATGTAAGTGAATGAGCTGAGCATTTTCTTAACTGTTGGCACTACCAGGGGTTGGGGGGTAGCGAGGGGTTGGCACTATAATTACTGAGTGCACAACCAGGGTAAATTATGTATAATGAGGGCAATGGGGCCCATTACTTATACTGGGTACACAAAGGGGTCCATTACTTATACTGGAGGAACAAAGAGTGCCATTCATTATAATGGGGGCACTATGCGGCCCATTCGCTGTCCAGCCGAAACTATGTGGGGCATTATGTATACTGAGGGCACTCAGAAAGCCTATGAAATTCATATTTTTTTTATGGTTTTTAAAAATGATAAAACGGCTAGAAAATGGACATGCAAACACTGCCAGTTTAACAATTTTTAATGACTTTTTTTTCACTGTCGAGTGAATGTACCCTAAATGTCACTTATTGTTTACTACAATTGCTTGAAAAGGGTTTCATATGTAACTGAAATATTGCATGTTAGGTTGATGAAAGTTCAATAAAATATAGGATTGCAGCCAATTAGCTTTTTAAAAAGTTTGCTACAATGTGTCAGTCTGGAGTCACATGTCTCAGCTTAGACTAGGTAAATTAAGGTTTGGAAATGTAACAAAAGTTTCATTCACTGATAGCAAGCAAATATGTTGAAAATTGTGAGAAATTGAGACAAGAAAGTTCTATAATAGTTTTCTAGAATGTTTCACACTGGCGATCATGAACTTTATGTTTGAGCCAGTGGCTAAAAGCCACAGATGACACAAGGCAATATGAGGAATGAGGCATTCTCTTGAGTACAATTGCATCTAGGCATATATTTCAGTCTAGTCTTTTGTAATGATGGCCGTTCGTTCCCGATCTTTTGCCTGACTGTTAAATATAGGGAGAGAGGAAAGTTCAATTGACATGCAGCAATCATCTTCTCTGTATGGGGACAGATGATTGGGTGATTGGTGGCATATACAAAGGCAATCAACAAGAATGAGCATTCTTAAAAATGCTGGTTCCCCATAATTGCCCAGATCGTCGGCCCATGTAAACCAGCTATTAGTAAGTTTCAATATGCTCAGGATGTGTGTGTCAGCTACTTTGTAATGTTTTCACTGGTTATTTAGTTGTCTGAAGGTTATAATGGCTTTGTCATTGTTGTAATAGACAGCTTTCCTTCATGTACTGACTTTTTACTGGGATTGTGTTTAAGCACAAGCACAGCCAATCTGGACAATGAAAGGAACAGATGGCGCCTGAGGATCTGACATCATTGGAAGAAAAGATCAATTTTAACAATGTTAGACCTTATTAGGTAGGGTTCAGAAGTGTAGCTAAGCTAAAGTTACCTGTCATAGCTCTTCTTTTATAGAGCAGACCAAAAAGTTGCCAGGCTTCACTTCTGCTTCAGACTTCCTTTACAAATATTTTTGTTTGGGGAAGGTGGGGTTTTTTATTTTTTATTTTTCAATACACTTTGTCCATCTCAGCAAGTTTTCGTATTCTCTCATTAAAAAATGTTCTAGGCTGAGCTGCGAGCCATGAATGCACCTCTGTCTTCACCTCTTCATCAGAACAATCCAACCCAATCAGTTCACGTGCATGCTCAATGTTGTTATCAGTCATGGAAGTCAACGGGTGTCCAGCTCCTTCTTCATGGCTGACACTTGTGCAACCTTCCTTGAACTTCGCTATCCATTTATACACACTTCTTAACAAAAGACTTTCTTCACACTGTGCAGAAAGTCTTCAATAAATATCGCCACCAGACACAACACAATGACCACAAAAAACAATTCACTGCACACTGCTATTCTTTCACACAAACTTTAACAAATGAACTGATACAATACATTGAAACCTTTGCAGCAGTAACTAGTAAGTTTATGTTGAAATACTATGTATTTGTCTTTTCTGAAAGTTGATTAAAATACATTCTACAGGCAGAGTGCAGATAATTTTTAACTATCCCTCGTATTTTTGTATGTTGTGCATAATACACTGTACACTTTATAGACTTAGGAGCAGAAAACACTAGGAAACTGTCTTCAAAAATCATTGTGTTTAGGGTGTTTTATAATTTCCTGCTGGCCAGCATGTAACATTTGACCACAGAGTTTTTGTCTTAAAAAAAATTATATCCCAAAAAAGTGGCAAAAAAAAAAAAAACGTAGTGTCAAATCACCCTAAGCCTGGGGCAATTTCGGATTATTGGACATTTTGAAATTCTGGGGCTGTGCTTGTGGTAACATATGAATTGCGCTATGACCCCTTTCAGTTCCATTATTTTATGAGACTGGACTGCTACACAGTGATTTATGACTTGCGTGGCTAAAGTTGCCATGTAGCTCTAGCCTTGCGGTCAAGATTATTTTCAACTTGCTTCCTGTTCCATACAAATAACACGTGGAATTCCATTGAAATTATCTTCAATTATTGAGACAGCAACAGCATCCAGTCGCACAGAGGCACAATGTGAAGTTCCAGGCCTAATGCAAAAACTGCAAGGGCTCCTACACACACTTTTTCAGCATTTTAAAACCCTTGTAAAACCGACATGCATTTCAAGCATTTTAATGGTATTTTATGACGAGCTTTGTAGTTTTATTCTGTAACATGCACATTATTTTTTTTAATCATGTTTTTGAAGTCTTATAGAGAACCCTATGGTTACAAAGCCACACCTAGAACATGTCATTTTGGAAAAAACACCACTGACTAAAAAAAACACAACAAAAATACCAAGTCACTGTGTATAGATATTTCAATATTTTGCTATAGACTTTAAAATGACAACTAGTCACAGTATATAAAATGAACAAAACATTTCAGGTTCTCCGTTTCCCATTAAAGGGGATTTTCAAGATTTTTATACAGATGGCCTATGTTCTGAATAGGTCAGCAGTATCTGATTGGTGGGGATCCGACACCGGGGACCCTTGCCTTTCAGCTGTTTGAGAAGGCATCTGCGGTCACAGTTCTACAGCGGTTGTGCATGGTATTGCTACTCAACCGCATTCACTTCAATAGCCGGTGCCTTCTCAAACATCTGATCGGTGGGGGTTCCGGGTGTTGATCAGTATAAAAGTCTCGGAAAACCCCTTTAAGTGAAGGTTCACATTGCGCTTTAGCCCTCCGTTGCGCTTTCCATTGGGGATATGTATGCTTGAATATCTGAAGATGGCATTCAAATGAATACCGTGACAGTTACATTAATTTTAACCCCTTAGCGATCACGCACATATTTTAAAATCGCATTCCAAGAGCTATAACATTTTAGATTTTTTCATCAATGTACTTGTACGAGGTCTTATATTTTGCAGGACAAGTTCTAGTTTTTAATGCACCATTTTGGGTACATGTAATGATTCATTAAAGCCTGTTTAGCTAAAACTCCCTATGTTTGCTTCAGTAAAAAGGCATATTAGTGGTCACTAAAGGGTTAATTTTAATGGGTTAAACAGAGTTCAAAGGATTCATTTTTAGACTCTGTTTGACATACTCTTTGTTGGCTTCTAGATTTTCTGTTGGATGGAATACTGTAGAAGACTGTAGGATTCTGTCCAGCAAAAAAACCTGAAACTGATGAAATGCAGGTACTGTAACATAGAGTCCAAAGATGAATCATTTGAATGCTGTTTGATCCATTAATGTGCCAGTCGAGCTACATGTTTAAAGAGTGTTTTTTAAGTATTCAAACTGTGACACAGTGAGGGGTTGTGTCTGGCAAGGCAGGCATTTTCCTCCCAGCATGTGCGGCTAGGCTGGTTTCCAGCAAGGTGAGGTCAAATACCGCACCGGAGTTTGAGTGCCGGTCCAGGTATTGGCAGTATCTGGCTGTCCTTAAATAGGCAGCTGGGCTCAGCAGAGAGGTCTCTATTTTTGGGATCTGAAGCTTTGTGGCGTGCTGGAGGGCTGTGACTAGTGTTATATGAACTTTCCATTGTGTGGGAATTAACACCAAGACTGCAAAGTTACGTGCTGTTTTGTGCAATTGCCTCAAGTGTGAATAAACACTGACGTTTTGAGTTAAGAACTTGTATTTTGCCTCTGTACTGCGCCCGCTTACCCAATCTACCAGAGCGAAACCCCACAATTGGTGGAGGATGCGGGCACTACCAGTGAGGCTGGCGCGAACGCCAATATTTTTGGTTTCTGCATTTTTCAGGCACAGTTGTATGTCGTACATTAAACCAGCTGTATTACAACCAGTGCCCCATGACAAAATGGAGGCTGTTGTGCAGCAGTGAGAGACAAATCTGCAGCAACGTGAGGCTAATAAGCAGCAGCAGGAGACTAACCAGTTGCTGCTACAACACGTGATGGCTTTGCAGACAGCAGGAGCAACCCTGAGCATCCAAGATGCCTGGAAAGCAGTCCTTGCCGCGATTCCTAAGATGACCCCCGCAGACTACATCGAAAACTACCTGGCGATGTACAAGAAAGTGGCCTTTAGGGAAAAACTAACCCGTGACCAGTGGGTTGAGGTCGTCACTCCATTCCTGGCATCTGATTCCTAGCAGGTATATTTTGACTTGCCGGGCGATCAAGCGGCCGACACCAAAAAGTAAAAGGTGAGATTTTGGCAAGACTGGGGGTAAATGTGTTGGTCCGGGCCCAGCGGGTACATCTGTGAGGGTTTAAGCCGGCTGAGCCTGTGAGGACCCAGTATTATCACTTTTGCAAAAGTAGTTACAGCCTGATGTGCTGAGTCCCACGGCTATGCTGGATAGACTATTGGCTGATATGTTGTGGAGGGCTCTGCCATTCCCTCTACAGCACTGGATGGGCTAGGTGTCTCCTGGCAACGCCCTAGAAATGGTGGACCTGGTGAAGCACTACGAGGCTACTAAGACTGTTACAGGGGGTTCTTTTGAGAGGGGGGCAGTCAAACCCCGTAAATCACTATCCCAGACCCGGCAACTTGTACCAACCAAACCCACCCTCTACGGACCTGGCTCCGGTGTCAGAAGCCGGGCCATGTAAGAGCTGACTGTCCCCATCAGGTGGAACCCATGGATACTAACTATGGCTACCGTCAGTCGCTATGTGCAAGGAAGCTGTGTGCAGCAGGTACCCCAAAAACTCTAAACCACCTGTTCCAGGTGGAGGTAGGAGACACTCCAGCGGAGGCTCTGCTGGACTCAGGGAGTCTGGTGTCCCTAGTAAATGCTCCGCTGTGATGGTCAGCGGAGTATACTGGCTGGAAAGTCGGGGTCATGTGCATCCATGGAGACTTAAAGGACTATCCTACCACCATAACCACAGGAGCTGGTAGATGGACTCACAAAGTAGCAGTTGCCCCAAATTTACACTACGAACTTATAATAGGGAGAGACTTCCCGGCACTGTGGCCTGCTATGAGAGTGACTGTTACCCATGAGACAGGGGTAACCCTAGCAGAGTGGCCTGGCTCAGGGGGGAGACCAGAACCCTGGGAACCTGAGACCGAAGGGCCAGCGGTAGGGGTGACCGCCACTTCGGTGGAAGAGGAGGAGATAACGCCGCTAAGTGTGATTGTGTGAGGCATGGAGGACTTGCCGCCGGGTCCTGAATTGGCAGACCTCAATGTCTCCGGGGATAATTTTGGTACCGCCCAATGCCGGGACCCAACCCTATCCCGCGCCTGGGAAAATGTGTTAATAGTAGATGGTGAACCACAACAACCTGGGGTAGAGTCAGTGTTTCCCCGTTTTGTGGTTCATCAGGATATGTTGTATCGGTTAAACCAACTACGGGGTGAGTCTATTGAACAGTTGGTGGTCCCCAAGGCTTATCGCTAGCTTGTGTTAGATCTAGCCCACCAACATGTTCTTGGGGGTCACCTGTGGCTGCAGAAAACTCAGGATCGTATTCTACAGCGGTTTTACTGGCCCAGCATATTCAAAAAAGTGGAAAAGTTTTGTAAGTCTTGCCCGACCTGCCAGATAACTAGCCCCCAGCCATTTCAGTAGTCCCCTAGTACCTCTACCGATTATAGAAGTACCGTTTGATCGAATAGCTATGGACCTCATAGGCCCAGTACCGAAGTCCGCCAGAGGGCATGAACACATCTTAGTCATTCTAGATTACGCCACTTGGTACCTGGAGGTGGTTAACTTAAGGAGTTAATGGAGATGTTTTCCCGAGTAGGACTATCTAAAGAGGTTCTGACCGACCAAGGGACCCCTTTTATGTCCAAGGTGATGAGGGAACTCAGTAAGTTGCTGCACATAAAACAACTACGGACGTCCGTTTACCATCCGCAAACGGACGCTCTGGTAGAACGGTTTAACCAAACATTAAAAAATATGTTGAAAAAGGTAGTGTCTAAAGATGGGAAGGACTGGGACTTCCTTCTGCCCTATCTCATGTTCGCAGTGCGAGAGGTACCCCAGGCCTCTACTGGGTTCTTGCCCTTCAAACTGCTATATGGAAGACACCCTCACGGTCTCTTGGACGTGGCCAGAGGTGTGGGAACAACAACCCACTCCACATAAAAGTGTCATTGAGTACATTACCCAGATGCAAGATTGGATAGAGACAGTGTTGCCTCTTGTTAGGAAGCATATGAAGGCAGCTAAGTGAGCCCAGAGTCGGGTCTATAATCGGCAGGCTCGGGTACGGATCTTTAACCCGGGTGATCGGGTTTTGGTTCTGGTGCCGACCGTGGACAGTAAGTTCCTGGGTAGCCACTTTTTAGTGACCAATGGACATTGTGCTTCGTCCACATCTTTGGTACACTTCGGCTTACCTGGACGATATAGTCATCCACAGTACCGACTGGGAAAATCACCTACCCAAAGTGCAGGCTGTAGTGGACTCCCTTCGGAAAGCTGGCCTAACCACTAACCCAAAAAAAGTGCGATAGGGTTAGAAGAGACTAAGTACCTGGGGTATGTCATTGGGCGTGGAGTCATCAAACCCCAAGTGAACAAAATAGAGGCGACACAGAATTGGCCCCAACCTGTCACCACTATGCAAATAAGTAAAGTCATTCCTGGGAATAGTGGGCTATTACTTAATGTTTATTCCCCACTTTGCACTCTAGCCGCGCCCTTGACAGGGCTCTTGAAGGGATGAAAATCAGTGATGGTTCGTTGGGATGATCAGGCGGAAGAGGCTTTTGCCGCTTTGAAGTCGGCCCTGTGTGGGTCACCGGTTTTGGTGATGCCCGACTTCAAGAGGGAGTTCGTGGTACAAACGGATGCTGCCGAAGTAGGCCTCGGTGCTGTACTGTCTCAGGAAGTCAGCGGGGAGGAGCATCTACCAGAGAGAAACCCCACAATACGTACAGCCCCGATGGAAGACCCAGTAGATGGATGAAATGCAATGTGATCCCAGACTAATAATATCTTTTTATGTGGCAGAGGAGCCTTTGGGTCTTCTCAGGCACCAGCACCCTGGAAGGACTACTACTGCTGCACCCTGTAAAATGCTCCCCTACAATTATAAACCTCAAAGATTAGATGACATGTACCATTATGGCTCTAAGTGTATTGCTCTATAGGACTGGCTCTCCAATTACCTCTAAGTTAGAAGCTGATTATTTTTATCAAGGTCAGATTTTTTTTGCATACCGTGCATTCAAAAAGTCTTCAGACCCTTTCACTTTTTTCACATTTAGTTATGGTGCCGCCTTGTGCTAAAATAAAATAAAAAATCAAGTCAAAATCAAAAGAGAAAATGTTGAAATCTTTTCTAGTTTATTGAAAAGGAAAAACTAAAATATTGCATTGTTCTAAGTATTCAGTCCATTTACTCAGCACTTAGTGGAAGCACCTTTGGCAGTGATTACAGTCTTGTCTTCTTTGGTATGATGCCACAAGTTTTGCACACCTGGATTTGGGGGTTTACTGACATTCTTCTCTGCAGATCCTCATGTTTTGTCAGATTGGATGGGACCGTCAGAGGACAGCCATTTTTAGGTCTCACCAGAGACATTCAATTGGGTTCAAGTCAGGACTCTGACTGGGCCACTCAAGGACATTTAAAAGTTGTCCCAAAGCCACTCCTGTGTTGTTTTAGCTGTGTGCTTAGGGTCATTGCAAGGGCGGACTGGCTATAGACCCTACAGGGATTTTTCCCGGTGGGTCAATAGCCATAATGCCACCCGAGCCCTCTTCACGTCCACTGGCCAGGTACATATTACTGAAGGAACTAGAAGGGTCATTATTAGAGGATGTCCAGGCAGCATGCTGAAGATAGAGCTGGCTCATTACTGTGGCCTGCTTCTCACCTCCTAAGCCCCTGCTTCACATCCATATTAGAGATAACTGGAGGAGAGGAGGACAGAACATGGCAGCTTTTGATAGCCATCACAGAGGGACAGCTTCTGGAGAGGGGTATTTTGTGCTGCCCTGTGGTATTTAGTTCTGTGGGATGATATTCTGTGCCGCACTATGGTATTATTACTAACCATGGCAACCTGTATTGGATCCATTTACTTGTGTTGCCGCATCTTCTGTCAATTTGTACCCACCTAAAACATTGGGGCCACTTTTAGTTTTTTTCCAGGGCCACTTTAAGTTCTCAGTCTGTCCCTAGGTCATTGTCTTGTTGTAAGGTGAAATATTGGTCCAGTCTGAGGTCCAGATGACTCTCGATCGGATTTTCATTAAAGGGGTTCTGCGCTTTGGATCCTTTAGATCAATCATCAGCATCTGATCGTGGGGGTCCCAGGTGTTTGAGAGGGTAGTGGCACTGGCAGTAGCTGAAGTAGTTGAAGATCAGTCAGAGACCATTAGGTTTTTGGTCACCACCTTTACCAAGGACCTTTAGCCCTGATCACTTAGTTACTTAGTTTGGTGAGGCAGCCAGCTCAAGGAATAGTCCTGGTTGTTCCAAATTTCTTCTATTTAATAACTATGGAGGCCACTGTGCTCTTGAGAAGTTTCAGTGCAGCCAAATTTTTTTGCACTCTTCTCTAGATCTGTGCCTCCACACAATCCTGTCTCTGATCTCTACCGACAGTTCTTTCCTTCTCATGGCTTGGTTTTTGCTCTGATATGCATTGTCAGCTGTAAGACTTTATGTAGACAGGAGTGTATTTTTCCAAATCGTATCCAATCAGCTCAATCTACTACAGGTCAACTCCAATCAAGGTGCAGAAACATCTCAAAGATGATCCAGAGAAAAAGGAGGCCCCCAGAGCAAAATTTGAAGTGTCATATCAAAGGGTCTGAATACTGATAAGTTATATCTATGTCAATTTTTAGTTTTTCATTTTTAATAAATTTGCAAACATTTCTAAAGTTCTGTTTTAATTTTTTTTTTATTAAGCGGGATTGGGTGGAGATTGATGGAGAAAAACCTGATTTTGTTTCATTTTAGCACAAGGCCACAACATAACAAAATGTAAAAAATGGAAAAGGTCTGAAGACTTTCCAAATGCACTGTGCATGTTTTAATATAGCAAGTGTGAGCATTGTTTATGGCTGCAACTCATATACAGTACTAATTACACTATACATAGCAACAGGTGGCAACTCCAGGAGCAGGATCATTTAAGGTTTAATTGATTTAAATGAAGTTTGTGTGAGTAAATAATATTGGCTTATTTGATTATTGCATAGTACCCCAATTAGAATTGATTCAGGAACAGCTGGTAGTCCTTATATTGTCTATGTTCATGTTTTTCATCTATTGATAGCTTGTACCACATATGGAGCATGGTATAAAATCTAGTTTGTCAATTATCAAAGTAAATAAAGGTAATATAAAGAAAAAATTATAATACATTGTGCATCTGTTAGCAAAGTGTATACATATTCTGTTGGTGTAGCATGAAATTTCCAATTTCTTATAAGCATATTTGTGGTCCCTAAATGGCAGTAGAAGTACTTGGACTACTGGAAATGAGTTACTTGCTACTTGATGTGTTATTGTCCATTGTTAAAGGGGTTATGCAAGAAAATATATTTATGACTTATCCTCAAGATAGGTCATCAGTATCAGATCTACGGGGGTTTGACACATAGGACCCCAGCCGATCAGATGCTAGAAGAGGCCTTGAGCACAGCAGCCTCTTCCTAGGCCAGTGACAACACTGTACATTGGTCACATGGCCTAGTTGCAGCTCAGGCCCATTCAAGTCAATGGGGCTGAGCTGCAATACCAAGCACTGCCCCTGTACAATGTACGGCGCTGTCCTTGGAAAGCTGCCAGGAGTCTGCATCGCTCACAAGACCTCTGGTGAGTGCAGCATCTCTCTGGCACAGCTGAACGGCAGGGATGCCAGGACTTGGACCCTGCTGATGTGATAATGATGACCTATCATCTTGACCTATGTGATGTTTATAGTTCAAGAGCAACCCTCATCCTTGCATCCCAATGACTACTACCATCCTCTTGGAGAGAAAGAAATACAGAATATACAGACTGTTGATGGACAATTTTAAGGACTGGTGCAAATAACCACATGTGGTTTTTTTTTTGCCCCCCTGAAGTTTTTTTGCAGTGTTTTTGACAATTTTTGTGACCATTTTTCTGGAATTTTATTTTGTCTTACCAATAGTGCTTTCTTCACATCATTTTTCCACTATAAAGAAGGTTTTGTAAAAAATTCTGCAAACACACCGAGACTACAGCAGGCTTAAGTTTTTAAAAGAAGCCAGAGATAATATATGCACTATATTGCTAGGATATAAATGTCAGATAGGTGCAGGTCTAATCTCCAGAACGGGGCCCTAAAAGTGAAGGATAGCAGGGCTAGCCTTAGGCCTAATGCACACAAATGTGTGCGCCCTGTGGCCATGCTGGAACACCGACCATGGGGCACCCGCAGAGGATCACGGACCCATTCGCTTTAATGGGTCCGCGATCCACCCGTTCCGCAAAAAGATAGTACATGTTCTATCTTTTTGCGGAACGGAAGTACAGGACGAAACCCCACAGAAGCACTCTGCAGTGCTTCCGTAGGGTTCCGTGCTTCTGTTCCGCACAATTCTGCATCTCTGCGGATTTGCGGACCCTTTCAGAGCCAATGGGTCCGTATCCGTGATGTGGAATGCACACGGAACAGTGCCCGTGTATTGTGGATCCGCATATGTGGTCCGCAATACGGCAACGGGACACCTACGGTTGTGTGCAATAGGCCTTAGGGGTGTGTGACCTGTACCCTTCACTTCTAAAGGGCATGGCAGACAATCACCTCTCCTGGTCCCCAGGTTAATTCAACTGGTGTTCAGGTGCCTCTGCACTTAATGATATCTGCGTTCACAGGGCGCCAATCAGCGCTTTGTTGTGACGGCGGCACAATGATGCCATTGCGCCGCCTGTGATGTTCCTCAGGTTTCGGACTTGCCAGAAGAGGCCAGTACTACATTGCTGGAGTACGTTGTAGGACCAGGAAATGGTAAGTATTGTGCAGTGTGTGCACTGAATTCATAGGGGCACAGTATTGAGGAATAGTATGGAGGCACAGTAAGGGCCACAGTATGGAGGCAAAGTATGGTGGCACAGAAGAGGCACAGTATGGGGGCACAGAAGAGCCACAGTATGAGGGCACAGAGTGTGAGGCACAGTATGGGGGCATAGAGCATGAGGCTACGTTAAGGATGAACTTTTAAAATTGACCAATACTGTATGTACCTAAACAAATACCTAGACAAAGAAATCCACTCACCTTCTTTCTAGCACAGAGGCTCCTCTTAGCAATGCTTCCGGTCCCAGGCGCTTGTATATATCTTGATAAGGTCACGTGCAATGCAGCAGGAAATCACTGCCTCAGTGGTGGAGTGTCTGTCACCAAGTGGCATGTCACCCAGCACAGACGTACCAATTGTAGATATGTCATCGTGAGGCCAGTGATTGGCCACAGTGGTGCACGTGCCCACATCTGGATGTATACAGGCCTGGGACTGTAAGAATTGCTGAGAGGAACCTGTGAGCTGGAACCGAGCGGTGGGGAGCAGGTAAGTGGGTTTGTTTATGGCGCAGTACTGGCCAAAAAGTTAAAATGTTTACTGAAGCTTGAATAACCCTAACTTGCAACACCATTCTTGTTCACTAGTGGTCCCAGTAACTGCAGTCAGAGTGAGTTGGTCTTGCTAAATCACTAAAGTTGGGTTCTGGACCGCATGAACAGTACTGTGCATATAAATATATTGATCAAGTGTACTGGGTTAGCATTTCCAAGTGATCTAGTTGTCTGGCCCAAATTTCTATAATTTCTGATTGAGGAAAATAGCAATAGCAAATCTTTCACTACAGTTCTGCACAACTCGGGTTAATATACAACATTTATATTACAGGTCTAAAACTTTTCTTCCCAGAATACTTAGGCTGACTTGCTATGGTAACACATGCCAAAGGTCTCCTATGAAAACAGTCAAATGGAAATTGTTAAGTTCCCCTGTGGAGACAGACAGATAGAAAGAACGCAGTTTGCTTTCTCCTTCTGCACACCTCTTTTAGAAGAGTCTTTTTGTATCCATGGCTGTGTAATTTAATAATTTAGAGCAATGCTGCACAATGCACGTGCACCAACTTCACATTTGATATTCACTTTCACACAGTTATTTTTCTCTGAATCTTAGTATTTTGAGCAGTTCTTTATCACAGCCCTCTATGCTGCTCCCGATGTAGGCATACTATTATATTGCTCAGTATGTCCTCGTACAGATTAGCTGTGTGAGTGATTATACCTCGCTGTATATTATTATTGTAGAAGTCTATTATCGTATGCATTTTATGTCACTATGGATCCACACATTTTCTCATTAGCCTAACTCCAGTGATAATTTGTCAATCTTTTATTATACAGAATACCGGATAGCCTCCTTTCATCTAAAACAAATATCGTGAAATCAGATGCATTTCTGCACTTAAAATAACACTGGCGGAGAATTTCTTCTTACTAAGTGAGCCCGTAAATGTCTACTGGGTAGCTAGACTGAAAATAGTAGTCAGAATACTACAGATGTACGTAATAATGATTGACCTTAAATTTGGGGATGGATTTTCAAACCTCATTAACCGCTTGGTGACCAGCCTCTTTTGGGCCTTAGTAACAAAATTTTTTTTATTTTATTTCATTTTTTCATCACCACATTCCAAAAACAATAATTTTTTTTCTGTCAATGTAGCTGTATAACTTGTTCGTTTACAGGACAAGTTGTGGTTTTTAATGGCACCATTTTGAGGTACACGTAACTTACTGATTAACTTTTATTAACTCTTTTTTAGGGGGATAGGAAAAAACAGCAATACTGCCACCTAGTTGTTTTTACCCAAAAATTGTGTGGCATACATTTTTGGGCATAAATAACACTATAACTATTCTGTAGGTCAGTATGATTACATGATTACAGTGATACCAAATACATAATTTTTTATTATTATTATTTTTAAGTTTTACTACTTTTGCACAATAGTAATAGTAAAACAGCAAATATGCCAAGAAACTGTCACGGCTGTATGTGAGCAACAAGAGAATACACAGTAAATAGAGCTACTGACCGGACCCAAACTAGGGAGGATAAAGGGAGACCCCTGTCAGACCCTCAAAGCTCTCCCTATGCTGCTAAAGCACATGCCCGGATCCAAATGGTGGAACGAGGCATGCCCGCGTACCTAAGACTGATGACCACTGTAACCCCTACAATAGTGGAAGGGGCACGGCCACCGGTGCCCTGCTCAGTATATGGAGGGAACCGTGGTCGCCTCAGATCCAGTCAGAAAATAAACAGAAACACTACAATGTCTGCACACTTAGCTGAAGGAGCTGCAGCAGCAGAGAAGACGGATCCAAAGACAGCTGGCAATATCCGGAGTACTTGCTGCAGCAGAACACAGGTCCAGTGAAATGATAGCTTCCAAGTGAAGATACTCAAGCAAGAGCTACAACTCAAATGAGAAATATAATCCACACCTTACAAAGGAGGAGGGGTGATTTAAAGGCAGGGAAATCAAACGCAGGAGGAACAGCTGGGAGGAAGGAAACAGAAAGTAAAAACCTCATCACAGGGGCGGAGAAACAGAGCAGTGAGAACTCCTCCAAGCTCTAGTAGTGACATCATCACAGGGGTGGAGAAACAGAGCTGTGAGAACGTCTCAAAGCTCTGGTAGTGACAGAAACAGCTGGATGAAAACTGGAATTATTTTGGAATACTCAGCACTTTTTGATCGCTTTTCATTCATTTTTTTTTTTACATCGTTCACTGTACAGGATAAATTGCATGATATTTGTGAAGTGCGGGTCATGACGAACTGGCAATACCAAATATGTAGAGGGAAATTTATTTTTTCCACTAAAAAGGTTTAACTTCAATGGAAAAAAGGTGTTAATTTTAAGCTTGGAGATTTTTGTTATTCAATATAACTAACTTTTTTTTATCATTTACTCAACTTTAACAGACAATCTTTTGATTGCTTCTATAAGGCCTCCTGCACACGAACGTGTGTGCCCCGTGGCCGTGCTGCAGCAGTGCACGAACACCGACTGTAGGGCAGCCACAGCGGATCGAGGATCGATTCACTTTAATGGGTCCGCGATCTGCCCGTTCCGCAAAAAGATAGGACATGTTCTATCTTTTTGCGGAACGGAAGTACGGGACGAAACCCCGTGAAAGCATTCTGTAGTGCTTCCGTGGGTTTCCGTTCTGTGCTTCCGTTCCACACCATTCCGTATCTCCGGATTTGCGGACCCAATGAAGCGAATGGGTCCGCATCTGTGATGCGGAATGCCCACGGAACGGCGCCCGTGTATTGCGGATCCGCAAATGCGGTCCGCAATACAGCCACGGGGCGCACACGTTCATGTGCAGGAGGCCTAACACTCTGAACTGCTTATGCAGTAGAGTGTATGATACTGTCAGTGCTATACTGACGGGCACCATCAGGGTGTGCAAGAGTGACGCATATACAACAGATAGGTCTGGGGCCTTCAGTAGGCCTCAGGCTGCCATGCAAAAACATCATAACCCCACAATCTCATTTGTGGCATGCTGATGGGAGACAGAGGGAGCCCCCTTCCTCTAAATTAGTTAGATGCTACGGTCAATATTGACCACTACATCTAAAGAGTTTAATGGCCCTGTTCTTCGCTTATGCCGATCCGGACTGTTAGAACAGGAGCTAATCCGGTTATTTCTGCTTCACTGGAGACTCATGCATGTCTTAACCATTTAGTCTAGGTAGCCGTAAAAAGGCTGCAGCCCAATCTAAGGCCTGTAAAAAGATGTAAAGGTTAGTGTTGATCAACCACCAAAGTGCTTGTGTGCTCTGGCCGAACACATCAGTATGCTTGTGTGCTCTACGGAGCACCATGGAAGTCAATGGGAGAACCCCAGCCGCACCACCTGCTTGGAAGAGAATAGAGTGTCTGGTTTGGAAACAGCATTAAGAGGACAGCTGGATGTGTCTTGGACTCCTATTATCTACGACATACAATAGACAACCACAACCACCAAAAGCTAGGCATACAGTAGGTGAACCCGATTTTGTGTCAATCTCGCTGTATTTCTCGGCGAGATTGAGCACATACGAGCCCCATCGCGGGAGCCAGCGCCGAGCTGGCTTGCCGCTATGGAGAGCAAGCGCGTCATAGAAGCGACGGGAGATCCGACTTGGATTCCCGCCAATTCTACACGTGTGCGGCGTTTGTTATGAATCCTGAGGGGGAAGTCCCCGCCGGATTTAAATAAAAATCCGACCTGGGTCCCGCCCTCAGGAGCATACCGGGCCCTTAGGTCTGTTATGGGTTGTAAGGAGAGCCCCCCCTACGCCGAAAAAAACGGCGTAGGGGGTCCCCCTACAATCCATACCAGACCCGTATCCAAAGCACGCTACCCGGCCAGCCAGGAAGGGAGTGGGGACGAGCGAGCGCCCACCCCCCTCCTGAGCCGTACCAGGCTGCATGCCCTCAACATGGGGGGTTTGGTGCTCTGGGGCAGGGGGCGCACTGCGGCCCCCCCACCTCAGAGCACCCTGTCCCCATGTTGATGAGGACAGGGCCCCTTCCCGACAACCCTGGCCGTTGGTTGTCGGGGTATGCGGGCAGGAGGCTTATCGGAATCTGGGAGCCCCCTTTAATAAGGGGGCCCCCAGATACCGGCCCCCCACCCTAAGTGAATGAGTATGGGGTACATCGTACCCCTACCCATTCACCTGCAAGAAAAGTGGTAAAAACACAAATAAACCACACAGTGTATTAAAATATTTTATTTTTCTGCTCCGGAGGCCGCCCCCTGTCTTCTTTATTAGCTCTTTTACCAGGGGGGGCTCTTCTTCTTCCGATATCCCGACGGGTCTTCTCCGCTATCCGGGGGGGTCTTCTCGACTCTCCGGGGTTCTCCTTCTGTCTTCTCCTTCTGTCTTGTTGTCTCCTTCTGTCTTCTGTCTCCGGGGGGGGCTCTTCTTCTTCCGATATCCCGACGGGTCTTCTCCGCTATCCGGGGGGGTCTTCTCAACTCTCCGGGGTTCTCCTTCTGTCTTCTCCTTCTGTCTTCTCCTTCTGTCTTGTTGTCTCGGCGCACCCCGATTCTTCGTCTTCTCTTCTTGTTTTCGCCTCTCTCTGTTGTTGACTCGGCGCACCCCGGTTCTTCGTCTCGCGAGACTCGGCGCACCCCGATTCTTCGTCTCGCGAGACTCGGCGCACCCCGATTCTTCGTCTCGCGAGACGAAGAACCGGGGTGCGCCGAGTCAACAACAGAGAGAGGCGAAAACAAGAAGAGAAGACGAAGAATCGGGGTGCGCCGAGACAACAAGACAGAAGGAGAAGACAGAAGGAGAACCCCGGAGAGTTGAGAAGACCCCCCCGGATAGCGGAGAAGACCCGTCGGGATATCGGAAGAAGAAGAGCCCCCCCCGGAGACAGAAGACAGAAGGAGACAACAAGACAGAAGGAGAAGACAGAAGGAGAACCCCGGAGAGTCGAGAAGACCCCCCCGGATAGCGGAGAAGACCCGTCGGGATATCGGAAGAAGAAGAGCCCCCCCTGGTAAAAGAGCTAATAAAGAAGACAGGGGGCGGCCTCCGGAGCAGAAAAATAAAATATTTTAATACACTGTGTGGTTTATTTGTGTTTTTACCACTTTTCTTGCAGGTGAATGGGTAGGGGTACGATGTACCCCATACTCATTCACTTAGGGTGGGGGGCCGGTATCTGGGGGCCCCCTTATTAAAGGGGGCTCCCAGATTCCGATAAGCCTCCTGCCCGCATACCCCGACAACCAACGGCCAGGGTTGTCGGGAAGGGGCCCTGTCCTCATCAACATGGGGACAGGGTGCTCTGAGGTGGGGGGGGCCGCAGTGCGCCCCCTGCCCCAGAGCACCCAACCCCCCATGTTGAGGGCATGCAGCCTGGTACGGCTCAGGAGGGGGGTGGGCGCTCGCTCGTCCCCACTCCCTTCCTGGCTGGCCGGGTAGCGTGCTTTGGATACGGGTCTGGTATGGATTGTAGGGGGACCCCCTACGCCGTTTTTTTCGGCGTAGGGGGGGCTCTCCTTACAACCCATAACAGACCTAAGGGCCCGGTATGCTCCTGAGGGCGGGACCCAGGCCGGATTTTTATTTAAATCCGGCGGGGACTTCCCCCTCAGGATTCATAACAAACGCCGCACACGTGTAGAATTGGCGGGAATCCAAGTCGGATCTCCCGTCGCTTCTATGACGCGCTTGCTGGGATGTGCTGTCGCTATCCCAGTGAGTGCGAGATCTCGGCACCACGTCGCCGAGTATCAGCGGGACGCTGTCGTGCTGAAAACACAATGTCAGAAACACCTACTGTATGCAAGCAATCAATCTATCTATCCGTGAGACAGATGACAGACTTAGTCAGCATACCTTACAATGGCAGCCTTATGCACTATGAGACATTCCAAACCAGTTCTCATCTGACTGAGAGCCAGTAAGTCTCAAAGTTACTTCAGATCTGTTGGATGGCTTGGGTGGACCTGCGCACCTAGATCAATATCATTAGGGAGACAAAAAGTTTTTTGATTGTCCTAACATAATATTCAATAACCTTTCTATACAAATTTGTCATGTAAAAAATAATTTGCATAAACATGGGCATATGGGAAAGACATGCAAATGAGCAGAATCTGCCTTGTTTTTCAGCTGAAAAACCATTGCCAAACCAAAATTTGCAATCTACACTACTCATGAACAGCGCCATCTATTAGTTTCATAGTCTTATGACAAGACGATTACTCTTGTCATAAGACTATGAAACCAATAGATGGCACTGTTCATGAGTCAGAACAGTGCCATCTATTGGTTTCATAGTCGTATGACAAGATTATTAGTGTAGCCTTTTGCATGTAAAATTTGCGATAAAAATTTGCGATTAGAATATTCGCAATCTACACTACTCATGAACAGTGCCATCTATTGGATTCATAGTTTTGGCATAAGACTATGAAACCAATGGATGGAGCTGTTCATGAGTCATTACAAGCAGGGCAATAGTCCTCAGATACACCCTAGCAAGTTTATATTACCGCAGATAAAGTGCTAGAAGATGTGTGAATGATAGCAGCAATCCTATATACACCTCAGTGTTAGCACAGGCTATTATAGGCTGAGTGCTACACAGTGGACTCTGTTGAGCAGTGTGCTCTGTTGAGCAATTTTTATCACAAATTTTCCATGCAAAAGGCTTCACTAATAATCTTGTCATAAGACTATGAAACCAATAGATGGCGCTGTTCTGACTTACGAACAGCGCCATCTATTGGTTTCATAGTCTTATGACAAGAGTAATTGTCTTGTCATAAGACTATGAAACCAAGAGATGGCGCTGTTCATGAATAGTGTAGATCGCGAATTTTCAATGCAAATAGTTTTTCAGCTGAAAAACAAGTCAGATTATGCTCATTTGCATGTCTTTCCCATATGCCCATGTTTATGCAAATTAGTTTTTACATGACAAAACTGTATAGAAAGGTTATTGAATATTATGTTAGGACAATCAGGAAACTTTTTGTCTCCCTAATGATACTGATCTAGGGGAGCAGGTCCACCCAAGCCATCCAACAGATCTGAAGTACCTTTGAGGCTTATTGGCTCTCAGTCAGATGAGAACTGGTTTGGAATGTCTCATAGTGCACAAGGCTGCCATTGTAAGGTATGCTGACTAAGCCTGTTATCTGTCTAATGGATTGATTGATGGCTTGGATATACCTGGCTTTTGGCATATAGCCTTTGTGTGGTTGTCTATTGTATGTCGTAGATAATAGGAGTCCAAGACGCATCCAGCCATTCTCTTAATGCTGTTTCCAAACTGTTTTGATGACGTTTCCATCAACGTCTAACCTTTTTTTGTGAACCAGACACTCTCTCTTCTTCAGAGCAGGGGGTGCCTGGTTTGATGCTCGGGTATCCGATTGACTTTCATTGTATTCAATTGTACTTGAGCACCCGCAGTATTCGGCCGAGCACTCGGATGTGCCGAGCATAGCAATGCTCAAGCCGAACAGCAGTTCGGCCGAGCATGCTCTCTCAACACTAGTAAAGGCGTATTGCAAGTCACTAACAGGTAAAAACTAAGGTGTGGTAATTCCCATAAGTCTGGTCTCAAGGAAACCAAAGACACACAAGCTAACATTTACATCTGAATGTTACAAGTAGGAAAGGGTTAGCTGTTTACATTAAGAAATGTGAATGGTGGATCCAGTGTCATCTGCCTCCAGCATTAACCACTTCCCATCTGGGCCATTTGCCCCCTTCCTGACCAGGCCTAATTTTTCAAATCTGACATATTTCACTTTATGTGGTAATAACTTTGGAATGCCTTTACTTATCCAAGTCATTCAGAGATTGTATTCTCGTGACACATTGTACTTCATGATAGTCATAAATGTGAGTCAATATAGTTCACCTTTATTTATGAAAAAATCCCAAATTTAACAAAAATTATGAAAAATTTGCAATTTTCTAAATTTTTATTTCTCTGCTTTTAAAACAGAAAGTGGTACCTCAAAATATTTATTACTTAACATTCCCCATATGTCTACTTTATGTTGGCATCATTTTGGAAATGTCATTTTATTTTTTTAGGACGTTAGAAGGCTTAGAAGTTTAGAAGCAATTCTTCAAATTTTTAAGAAAATTGCCAAAACCCACTTTTTAAGGACCAGTTCAGGTCTGAAGTCACTTTGTGGGGCCTACATAGTGGATACCCCCAAAAATAACCCCATTGTAGAAACTACACCCCTCAAGTTACTTAAAACCGATTTTACAACCTTTGTCAACCCTTTAGGCGTTCCACAAGAATTAAAGGAAAATGGAGATCAAATTTTAAAATTTCACTTTTTTGGCAGATTTTCCATTTTAATCCAATTTCTTCTTTAACACATCGATGGTTAACAGCCAAACAAAACTCAATATTTATTACCTAGATTCTGCGGTTTACAGAAACACCCCACATGTGGTCATAAACTGCTGTAATGGCACACGGCAAGGCGCAGTAGAAAAGGAACCCCACAAAATTGGTTGTTTTAGCACAGTTTTTATTTATTTATTTTTACAGCGTTCACCTGAGGGGTTCGGTCAAGTGACATTTTTATAGAGCAGATTGTTACGGATGTGGCGAAACCTAATATGTATACTTTTTCTTATTTATTTAAGTTTTACACAATAATAGCTTTTTTAAACCAAAAAATTATGTTTTAATGTGTCAATGTTCTGAGAGCTTTATTTATTTTTTATTTTTTTAAAGATTTTCTTATGTAGGGGCTCATTTTTTGTGGGATGAGGTGACGGTTTTATTGGTACCATTTTGTGGGATATACGCCTTTTTGATCACTTGGTGTTGCACTTTTTGTGATGTAAGGTAACAAAAATTGCTTGTTTTGACAATGGGCAATCTTACTCTGAAGTGGGCACAATTGGGATTTCTACTATGGAGGGGGCACAGAGGGCATTACTAGCACAGTGGGCATTACTACTATTAAGGGGGCACAATGGGCATTATTACTGTGAAGGGGGCACAATGAGCATTATTACTGTGAAGGGGGCACAATGGGGATTTCTACTATGGAGGGGGCACAGAGCGCATTACTAGCACAGTGGGCATTACCACTATTAAGGGGGCACAATAAGCATTATTACTGTGAAGGGGCACAATGGGCATTATTACTATGAAGGGGCAAAGTGGGCATTATTACTATAAAGGGGGCACAATGGGGATTATTACTATGAAGAGGACACAATGGGGATTATTACTATGAAGAGGACACAATGGGGATTATTACTATGAAGGGGGCACAATGAGGATTATTACTGTGAAGAGGGCACAATGAGGATTATTACTGTGAAGGGGGCAGAAAGAGGGCATTACAATTGTGAAAGGGGCACAGAGAGGGAATAACTGCTGTGAGAGGGCACAATGTGGGCATAACTGCTGTGAGAGAGCACACATCTGTACAAAACTACTGTGATGGTTGTACAATGAGGGGGTACTGTGAGGGGGTACAATTTTTTTAAAGTATTGGGGTGGTGCCAGAGAAAGGACGCGCCCTGGGTGCAAAACACCCGAGGCAAACCACTACGCTCACATGACCCTTATCAGCCAATAGAAGCTCGCAGGCCCTTAGTCTCGACATACACACAGTTTTACACCAGGTTTCCATAACAACCCAGCCATTTTTCTTCACTGCTATAGGTCAGCTTTAAAGAGGCAGGGCGCTGTGGATGACACTGTTAAGGGAGCGGGGTGCTGTGGAGGTCACAGTTAAGGGGGCAGGCTCCTGTGGAAGTCACAGTTAGGGGGATGGTCCACTATGGAGGTCAGTGTTAATGAGCAGATTGCTGTAGAAGCCACTGTTAAGGGGGCAGGGTGTTGTGGAAATAACTGGTAACCCCTTCACGCAACATAACGTACATGTACGTGGGGGAATGTGGTGCCTCACCGCATCCCCACGTGCATGTACGTGATCGGCTTTCTCTGTCAGCGCAGGGAGCGAAGCGCTGAAGGTTCAGTGAAGCCGGCGTGCTGGGGTTGCTAGACAACCTGAGAAGCCGGCAGGAACTGTATCGGAGCTCTGACCCGCCCGCGATCGCTGTGATTGGTCCAATACTGCAGAGGGACCAATCGCAGTGCATCGGGGCAGGTAAGGGGGGGTTAGGGAGGGACTATGTGCTTCTCCTTCTCTGATCGTCCCAATTCCTGTCAGGGAAGCGATCAGAGAAGGAGAGAGTGTGAAAATCTTCCCGACCTATGATGTATACTCATCATGGAGCGCTAAGTAGCAGTGCTCCATGACGAGTATACTCACGTCATGGCATTAAACTGTCACCATGTCTGCAGACATGGTGACAGTGCTGAGATCCCGGCTGTTACACACAGCCAGGCACCTTGGGTCAATGCCGAGGGGGGTCCAGTGACCCCCCCCCCCTATCGGCGATCGCTGCAAACCGCAGGTCAATTCAGACCTGCAGTTTACAGCGCTTTCTGCAGTTTCTGATCCCCACGGATATTATGCCCAAAATAAAGATTTTTCACCCCCCCTGCACCCCTGAATGATTTTATGTGGGCGGGTGGTGCAGGGGGGGTGTTGCAGGTGGTGCGGGCGGTGCGGGAGGCGGGCGGTGCGGCAGGCGGGATCGCGATCCCCCGCCCGCCTCCCCTTGAATAATCGTTGGCGTCTAGTGGGTATACCAGGGTGTCAGCACATTGCTGACACCCTGATATAAACGGCTGACATCTGTGATGCGATGTCAGCCGTTTAACCCTTTCCATACCGCGGGCCGTACGGACCGCTGTATGGAAAAGGTTAACAGCTCAGGGAGCTCCCTCCCTCTCCCTCTGCCTTTGAAGCCCCCCGATGGGAGAGGGAGAGAGCTCCCAGACAGCCCCCCGACAGTCCCGTCCTTACCCTTCCCCGTCTGCGCAGTTCTGGCCACTACTGAGCAGACGGGGAAGGTTCCCATGGCAACAGGACGCCTTCTCAGGCATCCTGCTGTCCATGGTGCTGAACAGATCTGTGCTAAAGGCATAGATCTGTTTAGACAAAGTATGTAAAATACAGTGCAGTACACTATATAGTGTACTGTACTGTATTATACAGACATCAGACCCACTGGATCTTCAAAAACCAAGTGGGTCTGGGTCAAAAAAAAATAAAAAATGTGAAAAAAGTAAAGTTTCAAAAAACCACATTTATCACTGAATAAAAAAAAAGAAATACACTACACATATTAGGTATCACCGTGTCCGTAACAACCTGATCTATAAAACGGTCATGTTACTTTCCCCGCACGGTGAACGCCATAAAAATAAAAAAATAAAAACTATGAGGAAATTTACATTTTGCCCACCTTACTTCCCAAAAAAGGTAATAAAAGTGATCAAAAAATTTGCATGTACGCCAAAAAAGTACCAATCAAACCGTCACCTCATCCCGCAAAAAATGAGCCCCTACATGAGACAATGGCCCAAAAAATAAAAAAATATATGGGTCTCAGACTATGGAGACACTAAAACATGATTTTTTTTTGTTTCAAAAATGATATTATTGTGTAAAACCCTGATAAATTATAAAAAGGTAGACATATTAGGTATTGCCATGTCCGTAAGAACCTGATCTATAAAAATACCACATGACCTAACCCCTCAGGTGAACACTGTAAAAAAAATTAAATAAAAACGGTGTCAAAAAAAGCTATTTTTTTGTTACCTTACATCACAAAAAGTGTAATAGCAAGCGATCAAAAAGTCATATGCACCCCAAAATAGTACCAATCTAACCGTCATCTCAGCCCGCAAAAATGATACCCAACCTGGGACAATCGCCAAAAAACTGAAAAAACTATGGCTCTCAGACTATGGAGACACTAAAACATATATTATTGTGTAAAACCTAAATAAATAAAAAAGTATACATATTAGGTATCGTCGCGTCCGTAAGAACCTGCTCTATAAAAATAGCACATGATCTAACCTGTCAGATGAACATTGTAAATAATAAAAAATAAAAACAGTGCCAAAACAGCAATTTTTTGGCAAATTTTCCATTTTAATCCATTTTTTCCCATAACAAAGCAAGGGTTAACAGCCAAACAAAACTCAATATTTATTGCCCTGATTCTGTAGTTTATAGAAATGCCCCATATGTGGTCGTAAACTGCTGTATGGCCACACGGCAGGGTGCAGAAGGAAAGGAGCGCCATATGGTTTTTGGAAGGCAGTTTTTGCTGGACTGTTTTTTTGACACCATGTCCCATTTGAAGCCCCCCCCCCGATGCACCCCTAGAGTATAAACTCCAAAAAATGACCCCATTTTGGAAACTACACCCCTCAAGGTATTCAAAACTGATTACAAACTTTGTTAACCCTTTAAGTGTTCCACAAGAGTTAATGGCAAATGGAGATGAAATTTCAGAATTTCTATTTTTTGTTACTTTGCCTCACAAAAAGTGTAATATAGAGCAACCAAAAATCATATGTACCCTAAAATAGTACCAACAAAACTGCCACATTATCCCATAGTTTCCAAAATGGGGCCACTTTTTTGGAGTTTCTAACCTAGGGGTGCATCAGGGGGCTTTAAATGGGACATGGTGTCTAAAAACAATCCAGCAAAATCTGCCTTCCAGAAACCATATAGCGCATCTTTCCTTCTGCGCCCTGCCGTGTGCCCGTACAGCAGTTTACGACCACATATGGGGTGTTTATGTAAACTACAGAATCAGGGCCATAAATAATGAGTTTTGTTTGGCTGTTAACCCTTGCTTTGTTACTGGAAAAAAAATATTAAAATGGAAAATCTGCCGAAAAAGTGAAATTTTGAAATTGTATCTCTATTTTCCATTAATTCTTGTGGAACACCTAAAGGGTTAACAACGTTTGTAAAATCAGTTTTGAATACCTTGAGGGGTGTAGTTTCTTAGATGGGGTCACTTTTATGGAGTTTTTACTCTAGAGGTGCATCAGGGTGGCTTCAAATGGGACATGGTGTCAAAAAAAACAGTCCTGCAAAATCTGCCTTCCAAAAACCGTATGGCATTCATTTCCTTCTGCGCCCTGCCGTGTGCCCGTACAGCAGTTTACGACCACATATGGGGTGTTTCTGTAAACTACAGAATCAGGCCCATAAATATTGAGTTTTGTTTGGCTGTTAACCCTTGCTTTGTTACTGGAAAAAAAATATTAAAATGGAAAATCTGCCGAAAATGTGAAATTTTGAAATTGAATCTCTATTTCCCATTAATTCTTGTGGAACACCTAAAGGGTTAACAACGTTTGTAAAATCAGTTTTGAATAACTTGAGGGGTGTAGTTTCTTAGATGGGGTCACTTTTATGGAGTTTCTACTCTAGAGGTGCATCAGGGGGGCTTCAAATGGGACATGGTGTAAAATAAAACAGTCCTGCAAAATCTGCCTTCCAAAAACCGTACGGCATTCCTTTCCTTCTGCGCCCTGCCGTGTGCCCGTACAGCAGTTTACGACCACATATGGGGTGTTTCTGTAAACTACAGAATCAGGGCCATAAATAATGAGTTTTGTTTGGCTGTTAACCCTTGCTTTGTTACTGGAAAAAAGGGATTAAAATTGTAAATTTGCAAAAAAAATTGAAATTCTGAAATTTCATCTCCATTTGCAAATAACTCTTGTGGAACACCTAAATGGTTAACAAAGTTTGTAAAAATCAGTTTTGAATACCTTGAGGGGTTTAGTTTCCAAAATGGGGTCATTTTTGGGTGGTTTCAATTATGTAAGCCTCACAAAGTGACTTCAGACTTGAACTGGTCCTTAAAAAATGGGTTTTGGAAATTTTCTGAAAAATGCTTCTAATTTTCTAAGCCTTGTAACCAAAAAATAAAATGCCATTCCAAAAATGATCCAAACATGAAGTAGACATATGGGGAATGTAAAGTAATAACTATTTTTGGAGGTATTACTATGTGTTATAGAAGTAGAGAAATTGAAACTTGGACATTTTCTAATTTTTCAAAATTTTGGGTAAATTTGGTATTTTTTTATAAATAAAAATGAATTTTTTTGACTCCATTACCAGTGTCGAGTGTACTCCATTACCAGTGTGAAGTACAATATGTGACGAAAAAAACTATCTCAGAACGGCCTGGATAAGTAAAAGCGTTTAAAAGTTATTCACACATAAACTGACACTGGTCAGATTTGCAAAAAACAGCCTGGTCCTTAAGGTGAAAAATGGCTTGATCCTGAAAGGGTTAAGGAGATGGGATACTGTGGAGGTCACTAATAAAGGGACGTCCACTATTGAGGTCAATGTTAAAGGGGCGGGCCACTGTGGAGGTCACTGTTAAGGGGGCGGGATGCTGTGGAGTTCACAATTAAAGAGATAGCCACTGTGGTGGTCACTTTTAAGGTAGCAGGATACTGTGGCAGTCACTGTTAAAGGGGCGGGCGCTGTGGAGGTCTCTGTTAAGGGGGCAAGGAGCGGTGGAAGTCACAGTTAAGGGGACAGTCCGCTATGGAAGTCAGTGTTAAGGGGCGGGGTGCTGTAGAGGTCACTGTTAAGGGGGCAGGGTGTTGTGGAGGTCACATTTTAAGGGAATATAGCTCTGTGGAGGTCACTGTTAAGGAAGTGGGTTATTGTGGAAATCACTGTTAACGAGACGGGGTACTGTGGAGGTCACAAATAAAGGGCCGGCCACTGTGGAGGTCACTGTTAAAAGGGGAAGGCGCTGTGGAGGTTACTGTTAAGGGGTGAGGTACTGTGAGGTCACTGTTAAGTGAGCGGGGTACTGTGGCAGTCCCTGTTAAAGGGGCAGTCGCTGTGGAGGTCTCTGTTAAGGGGCCGGGAATGGTGGAGGTCACAGCTAAGGGAACTGTAACCTATGGTATAGCTGGTGCTATAAAGGTCACTGTTAAGCAGGCGGGCCCCTGTGGAGGTCACTGTCAAGGGGGTGGGGTGCTGTGGAACTCATTGTTAAAAGGGCAGGCTGCTGTTAAGGTAAGGTCAAAGTTAAGGGGGTGGGCTGCTGTGGAGGTCCCATTTTAAGGAGGCTTACTCCTTGGGCGATACTGTCGATATCTTTTAACGACACACACAAACATTAAATGAAATAGATGAAATATACCCGTGCGAAGCCGGGTCCTTCTGCTAGTACTTACTATTCATGAAAAGCTCTATGCGCAAAGGGCTTCCATTTTTCATGAATAGTACAGGAGTAATGCATTTCAGATGAACCCATGTTTGCAGTGTCTGCATGTGTCTTTGTGTATGGACAGGAAAGTGTTACACAGGTTCCACAGGATTGAAATCAATGGGCTGTTCATGTAATTCAAGTCTACGCTTGTTTTATTTAGTCTTCTCTATTTACTCTGAATTTCTTTAGGTTATTTAAACATCATTTTTCAAAAATGTGTAGCCCCTTTAAGAGGGTTGTTTCCAGTGTATGCATGTGTCTTTGTGTATGGACAGGAACAGTGTGCTACTACATATATCATATATGGGGAAATTAATCAAACTGGTGTACAGTAAAACTGGCTTAGTTGCCCATAGCAACCAATCAGATTCCACCGTTCATTTTCCTAAGGAGCTGTCCAAAATGAAAGGTAGAATCTGATTGGTTGCTAGGGGCAACTAAGGCAGTTCTACTTTACACCAGTTTGATAAATTACCCCAATAGTATTTGATCCCAAAAAATATTGCATGGTGCACAAAAAATGAACATGGAAAATCTAACATTGCCTTTTGATCACTTAGTGCCAGCAGCACCCATTGAAGTTCTACTTCCTGCTAATAGTTTGTAGTGTCCAAACACCAAGTGTGGACATTTGGACTTCAGTTTCCATACAAAGCTTCTGCTCCCAGCACAATGACAAAATGTTAGCACATTTACATCTGCTCCCTGTTTTATCTTGGTAATGTCCTAAGTGCTTTTTTACTCTATAGATTGATTATTATCTGTTGAAAGACAAATTAAAAACTGGTTTATACCAAGGGTTAATATTTGCTTCATTTTAGACCTCATATGTTTTGGGCTATCCTTATTCTTAGAAGGCACCCCTATGAGTAACTGATTACAGGGTCTCTTTCTTCTTAGACCCCCAGTGATCAACTGCAATATTTTGCAGAAACCTGGTTACAGATGTCTAATTTTCTTGTAGCATAATTGCAGAAAAAAATAAAGCGGTACACAGGTTCCAATGGACTGTCCATGTAATTCAAGTCTATGTTTGTTTTTATACCTCTTCAGTCTGAGAAGAAAGGGATGCAAATGAGCCATTAACAAACTCTGCCTCTAATGCCATCAGATGTAAGGCGGATATCCTATAAGTCAATGTTCGACCCTTCAAATAAGCCTTGAGACATGACTTGGATATTAAATAAGCCAGCACCTCATCTACAGACAGCTGTTTTGGGGTGATTGCCCCTCATGAGTGCAGAGCAGAGAGTGCTGGCTTAACTGGGTGAGAAGCCTAAGGGCTCATTCACACGAACATGTGCTGCCTGTTGTCATATTGCAGACCGCATTCGCAATACACGGGCACCGCTCCGTGTGCATTCCGCATCTCGGATGCATACCCATTCACTTTAATGGGGGTACGCAAATCTGGAGATGCGGAACGGTGCGGAACAGAAGCACGGAACGGAACACTACGGAGTGCTTTCTGGGGTTCCGTTCCGTGCCTCCACACCGCAAAAAGATAGAACTTGCTCTATCTTTTTGCGGAACGGATGGATCGCGGACCCATTCAAGTGAATGGGTCTACGATCCCCATGTGGCTGCCCCATGTATGGTGCCCGTGCATTGCAGACCGCGATTTGAACAAGCCCTAACTTAGGATTTGGGGGGTACTATGTCTCCTTGAGGAGAGCGCCTTAGTCGGCGTGAGGAGACTTATAGGCCGTAAATGGGCTCCTAACAAGCTCTGCCTCTAATGCCACCAGATGTAAGGCAGCTATCCTATAAGTCAATGTCCGACCCTTTAAATAGGCCTTGAGACTAGAGTTGAGCGAACACCTGGATGTTCGGGTTCGAGAAGTTCGGCCGAACTTCCCGGAAATGTTTAGGTTCGGGATCCGAACCCGATCCGAACTTCGTCCCGAACCCGAACCCCATTGAAGTCAATGGGGACCCGAACTTTTGGGCACTAAAAAGGCTGTAAAACAGCCCAGGAAAGAGCTAGAGGGCTGCAAAAGGCAGCAACATGTAGGTAAATCCCCTGCAAACAAATGTGGATAGGGAAATGAATTAAAATTAAAATTAAAAAAATAAAAATGAACCAATATCAATTGGACAGAGGTCCCATAGCAGAGAATCTGGCTTCACGTCAGCAGAGAATCAGTCTCTTCATGCCATAGCAGAGAATCTGGCTTCATGTCAGCGCAGAATCAGTCTTCATGTCATAGCAGAGAATCAGGCTTCACGTCACCCACCACTGGAACAGGCCACTGTCACACATTTAGGCCCAGGCACCCAGGCAGAGGAGAGGTCCTGTAACAGAGAATCTGGCCTTATGTCAGCGCAGAATCTGTCTTCATGTCATAGCAGAGAATCAGGCTTCACGTCACCCACCACTGGAACAGGCCACTGTCACACATTTAGGCCCCGGCACCCAGACAGAGGAGAGCGGTCCCGTAACAAAGAATCTGGCCTTATGTCAGCGCAGAATCTGTCTTCATGTCATAGCAGAGAATCAGGCTTCACGTCACCCACCACTGGAACAGGCCACTGTCACACATTTAGGCCCAGGCACCCAGGCAGAGGAGAGAGGTCCCGTAACAGAGAATCTGGCCTTATGTCAGCGCAGAATCTGTCTTCATGTCATAGCAGAGAATCAGGCTTCACGTCACCCACCACTGGAACAGGCCACTGTCACACATTTAGGCCCCGGCACCCAGACAGAGGAGAGCGGTCCCGTAACAGAGAATCTGGCCTTATGTCAGCGCAGAATCTGTCTTCATGTCATAGCAGAGAATCAGGCTTCACGTCACCCACCACTGGAACAGGCCACTGTCACACATTTAGGCCCAGGCACCCAGGCAGAGGAGAGAGGTCCCGTAACAGAGAATCTGGCCTTATGTCAGCGCAGAATCTGTCTTCATGTCATAGCAGAGAATCAGGCTTCACGTCACCCACCACTGGAACAGGCCACTGTCACACATTTAGGCCCCGGCACCCAGACAGAGGAGAGGTTCATTCAACTTTGGGTTGCCCCGCAATATAATGGTAAAATGAAATTAAAAATAGTATTGAATGAGGAAGTGCCCTGGAGTAGAATAATATATTGTTAAGGGGACGTAGTTAATATCTAATCTGCACAAGGGATGGACAGGTCCTGTGGGATCCATGCCTGGTTCATTTTTATGAACGTCAGCTTGTCCACATTGGCTGTAGACAGGCGGCTGCGTTTGTCTGTAATGACGCCCCCTGCCGTGCTGAATACACGTTCAGACAAAACGCTGGCCGCCGGGCAGGCCAGCACCTCCAAGGCATAAAAGGCTATCTCTGGCCACGTGGACAATTTGGAGACCCAGAAGTTGAATGGGGCCGAACCATCAGTCAGTACGTGGAGGGGTGTGCACAAGTACTGTTCCACCATGTTAGTGAAATGTTGCCTCCTGCTAACACGCTCTGTATCAGGTGGTGGTGCACTTAGCTGTGGCGTGTTGACAAAACTTTTCCACATCTCTGCCATGCTAACCCTGCCCTCAGAGGAGCTGGGCGTGACACAGCTGCGTTGGCGACCTCTTGCTCCTCCTCTGCCTTCGCCTTGGGCTTCCACTGGTTCCCCTGTGACATTTGGGAATGCTCTCAGTAGCGTGTCTACCAACGTGCGCTTGTACTCGCGCATCTTCCTATCACGCTCCAGTGTAGGAAGTAAGGTGGGCACATTGTCTTTGTACCGGGGATCCAGCAGGGTGGCAACCCAGTAGTCCGCACACGTTAAAATGTGGGCAACTCTGCTGTCGTTGCGCAGGCACTGCAGCATGTAGTCGCTCATGTGTGCCAGGCTGCCCAGAGGTAAGGACAAGCTGTCCTCTGTGGGAGGCGTATCGTCATCGTCCTGTGTTTCCCCCCAGCCACGCACCAGTGATGGGCCCGAGCTGCTTTGGGTGCCACCCCGCTGTGAACATGCTTCATCCTCATCCTCCTCCACCTCCTCCTCATCCTCGTCCTCCTCGTCCTCCAGTAGTGGGCCCTGTCTGGCCACATTTGTACCTGGCCTCTGGTGTTGCAAAAAACCTCCCTCTGAGTCACTTCGAAGAGACTGGCCTGAAAGTGCTAAAAATGACCCCTCTTCCTCCTCTTCCTCCTGGGCCACCTCCTCTTCCATCATCGCCCTAAGTGTTTTCTCAAGGAGACATAGAAGTGGTATTGTAACGCTGATAACGGCGTCATCGCCACTGGCCATGTTGGTGGAGTACTCGAAACAACGCAACAGGGCACACAGGTCTCGCATGGAGGCCCAGTCATTGGTGGTGAAGTGGGTCTGATCCACAGTGCGACTGACCCGTGCGTGCTGCAGCTGAAACTCCACTATGGCCTGCTGCTGCTCGCACAGTCTGTCCAGCATATGCAAGGTGGAGTTCCACCTGGTGGGCACGTCGCATATGAGGCGGTGAGCGGGAAGGCCGAAGTTACGCTGTAGCGCAGACAGGCGAGCAGCGGCAGGGTGTGAACACCGGAAGCGCGAACAGACGGCCCGCACTTTATGCAGCAGCTCTGACATGTCGGGGTAGTTGCGAATGAACTTCTGCACCACCAAATTCAGCACATGCGCCAGGCAAGGGATGTGCGTCAAACCGGCTAGTCCCAGAGCTGCAACGAGATTTCGCCCATTATCGCACACCACCAGGCCGGGATTGAGGCTCACCGGCAGCAACCACTCGTCGGTTTGTTGTTCTATACCCCGCCACAACTCCTGTGCGGTGTGGGGCCTGTCCCCCAAACATATGAGTTTCAGAACGGCCTGCTGACGTTTACCCCGTGCTGTGCTGAAGTTGGTGGTGAAGGTGTGTGGCTGACTGGATGAGCAGGTGGAAGAAGAGGAGGAGGAAGCTGAGTAGGAGGAGGAGGAGACAGGAGGCAAAGAATGTTGCCCTGCGATCCTTGGCGGCGGAAGGACGTGCGCCAAACAGCTCTCCGCCTGGGGCCCAGCCGCCACTACATTTACCCAGTGTGCAGTTAGGGAGATATAGCGTCCCTGGCCGTGCTTACTGGTCCACGTATCTGTGGTTAGGTGGACCTTGCCACAGATGGCGTTGCGCAGTGCACACTTGATTTTATCGGACACTTGTTTGTGCAGGGAAGGCACGGCTCTCTTGGAGAAGTAGTGGCGGCTGGGAACAACATACTGTGGGACAGCAAGTGACATGAGCTGTTTGAAGCTGTGTGTGTCCACCAGCCTAAATGACAGCATTTCATAGGCCAGTAGTTTAGAAATGCTGGCATTCAGGGCCAGGGATCGAGGGTGGCTAGGTGGGAATTTACGCTTTCTCTCAAATGTTTGTGAGATGGAGAGCTGAACGCTGCCGTGTGACATGGTTGAGATGCTTGGTGACGCAGGTGGTGGTGTTGGTGGTACATCCCATGTTTGCTGGGCGGCAGGTGCCAACGTTCCTCCAGAGGCGGAAGAAGAGGCCGAGGCAGCGGCAGCAGCAGCAGAAGAGGCCGAGGCGGCGGCAGCAGCAGAAGAGGCCGAGGCGGCAGCAGCAGAAGAGGTAGCAGGGGGAGCCTGAGTGACTTCCTTGTTTTTAAGGTGTTTACTCCACTGCAGTTCATGCTTTGCATGCAGGTGCCTGGTCATGCAGGTTGTGCTAAGGTTCAGAACGTTAATGCCTCGCTTCAGGCTCTGATGGCACAGCGTGCAAACCACTCGGGTCTTGTCTTCAGCACATTGTTTGAAGAAGTGCCATGCCAGGGAACTCCTTGAAGCTGCCTTTGGGGTGCTCGGTCCCAGATGGCGGCGGTGAGTAGCAGGCGGAGTCTCTTGGCGGCGGGTGTTCTGATTTTGCCCACTGCTCCCTCTTTTGCTACGCTGTTGGCTCGGTCTCACCACTGCCTCTTCCTCCGAACTGTGAAAGTCAGTGGCACGACCTTCATTCCATGTGGGGTCTAGGACCTCATCGTCCCATGCATCATCTTCCACCCAGTCTTGATCCCTGACCTCCTGTTCAGTCTGCACACTGCAGAAAGACGCAGCAGTTGGCACCTGTGTTTCGTCATCATCAGAGACGTGCTGAGGTGGTAATCCCATGTCCTCATCATCAGGAAAAATAAGTGGTTGTGCGTTAGTGCATTCTATCTCTTCCACCCCTGGGGAAGGGCTAGGTGGATGCCCTTGGGAAAACCTGGCAGCAGAGTCTTCAAACAGCATAAGAGACTGCTGCATAACTTGAGGCTCAGACAGTTTCCCTGATATGCATGGGGGTGATGTGACAGACCGATGGGCTTGGTTTTCATGCGCCATCTGTGCGCTTTCTGCAGAAGACTAGGTGGGAGATAATGTGAACGTGCTGGATCCACTGTCGGCCACCCAATTGACTAATGCCTGTACCTGCTCAGGCCTTACCATCCTTAGAACGGCATTGGGCCCCACCAAATATTGCTGTAAATTCTGCTGGCTACTGGGACCTGAGGTAGTTGGTTCACTAGGACGTGTGGCTGCGGCAGAACGGCCACGTCCTCTCCCAGCACCAGAGGGTCCACTAACACCACCACGACCATGTCCACGTCCGCGTCCGCGTCCCTTATTAGATGTTTTCCTCATTGTTCCCGTTCACCACAATTTTGAGAATGGCAAATTTGGGAATGCTTTTTCAACCCAGAAAAAAAAGTGTGCTTTTACGGTCACTACAAATAACTTGACCAGCTAAAACAGTGCAGATTTGGTTGAATAGAGATGTGAGACCTGTTTTTTTTTGCGCTGTGTGACAGGTATAGGTTTAATCACAGAATCACACTTCTATCAGCACGCTAGCGTGTGTCTTAGGTTTTTCTGAATGACACTATCAATACCTTCAATGTAAGATTTTCTTTTTGTGATAGATTTCAAGTAGGCCTCAAATACCAGAAACTAGTTATTTTGAGAATGGCAAATTTGGGAATGCTTTTTTAACCCAGAACAAAAAGTCTGCTTTTACGGTCACTACAAATAACTTGACCAGCTAAAACAGTGCAGATTTGGTTGAATAGAGATGGGAGACCTGTTTTTTTTTGCGCTGTGTGACAGGTATAGGTTTAATCACAGAATCACACTTCTATCAGCACGCTAGTGTGTGTCTTAGGTTTTTCTGAATGACACTATCAATACCTTCAATGTAAGATTTTCTTTTTGGGATAGATTTAAAGTAGGCCTCAAATACCAGAAACTAGTTATTTTGAGAATGGCAAATTTGGGAATGCTTTTTCAACCCAGAACAAAAAGTCTGCTTTTACGGTCACTACAAATAACTTGACCAGCTAAAACAGTGCAGATTTGGTTGAATAGAGATGTGAGACCTGGTTTTTTTTGCGCTGTGTGACAGGTATAGGTCTAATCACAGAATCACACTTCTATCAGCACGCTAGCGTGTGTCTTAGGTTTTTCTGAATGACACTATCAATACCTTCAATGTAAGATTTTCTTTTTGGGATAGATTTAAAGTAGGCCTCAAATACCAGAAACTAGTTATTTTGAGAATGGCAAATTTGGGAATGCTTTTTCAACCCAGAAAAAAAAGTGTGCTTTTACGGTCAATACAAATAACTTGACCAGCTAAAACAGTACAGATTTGGTTGAATAGAAATGTCAGGTCTATTTTTTAGGCGCTGGGTGACAGGCTCAACTTGCCCCTGATGTAATATATGGCCAAAAAATAACCACACTGTTGATGGTTAAATGCACTTGGGTGACACAGGCTCAGCCTGCACCAGATGTAGTATATGGGCAAAAAATAATCAGACTGTTGATGGTTAAATGCACTTGGGTGACACAGGCTCAGCCTGCACCAGATGTAGTATATGGCCAAAAAATAATCAGACTGTTGATGGTAAATGCACTTGGGTGACACAGGCTCAGCCTGCAGCTGATGTAGGATATAGCACAAAATAACCACACTATCGATGGTTAAATACACTTGGGTGACACAGGCTCAGCCTGCAGCTGATGTAGTATATGGCTAAAAAATAATCAGACTGTTGATGGTTAAATGCACTTGGGTGACACAGGCTCAGCCTGCAGCTGATGTAGTATATGGCCAAAAAATAACCAGACTGTTGATGGTTAAATGCACTTCGGTGACACAGGCTCAGCCTGCAGCTGATGTAGGATATAGCACAAAATAACCACACTATCGATGGTTAAATACACTTGGTGATAGCTCGTGCTGGCGCACCACAAGTCACAAAATGGCCGCCGATCACCCCAGAAAAAAAGTGATCTAAAAACGCTCTGGGCAGCCTCAAAAAAGTGAGCAAGTCAATAATAGCACTTCAATGATCCACAGCTGCAGATCGATCACAGAATGAAGTCTTTTGGAGGAGTTAATCTGCCTAATCTCGCCCTAACGTCGCAGCTGCAACCTCTCCTTATACTGATCATAGCAGAGTGACGTGCGGCGCTACGTGACTCCAGCTTAAATAGTGGCTGGGTCACATGGTGCACTGGCCAATCACAGCCATGCCAATAGTAGGCATGGCTGTGATGGCCTCTTGGGCCAAGTAGTATGACGCTTGTTGATTGGCTGCTTTGCAGCCTTTCAAAAAGCGCCAAGAAAGCGCCGAACACCGAACCCGAACCCGGACTTTTACGAAAATACAGTTCGGGTTCGCTCATCCCTACTTGAGACATGATTTGGATAATAAATAAGCCAGCACCTCATCTGAAGATAAGTGTTTCGGGGTGATTGCCCCTCATGAGTGCTTAACTGGGTGACAGGCCTAAGTCAGCATTTTGGGGGTACTATCTCTGCTTGGGGAAAGCGCCTTAATCCGGCTTGAGGAGACTTGCATCCCTTTCTTCCCAGAAATCCAGAGCAGTATGTATGGCCTATAAATCTCCTCACTCCAATTAAGGCACACTCTCCCCAAGGACAGATAGTACCCCTCAAATCTTCAGTTTGACTAACACATGAGGATTTCTTATTTATTTATAAATCTAAAATGTGTAACCCCTTTGAAAGAGTTGTCTGGCCTAATAGAAAAATACTTTAGGGTTGTTTCACATAAGCGGATGCCGTCCGTGTCATCCGCAGCGTGAAAGACAGCCAAGCCGTGATCTGGACAGCAGAGACACGGAGCATTAACATGCCTCCGTGGGGCAGCCGCATGGGGATCGCAAACCCATTCACTTGAATGGGTCCGCGATCCGTCTGTTCCGCAAAAAGATATAGCAAGTTCTATCTTTTTGCAGTGCGGAGGCACGGAACGGAACCCCAGAAAGCACTCTGTAATTTTCCGTTCCGTGCTTCCGTTCCGCATCTCTGGATTTGCGGACCCATTGAAGTGAATGGGTCCGCATCCGTGATGCGGAATGCACACGGAACGGTGCCCATGTATTGCGGATCCGAAAATGCGGTCCGCAATACAGCAATGGGCAGCACACGTGTGAATGAGCCCTCTCTGTGATCTTTTTACTACAAAACCACAGTGACAACTTTATCTCACCGTGATTTTGTAGTAAAAAGGTCACAGAGAGGCACAGAGCATTATCAATCATGTTAATGCTCCGTGCCTCTGCTGTCCAGAGCGCGGTTTGGCTGTCTTTCACTCTGCAGATGACACGCACGGTATCCGCTCGTGTGAAACAGCCCTTACTCAGCCTTCCAGATGCCCAACTTATCAGTGTTGTGGCTCCCAGTGATTCCCACTGGACTGGAAGTGATGGGGGGCCTGTTCTGGGTCATAAGATGACTGCAGCCAATCAACAGCCTGAGGAGTCACGTGTGCAGGAACCGGTCATGTAGTTAACTCGTTGGTGGCCAGTGGGCCCCCCTCCCTCCCCTGTAGTTAACTCGTTGGTGGCCAGTGGGCCTTCTCCCCTCCCTCCCCCTCCTAATTAAAATCTCCCCCCTATCATTGGTGGCAGCGGAGTGTACCGATCGGAGTCCCAGTTTAATCGCTGGGGCTCCGATCGGTAACCATGGCAACCAGGACGCTACTGCAGTCCCGGTTGCCATGGTTACTTAGCAATTTGTAGAACCATTATACTTACCTGCGAGCTGCGATATCTGCGTCCGGTCGGGAGCTCCTCCTACTGGTAAGTGACAGGTCCGGCCAGGAGCTCCTCCTACTGGTAAATGACAGGTCCGGACGGATCCGTTTGAAATTGCACCATATTGTGTCAACGTCAAACGGATCCGTCCCCATTGACTTGAATTGTAATTCAGGACGGATCCGTTTGGCTCCGCATGACCAGGCGGACACCAAAACGACTTTTTTTTCATGTCCGTGGATCCTCCAAAAATCAAGGAAGACCCACGGACGAAAAAACAGTCACGGATCACGGATAAACGGAACCCCGTTTTGCGGACCGCAAAAAAATACGGTCGTGTGCATGAGGCCTTAAAGGGGTTTTTCGAGATGATTTTAACAGATATGCTCATGTAGGTGCTTAGCTCATGTACATCTTCCCTACGCTTTTTTATTTCATTTTGGGCCCTCCTGACCTGTTTTCACCATGTAAACAGATCCCTCTGGTTTGTTACACCCTGTATGTAGCACACGTCTGGGCTCGATCTCCCCACTTACATTATATACCAGGTATTCGCTGCCATTAGACTTTACTTAGGTTAGAATATTTGCAAGTGGTTCTCCTTGTTATTACTCTTCTTGCATATTGGGTTTAATTATTTGTGGCGGTTTTACCTTTATTATCAGTTGGAGTGTATTTCCTTTTTGTGGGAGTCCTTCATGTCCTTCTATGCATTAGGGCTCATGCACACGACAGTATTTTGTGTTCAGTATACTGTCCGTTTTTTTAGTTCAGTATGCGGTACATATACTGACCCATTCATTTCAATGGTTCAGCAAAAAAAAACTGAAGTGTCTCCGTGTGCATTCCGTTTCAGTATTTCCGTACCGTGAAAACATAGAAAATGTCCTATTCTTGTCCGCAAATCACGGTGCTTGGCTCCATTCAAGTCAATGGGTCCGCAAAAAAAATGGAACACATACGGAAATGCATCCGTATGTCTTCCGTATCTGTTCCGTTTTTGCGGAACCATCTATTGAAAATGTTATGCCCAGCCCAATTTTTTCTATGTAATTACTGTATACTGTATATGCCATACGGAAAAACGGAACGGAAAAACGGAAAGGAAACGGAAACACAACGGAAACAAAAAATGGAACAACGGATCCGTAAAAAACGGACCGCAAAACACTGAAAAAGCCATACGGTCGTGTGCTGATGGACATATAGGTTACTCCCAGGGGGGATCCATTAACCTTGTGTACCTGTTGGGGAGCTGCTTTTTCGCAGCGCTGACTGCATTGCTGCTACATACTTATTCATTTATTTATATGATGTTTATAATTGCTGTAATTCAATAAAATTTCAAGATTTGCTTCGAAACTTCTAAGCCTTCTAACGTCCCCAAAAATAAAATGGCATTCACAAAATGATCCAAACATGAAGTATACATATGGGGAATGTAAAGTATTGACTATTTTTGGAGTTATTACTATCTATTATAAAAGTAGAGAAATTGAAAATAGCAAATTTTTCTAAATTTTTGGTAAATTTAGTATTTTTTTTAAAATAAAAGTGAATTTTATGGACTCAATGTTACCACTGTCATGAAGTATAATATGTGACGAAAAAACAATCTCAGAATGGCCTGGATAAGTAAAAGAATTTTAGAGTTATTGCCACATAAAGTGACACATGTTGTATTTTCCAAAAATGGCCTGGGCAGGAAGGTGAAAACTGACCAGGGTAGAAAGGGTTAAAGGATCTTGAGGCAAACCAGAAAACTCTTTTAAATTATCTAATCAGTATAAGTGTATAATTCCTAATCTCCTATTAGTTATTAATGCATATTTATTAAATCCACATAGGAAATCTCACCAAAAGCAACACTTTACAGCTACTTGTACTCCAATTTTTTTTATTTCTGTTAGAGCCATTGGTGCAATTTCCCTCCACATGTCAAGAAATGACAATGTTAATACCTCCAAATAACCATAGTTATCATCAAACCCTCTCCTGCACTGAGAGGCGTGCAATTCAGTAGCAGAAATAGAAAACAGAGCACAGTGACACACAACAGGCTCAGTAATGAAATTTAGTTGAGAGAAGAATAAAAAATACTCCAGAAGAAAATGGAGATGTACAGTGGAGGGTGGGGAGACTTCATAAAAAGCATGACCAAATAAAATCTAGACATATACTTTTCTTACACATTTAGAGGGTGACTACCACTTAGCAGTAGTTTTGGCTATGATTAGGAGGTAGACTTTGTTGAAATGCATATATTAATGTCACATTTCAGTTGTAGTAAAGCTGAATGCTTCTACAGGATAACTTCAACAGGTTTGATGATGCAATATAGGGGTTGTCCGAGTTTAGTAAAAAAAACATAAAGAACTGTAAATCTTATAGTCAGCAATATATACATAAGATAAGCAAGTTGTAGGCAAAAAAATATATATTTCCTAATTTCCCTAGTGCTGTTCTGGCCCCTTTGTTTACATGCAGTTGCAGACCTGTAGGGGCTTGTAACAACAATTTCTCAGGTTTTCCTCATGAATATTTGTGGGTGTCAACAAAGACTGCCTTTCCCCTCCCCCTGCTCTGCAGTCTGACTGCTGGGATACTCATGCTGTATGTGTAGGACTATAAGTCCCAGCTGTACAGTTCAATGATATTGGTGATATACACAGGATCTCCCCCCTGCCTGTTCTTGTGCAATGATCAGCAGACACTTCCTCACAGCCAGCAGAAGAGTACAGAGGAGAGAACTCCTCCAGTCTTTGTCAGCTATGTGTTTGCAGGGTGAGGAAAGAGAGAAGATCCTGTGCACAGCATTTAACTCCTCAGTACCTGGAGAAGAGTAAACCCTGCAGCTGCTTAGTACTTGCGGTAGAGCCTCCACCCTGTGTCTGTGCTGCTGATGGTAGAAGGGTTAAACTTTGCTGAAGAACCCAGTTGGAGGGGAGACACAGGGCAGACAGCTCAGCCAGCAGATCGGGAAGCGCAAGGTGCATGGCTAGTCATTCCAACCAGCACAGCCTCTTCTCAGTCGTGTGAACAGTACGTCATCAGAGCAGGGAAAGAAGCTGACATCACTGGTCATGTGATGTTCAGCTAACTAGTCCAGGAGAACAGGACCACTGTACAGTCGTGGCCAAAAGTTTGGAGAATTACATAAATATTGGAAATTGGAAAAGTTGCTGCTTAAGTTTTTATAATAGTAATTTGCATATACTCCAGAATGTTATGAAGAGTGATCAGATGAATTGCATAGTCCTTCTTTGCCATGAAAATTAACTTAATCCCAAAAAAACCTTTCCACTGCATTTCATTGCTGTCATTAAAGGACCTGCTGAGATCATTTCAGTAATCATCTTGTTAACTCAGGTGAGAATGTTGACGAGCACAAGGCTGGAGATCATTATGTCAGGCTGATTGGGTTAAAATGGCAGACTTGACATGTTAAAAGGAGGGTGATGCTTGAAATCATTGTTCTTCCATTGTTAACCATGGTGACCTGCAAAGAAACGCATGCAGCCATCATTGCGTTGCATAAAAATGGCTTCACAGGCAAGGATATTGTGGCTACTAAGATTGCACCTCAATCAACAATTTATAGGATCATCAAGAACTTCAAGGAAAGAGGTTCAATTCTTGTTAAGAAGGCTTCAGGGCGTCCAAGAAAGTCCAGCAAGCGCCAGGATCGTCTCCTAAAGAGGATTCAGCTGCGGGATCGGAGTGCCACCAGTGCAGAGCTTGTTAAGGAATGGCAGCAGGCAGGTGTGAGCGCATCTGCACGCACAGTGAGGCGAAGACTTTTGGAAGATGGCCTGGTGTCAAGAAGGGCAGCAAAGAAGCCACTTCTCTCCAAAAAAAACATCAGGGACAGATTGATCTTCTGCAGAAAGTATGGTGAATGGACTGCTAAAGACTGGGGCAAAGTCATATTCTTCAATGAAGCCTCTTTCCGATTGTTTGGGGCATCTGGAAAAAGGCTTGTCCGGAGAAGAAAAGGTGAGCGCTACCATCAGTCCTGTGTCATGCCAACAGTAAAGCATCCTGAGACCATTCATGTGTGGGGTTGCTTCTTATCCAAGGAAGTGGGCTCACTCACAATTTTGCCCAAAAACACAGCCATGAATAAAGAATGGTACCAAAACACCCTCCAACAGCAACTTGTGGTCAATCCTCAAGAGGCGGGTGGACAAACAAAAACCCACTAATTCTGACAAACTCCAAGAAGTGATTATGAAAGAATGGGTTGCTATCAGTCAGGAATTGGCCCAGAAGTTGATTGAGAGCATGCCCAGTCGAATTGCAGAGGTCCTGAAAAAGAAGGGCCAACACTGCAAATACTGACTCTTTGCATAAATGTCATGTAATTGTCGATAAAAGCCTTTGAAACGTATGAAGTGCGTGTAATTATATTTCACTACATCACAGAAACAACTGAAACAAAGATCTAAAAGCAGTTTAGCAGCAACCTTTGTGAAAACTAATATTTGTGTCATTCTCAAAACTTTTGGCCACTACTGTAGATGAAGTAAGTAAATTGAAAATCTCTTCCATTTGCTTAGTTAGAAACATACAACGAACAAAAAAAATATAACTTGGACAACCTCTTTAAACCCTTCGGAGGTTTTTTCATTTTTTGTGTTTTCCTTTTTCTTCCCTATCTTCCATAACTTTTTTATATTTCCGTTCACATAGCTGTATGAGGGCTTATTTTTACAGGACAAGTTGTACTTTCTAATGCCACCATTAATTATGGCATACAATGTAATGGGAAGCGATAAAAAAAATCCTCCACCATTTTACAGGTTTTGCTCTCATAGCTTTTCATTTGTGGAAAAACTGACCCATGTCCTTCATTCTCTGGGTCGGTATGATTACAACGATACCCCATATGTATAGGTTTTTATGTTTAAATAGTGTAAAAATAAATGTAAACATTTAAAAAAAATCATTATTTTTTACATCACCATATTCTGACCCCAATAACTTTTTTATAGTTATATCTACTGAGCTGTGTCGGGGCTCATTTTTAGTGGGACAATCTGTAGTTTTTATCGATACCATTTTGGAGTGTGTGTGACTTTTTTTTATCACAGTTTTTTTTGTGTAAGAGAAGCAATGATAAAATGGCAAATTGGCCATTTTACCCTTTTTTCTTTAATGCCATTCGCCGTATTGGAAAAAATATTTTTATATTTTAATAGTATGGGCGTTTTTGGTCGTGATGATACCCATGATGTTTATATTTTTTGTTATTTAGGTATTTATTTTTTTATTATACGGAAAGGGAGGTGATTTAAACTTTTATATATATATATTTTTTTATATATTTGTTAACAGTTTTTTTAATTTTTTGTAATGATTTTGAATCTCATATATGAGCCTAAAAATCTATTTTAAAATTTTTAATTTTGAACAATCATGTATTTTTAAAATGACTATTACTGTCTATTGCAAATTTTTTATGTTTGCCTGCCATCTGGTGGCAAAAATAAGAATTGCAGTTTGAAAACCCTGGGTCTCTTTAGTGAGACCCAGGGCATTCAAACCAATTACTGGCATCCCCATTGGCCGCAGGGGATGTCAGTATAATTCCCGGAAGCACAAGCTTGTTTTTGGCTTTAATTACCGCGACCGGCATTATTGCTGGTCACGGTAATTAGCGGCAGGTCTCTGCTGGCCATGACACCCACTGCTGGTGCGAGCGGGCGCTCCAGCACTGTACATGTATGAGTGACAAGAAGGCAGTGACTGGTGTGATTATGTAAATGGGGACAGATGGCAGGATGTTGTGTAGATAACTGTGCATGCTCATGGCCGTAATATGCAAATATGTTATACAGATATTTAATACAGAATCCATATAAATCTGTGGGCACATAGGAGGAGATATATCATCACCCTAAACCTTGGTTTTGGATTAAAAAAAATCACGAAACATAGTTGTGCGACTTTGTATAAGCCATTGTGACTAAATTTAGTTGTAACTGACAGCAACTCTCACCAGTTTCTGAAAAGGGGTGGTGACGTAGTGTAGGCAGAGCCATCAGCCCAGCCACATTTATCATCATTTACCCCAGAAACTGATGACTGAAATCTACTCCAGCTACAAGCTGGACTGCTGGAGGATGCACTTAATTTCTGATGAGACCTTGACCTTGTGATACATTAAATGCATTAGCCACTGGAGTAAGAAGAAAATATAATATTATCTAATTACTAATAGTTCAGAAGATCTTTACAGTAATCTAGGTTGAAATTTGAGACTTTCACATTAAATGCATTACCATCATTCAGGGGCAGACTGGCCGATGCACATTGGGCCACCCAAGCCCAGCCACCGGCCGGGTACATAATGATCTGGCACCATCCTGAGAATTTCTGCTAGGGCAATATACTGTAATGTGCTGCAGAACCATATACCAAAGTGTAGTACAATATACTGTCCCTTTATGGGTTTGCTGGCCCTGCCTATTTGAGTTGGGCTACCTTGTGTCAGTTTGGACCCACCTACTACATGGGGACAGTTTCATTTTATTTCCAGGGCCACGTTAAATTCCCATTCCACCTCTGCCACTATTTAACTACAACTAAAAAGTATGTCTAATGTAATCTCAGCTGTGTTTTCAGTATAGTTATGTCTGTCAACACATCCATTACATAATCAATATGTTTATGGATAACGGCACCTTCTGTCATCTTCTACTTGAACCCCAATGGAGTGAACTTCTCTCCTGCTCTTTCCTTCAGTGTCTGAGTCAGAGATTGTCTCTACCTGCAGTAAAAGATAAAAAAAGTAATAAATCAATAAATAATTTTGTGCTGACTGCATATGCTTTCTATTTCTAACATCAATACCTTAATTTAATTTCAAGGACATTAACATTCAAGACAAATTCTCAAAGTAAAAATAAGAAAAGGCATGGTCTAGCACGCAGAGGAACTGGGAAGAAATCACCCAGCAAGTAATATTCATCAGTAGCCAGAATGGAAGATGGTAGATTAAAAGAGTCCTGAAGGAAAGTTGTTGCTATTTCTGTAGTGATGAATTCATGAGAATTCAGGTCATGGTGCAGAAGTATCTGTAGGACAACAGAGAAATGTCCAAATAAAATCTAGATCTAAAAAAAATGTCTTAAGTATTTTAAGGGCAACTATCACTAAGCTGTAGCTTTGCCGATGGCTAGGAGGAAGTCTTTGTTGAAATGCATATATTAATGTCACACCTTAATGATTGCTTCCACAGGATAGCTTTATCGGGTGTGATTACAAGTTTAAAAGTTAGAGGTAAGTCCAATTGCATCTTATAGCTTGGCTTTATGCAAAAGAAGACTTGTTTATGCAGTCAGTTCATCCAAAAATAAGAGTACTAATTAGAAGTGCAGAAAATGTTTCATTGAAATAAATGTATTCAATACTAAAAGTCAGCAGTAGGAAGTAGTAGAATTAGAATACTTGTTTCATGGCAATTTGTGATCCAAAGCATGAAGTGTTAACCTTTAAATGTCAACTAAAGATTTCTGAATTAATATAATCTTATAAAGCAATTAGCCAAGTTGCAAATAAATAATCACCTCTTCTCCTATAAGGCAATGTGTGTACAGATTTTTTATATATACTGTATATGGTTTACCTTGTGCATACAGATATCCACGTGGAGGCAGTTTCACCATGTCAAGGTACATTAGCAAAACAGGTATATGGATGTAGGGAAGTCATTTTTTTGGTAGTATATTGCATGTCGTATATTATGGTATGTGCAGATTTATTTTAAGTAATGTCCGCATTATATGTGTGCTGAAAGCTGGTGATTAGTGTAGTTATCCAGGATGTTGAAATCTCAATATGTCTTGACCTGTACATGTCTTACACAGGCCGGTAGGTGTATATGGATAAGGGTCCATTCACACGTCCGTAGTGTATTGCGGATCCGCAATACACCCGGCCGGCACCCCCATAGAACTGCCTATTCTTGTCCGCAATTGCGGACAAGAATAGAACATGTTCTATTTTTTTCGGGAGCCGCGGATCCAAAGATCGGGGCAGCGCTCCGGTAATGCGGATGCGGACAGCACACTGTGTGCTGTCCGCATCTCTTCCGGCCCCATAGAGAATGAATGGGTCCGGATTCGTTCCGCAACGTTCTACATGGACCCTAAGGCCTCTTGCACATGACCGTATTGCTTTTTCAGTATTTTGAAGTCCGCAAAAAACGGATCAGCAAAAAATACAGATGACGTCCGTGTGAGTTAGTTTTTTTGCGGAACGGAACAGCTGGCCCCTGATAGAACAGTACTATCCTTGTCCGTTATGCGGACAATAATAGGACATGTTCTATCTTTGAATGGAACGGAAAAACAGAAGCGGAAGGCATACGGAGTACCTTCCGTTTTTTTTGCGGATCCATTGAAATGAATGGTTCCGTATATGGTCCGTATACGGAACGCAAAAAAACGTAACGGAAACAGAAAAAAAAAACGTTCGTGTGCAAGAGGCCTAAGGCTGACAACTCAGCTGTTGAACCAATTGAGACTTTCACTGATGGCATTCATTAAAAGGAATTAATTTCGAACCTCAAACTTAATTCGATTTTTATACTGTATGAATATACTTGCCAATCAAAGACAGCCCCAATGGTTCCTGAACCGTGCCTGCATTGTTAAGGGTTTTACATAATAAATAGTAATGGCAAACTCCATTTTTTCTAAGACTGATAATAAAAAAGTAAGTTTTGAAGCAAGCCTGGAGACTTACCTGTACACCAATAGATGGGCGCCATTTTCTTTGACGTGTGCCACCTTTTAGCTCTTCCCTTGATGGTAGGGCTTTGCTGATCACAGTGGAAGGTTTGGGTGAAGCTCTGTGCTGGACTGTTGCCAGATCCAAGGAAAGACCTCTGGACTTGGTTCCCTCCAGACTCTCACTAGAATTGCAGTGGACCTTGACATCTTTGGACCAAGGCAATCGGGTAGGCTCATTGTGCAGAAAGGTTTCATGGGTAGATTCTGTGCTACTCTGGGCGGTCACCGAGATGAGAGGCTTGGAGAGAAGCCTTGGAGGGATAGGTGGTGGGGCTTTCCGGTAACTGAAAGCTGTAACAAAAGAAGGGCACATTAACAAATCATTTTTCACTGAGTAACAGCTGTAATTTAATAATATACAAGATAATATACAAGTGAATATTTCAGTTTATTGTTTTTTTTTGCATTTATAAAGTATAGGGGTAACTTGAAGCTCCTCTATCCTTATGCAAAATCTAGAACAGGCCCTGGAGTTGTTATATGTCAGTTGTCTAATAAGGACAGAGGAACCTATTGGTCCAACCTCAGGCTCCTGAGTGTGGCCTCAATCTCTGCACCCCTTAGTTAGGGTCCTGCTGATCTGCATAAACCACTGTCAAGGAAACTGATTAGGCTGTCAATTCTATTAAAAATAATAACTGATAAGCCATTCATGTACGTATGCATATTGGTTAAGAAAATATGTATATGATTAGTTGCTATGAGCAACTAAGTCAGTTTTCTTGGCACCAGTTTTTATAAATCTCTCCAACATGTATATAAAATTATACCTACCATTACAGACACAGTTGACAAACATCAGAAACCATCTGTGCCATACTGCTGATTTGCAAAAAAAAAAAAAAGTTTTTTTAGGTACCAGGCTGAAGTCTCTGAAAAGCTTCACAGAACATTTGTTCTGCCTTTTCAGTTTCCATATCCACTGGAAACACTACTTGGTGTTACCTAATAAGTAACTCCAATGGGGTAATGTATCATAAGGAATGTGAAAACCATAGAGGAAGCATATTTGGTTTGTGAAGAGTTTTAGAGATTCTCATCATCATAGAGTATGTTTCAACAGTTGGGATACCCCTCTATAAATAGTTCCTGCCACATAGGACTCAGCACCTAGGTTGTCATTGAATACAGCATGGAAAGTCTTGATGGTTTAATCAGCAGCACCAACCAATGAGCGGCTGCATTCTGAAATGGCTTTGTCCAGCTAGAACAACCCTTTGTCACGGCTGTATGTGAGCAACATTAGTAATACACAGTACAGAGCAACTGACTGGACCCAGAACTAGGGAGGATAAAGGGTGACCCCTGTCTGACCCTCAACGCTCTCCCTATTCTGCTAAAGCACATGCCTGGATCCCAATGGCGGAACGAGGCATGCCCACGTGCCTAAGACTAATGACCACTGTAACCCCTACAATAGTGGAAGGGGCACGGCCACCAGTGCCCTACTCAGTATATGGAGGGAACCGTGGCCACCTCAGATCCAGTCAGAAAACAAACAGGAACACAACAATGTCTGCAGACTTAGCTGAAGGTGTTGCAGCCACAGAGAAGACGGATCCAAGGACAGGCTGGCAATATCCGGAGTGCTAGCTGCAGCAGAACACAGTTCCAGTGAACTGATAGCTACAAGTGAAGAAACTAAAGCAAGAGCTACAACTGAAGTGAGAACTATAATCCACATCCTATCATAGGAGGAGGGGTGATATAAAGAGAGGGAAATCAAACACATGAAGAACAGCTGTGGTGAAAGAAACCAAAAGTAAACAGAGTAGTGAGAACTCCTCCCAGCTCTAGTAGTGACATCATCACAGGGGTGGAGAAACAGAGCTGTAAGAACGTCCCAAAGCTCTGGTAGTGACAGTACCCCCCCCTCTACGGGTGGACTCCGGACACCCAGGACCCACCTTCTCAGGATGAGCCCTATGAAATGCCCTGATGAGGCGAGTGGCTTTAACGTCCGACACCGGAACCCACATCCTCTCCTCAGGACCATAACCCTTCCAATGAACGAGGTACTGAAGAGAACCGCGGACAATGCGAGAGTCCACAATTCTGGAAACCTCAAACTCCAGATTGCCATCAACCAAAATCGGAGGAGGAGGCAAAGAGGAGGGTACCGTGGGCTGGACATATGGTTTTAAGAGAGATCTGTGAAATACATTATGTATCTTCCAAACCCGTGGAAGATCAAGACGGAAGGCAACAGGATTGATGACTGACAAGATTTTATAAGGCCCAATAAACTTGGGACCCAATTTCCAGGAGGGAACCTTCAACTTAATGTTTCTAGTAGACAACCACACCAGATCACCCACATTCAGGTCCGGACCAGGCACACGTCTCTTATCAGCCACACGCTTATACTTCTCACTCATCTTTTTAAGATTACTCTGAATCTTTTGCCAAATGGTAGACAAAGACGAGGAAAATCTCTCCTCCTCAGGTAAACCAGAAAGAGCCCCTCCCGAGAATGTCCCAAACTGCGGATGGAACCCATATGCACCAAAGAATGGTGACTTATCAGAAGATTCCTGACGACGGTTGTTCAGAGCAAACTCAGCAAGAGAGAGAAATTAACACCAATCCTCCTGGTTCTCTGCCACAAAACAGCGCAAATATGTCTCCAGATTCTGATTGAGGCGCTCAGTCTGACCATTCGACTGCGGATGAAAAGCAGAAGAGAAGGACAGCCGAACCCCCAGGCGAGAACAGAAAGCCTTCCAGAACCTGGACACAAACTGCGTGCCTCTATCGGAAACAATATCAGAGGGAATGCCGTGCAATTTAACAATATGGTCGACAAAAGCTTGCGCCAACGTTTTAGCATCTTGCTAAAACGGTCCACCACCACCAGGATCACCGACTTCCCCGAGGAACGAGGAAGATCCGTGATAAAGTCCATGGACAGGTGTGTCCAAGGACGGGAAGGAATGGGTAACGGGAGAAGGGAACCTGAAGGCCGTGAACGAGGGACCTTAGCGCGAGCGCACGTCTCACAAGCAGCCACAAAACCCTCCACCGACTTACGAAGAGCCGGCCACCAAAATCTCCGAGCAATGAGATCTACCGTGGCTCTACTCCCGGGGTGACCAGCAAGAACCGTATCATGATGCTCCTTAAAGAGTTTGTGACGTAGCTCAGGAGGCACGAACAACTTCCCAGAAGGACAACGGGCAGGTGTCTCAGTCTGGGCAGCCTGGACCTCGGCCTCCAAATCGGAATATAGAGCAGAAACAACTACCCCCTCCGCCAAAATGGGACCCGGGTCCTCGGAGTTTCCTACTCCCGGAAAACAGCGAGAGAGAGCATCAGCCTTCACATTTTTTATCCCAGGTCGGAATGTAACAACAAAATTGAATCTGGAGAAGAACAGAGACCATCTGGCCTGTCTCGGATTCATACGCCTGGCCGACTCCAAGTATGCCAGATTCTTATGGTCGGTAAAAACGGTGATAGGGTGCCTGGCCCCCTCCAACCAATGGCGCCATTCCTCGAAAGCCAACTTGATGGCCAACAACTCCCTATCTCCCACATCATAGTTTCTCTCTGCCGGGGAGAGTTTTTTAGAGAAAAAGGCACAGGGTCGCCACTTGGCAGGGGAAGGGCCCTGGGACAAAACCGCACCCACACCCACCTCGGAAGCATCCACCTCAACAATAAAAGGTAAGGAAACATCGGGATGCACCAAGACGGGAGCAGACGCAAAATTGTCTTTAATCTTAGAAAAGGCTGTAAGCGCCTCCTCCGACCAAGAGGAAAAATCCGCCCCCTTTTTTGTCATGTCAGTGAGGGATTTGACAACAGAGGAATAATTCAAAATGAACTTTCTGTAATAGTTCGCAAAACCCAGAAAGCGCATCAATGCCTTCTGATTCTCAGGAAGCTCCCACTCAAGTACAGCACGGACCTTCTCGGGATCCATGCGAAAACCAGAAGCAGAGAGGAGAAAACCCAGAAATTGAATCTCCGATACCATAAAAAGACATTTCTCCAGCTTGGCGTACAATTTATTTTCCCGCAGAATCTGCAGAACCTGAAAAAGATGATCCTGATGGGTCTGAACATCAGGGGAAAAAATCAAAATATCATCAAGATACACCAATACAAATTTCCCCATTAAATGATAGAAAATACTATTAACAAAATGCTGAAAGACGGCCGGAGCATTCATCAGGCCGAAAGGCATAACGAGATTCTCGAAATGCCCGTCAGGGGTATTAAAGGCCGTTTTCCATTCATCCCCCTCTCTGACCCTGACCAGGTTGTACGCGCCTCTCAAATCCAATTTGGAAAACACCTTGGCCCCAACAATTTGATTGAAGAGGTCCGGGATCAGAGGAAGGGGATAGGGATCGCGAATCGTGATACGGTTCAGCTCCCTAAAATCTAGGCAAGGTCTCAGAGAGCCATCTTTCTTTTTAACAAAAAAAAAACCCGCGGCCACAGGTGACTTTGAGGGACGAATATGCCCCTTTTCGAGACTCTCGGAGATGTAAGTTCGCATAGCGATTCTTTCCGGTTGTGAGAGATTGTAGAGGTGTGCTTTTGGCAGCTTGGCGCCGGGAATGAGGTTAATGGGACAGTCAAACTCCCGGTGAGGAGGTAGCTCCTGAACACCGCTCTCGGAAAACACGTCCGAGAAATCAGAGAGAAATGATGGCACCGTTTTAGTAGACACCTCTGCAAAAGTCGCTGTGAGACAATTCTCTCTACAAAAATCACTCCACTCATTTATTTGCCTTCCTTGCCAATCAATAGTGGGGTTATGTCTAGTGAGCCAGGGTAACTCCAAAACTAGAGGAGACGGCAATCCGTTAAGGACAAAACAAGATACGTCCTCCACATGAGTGTCACCTACAGCTAGCCGGATATTGTGAACAATGCCCTTCAGAGATCTCTGTGAGAGTGCAGCAGAGTCAATAGCAAAAACAGGTATATCTTTATCTAATGTGCAAACCTGAAAACCATGCATGGCTACAAATTGAGTGTCAATAAGATTGACGGCCGCTCCACTATCGACAAAAATCTCACAAGAAATGACTTTGTTCTCTAGCGCCACCCTGGCAGACAGGAGAAAACGGGAACTGCAGGTCAGAGGAAAAGCATCAAATCCTACATCAACTTTGCCCAAAGTAGCAGATGAAGCAGAACCTGATGATTTACCTTTTGAGATTTTTCTCTTATTATCGCTCTTAGTACGGTTCAAGAATCTCCTAGACGGACAAACATTTGCCAAATGACCTATGCCCCCACAACAAAAACAGACCATACTCTGAGGACTAAATCCTCTTTTATCAGGGGCAAGTCGAGCTAGCTGCATGGGCTCCTCCTCAGAGGGGAGCGAGACAGGATGAGGCCCCTGCACACTGAATGAGTCCGCACCACTGCCCCTAGACTGACAATGGTTGGACAGAGAGGTCTCGTTTCTTTCTCTTAGACGCCTGTCAAGGCGTACCGCCAATGACATGGCAGACTCTAAGGACGTTGGTCTCTCATGGAAAGCAAACGCATCTTTTAATCTCTCCGAGAGACCATGACAGAACTGACTCCGGAGTGCAGCATCATTCCAACCCGAATCAGCTGCCCATCTCCGAAATTCAGAACAATAAAGCTCCGCAGACCGTTTGTTCTGGCATAAAACACGTAGGTTAGATTCGGCCAGAGCAACACGATCCGGGTCATCATAAATCTGCCCCAGGGCCACAAAAAATCCCTCCACGGATCGAAGGGAGGGATCCCCTGATGGCAGCGAAAAAGCCCAAGTCTGAGCATTACCCCTGAGCAGGGAAATGACAATCCTCACCCTCTGCTCCTGATTACCAGAAGAGTGAGAACACAAGCAAAAATGGAGTTTGCATGCCTCTCTGAAACGAACAAAATTCTCACTGCCCCCGGAGAACGTCTCCGGAAGTGAGACCTTTGGCTCGCAACAGACTCCATGAGCCGGAGCAGGGCCCAATGCTTGAAGCTGGGTCATAGATTGACGGAGATCCGCTACTTCCAAAGAAAGACCCTGCATGAGGTCAACCAGGTCAGAAAGCGGATCCATGTCAAAAAAGGACGGTTTTGGTGGATTATAATGTCACGGCTGTATGTGAGCAACAATAGTAATACACAGTACAGAGCAACTGACTGGACCCAGAACTAGGGAGGATAAAGGGTGACCCCTGTCCGACCCTCAACGCTCTCCCTATTCTGCTAAAGCACATGCCTGGATCCCAATGGCGGAACGAGGCATGCCCACGTGCCTAAGACTAATGACCACTGTAACCCCTACAATAGTGGAAGGGGCACGGCCACCAGTGCCCTACTCAGTATATGGAGGGAACCGTGGCCACCTCAGATCCAGTCAGAAAACAAACAGGAACACAACAATGTCTGCAGACTTAGCTGAAGGTGTTGCAGCCACAGAGAAGACGGATCCAAGGACAGGCTGGCAATATCCGGAGTGCTAGCTGCAGCAGAATACAGGTCCAGTGAACTGATAGCTACAAGTGAAGAAACTAAAGCAAGAGCTACAACTGAAGTGAGAACTATAATCCACATCCTATCATAGGAGGAGGGGTTATATAAAGAGAGGGAAATCAAACACATGAAGAACAGCTGTGGTGAAAGAAACCAAAAGTAAACAGAGTAGTGAGAACTCCTCCCAGCTCTAGTAGTGACATCATCACAGGGGTGGAGAAACAGAGCTGTGAGAACGTCCCAAAGCTCTGGTAGTGACACCCTTTTTATGAAGTATACCTGTATGGCAGATTTCTGGCTGATAAGCATATTTGTAAATGTAATCTTAAAGAGGTTGTCCATAGTTTTTTTTTTTATATATGGCTCAAAGATGGTTAAAAAAAAGTCAAATCAAGACCAGGAAGTGGAGACCAGCAGGAACTGCTAAGCAGGTAAATGTGAAACATGCTTCTTTTTTCTTAGCCCACCCTGAGTCATACACTGCTCAAAAAAATAAAGGGAACACAAAAAAAACACATCCTAGATCTGAATTAATTAAATATTCTTCTGAAATACTTTGTTCTTTACATAGTTGAATGTGCTGACAACAAAATCACACAAAAATAAAAAAATGGAAATCAAATTTTTCAACCCATGGAGGTCTGGATTTGGAGTCACACTCAAAATTAAAGTGGAAACACACACTACAGGCTGATCCAACTTTGATGTAATGTCCTTAAAAGAAGTCAAAATGAGGCACAGTAGTGTGTGTGGCCTCCACGTGCCTGTATGACCTCCCTACAATGCCTGTGCATGCTCCTGATGAGGTGGCGGACGGTCTCCTGAGGGATCTCCTCCCAGACCTGGACTAAAGCATCTGCCAACTCCTGGACAGTCTGTGGTGCAACGTGACGTTGGTGGATAGAGCGAGACATGATGTTCCAGATGTGCTCAATTGGATTCAGGTCTGGGGAACGGGCGGGCCAGTCCATAGCATCAATGCCTTCGTATTGCAGGAACTGCTGACACACTCCAGCCACATGAGGTCTAGCATTGTCTTGCATTAGGAGGAACCCAGGGCCAACCGCACCAGCATATGGTCTCACAAGGGGTCTGAGCATCTCATCTCGGTACCTAATGGCAGTCAGGCTACCTCTGGCGAGCACATGGAGGGCTGTGCGGCCCTCCAAAGAAACGCCACCCCACACCATTACTGACCCAATGCCAAACCGGTCATGCTGGAGGATGTTGCAGGCAGCAGAACGTTCTCCATGGCGTCTCAAGACTCTGTCACGTCTGTCACATGTGCTCAGTGTGAACCTGCTTTTATCTGTGAAGAGCACAGGGTGCCAGTAGCGAATTTGCCAATCTTGGTGTTCTCTGGCAAATGCCAAATGTCCTGCACGGCGGGCCCTCATATCACCCTCATGGAGTCTGTTTCTGACCGTTTGAGCAGACACATGCACATTTGTGGCCTGCTGGAGGTCATTTTGCAGGGCTCTGGCAGTGCTCCTCCTGTTCCTCCTTGCACAAAGGCGGAGGTAGCGGTCCTGCTGCTGGGTTGTTGCCCTCCTACAGCCTCCTCCACGTCTCCTGATGTACTGGCCTGTCTCCTGGTAGCGCCTCCATGCTCTGGACACTACGCTGACAGACACAGCAAACCTTCTTGCCACAGCTCGCATTGATGTGCCATCCTGGATAAGCTGCACTACCTGAGCCACTTGTGTGGGTTGTAGACTCTGTCTCATGCTACCACTAGAGTGAAAGCACCGCCAGCATTCAAAAGTGACCAAAACATCAGCCAGGAAGCATAGGAACTGAGAAGTGGTATGTGGTCACCACCTGCAGAACCACTTCTTTATTGGGGGTGTCTTGCTAATTGCCTATAATTTCCACCTGTTGTCTATCCCATTTGCACAACAGCATGTGAAATTGATTGTCACTCAGTGTTGCTTCTTAAGTGGACAGTTTGATTTCACAGAAGTGTGATTGACTTGGAGTTACATTGTGTTGTTTAAGTGTTCCCTTTATTTTTTTGAGCAGTGTATATTTAAAAAAATTAACTGGAGGGTTAGCTATAAATATACAAAAACATTAATATTGATTACTGCAGAAATACTTGGTTTGTTGGTTTTATAGGGGGAGATTTATTATCTCCTTATGCCATTCTTTTACTTAAAAAGTTGCAGAACCAGTGTTTGCAAATTTTTGAATGCCACTGCAACAAAATTTTGTCACAAATAGAATTTTTATGTCATCATTGCCACTTTCCAAGAAGGAAGTGTGGGAAGAAAGGAAGGGGGCAGGTTTAGCGGTCCAAGCCATTTATCTTTATGTCAGCCATCCAAAAGAGGTCACCTTGCCATGATGGATTAGCACAAATGATTCTGATCAAAATATATTTGATAAGTATCTCACATTTCTTTATGTAGTGAGTATAGTATTAGTGTATATATTTTGTGATCATGTATTTTGTGTAAGCAGAGTGCTGTTGGATGGTATTTGATTTAGTATCTTCAGCCATGGCGATGTGCACCTGCATCTTAGGATGTGCTGACTAACTTTTGTCTTTGCAATATATATTTACAGGTAGAGCTGTTCACTCCTTACTAACCCATGTTTTCCACAGGCTGATTTTAATTAGTATGATAGAGATTTGGAGCCTGCTCCCTTGGAGCCTGCTCCCCCTGTATTCATTGCAGGCCTGCTGGTACCAGGAAAGGTAGCATACAGAGTGGGTCAGGTATATACTGCATGTAGAAACTGCTTGCCCTGAATTTACTGGAGGCAGGTTGGCACCAGAAAAGGTATCATTTAGCATAGATTCCTGTCTAAGAGAGGTCACCTTGCCATGGTGGATGGGCACAAATAATTTTGATCAAAATGTATTTGCTAAGGACTTCACATTCATTTATATAGTGAGTACAGAATTATATTATATGTTTTGTGATCATTTAGCATGTGCTGGCTTTGTTTGTTTTTTTGGTTTCTGCAGTAACTATATATAGGTGTGCTTGTCTCCACTGGTCGCGCTCCCCTAACAAACCCATCTTTCCCGCAGGCTGATTTTAATTAGTGCAGTATATAGATGTAGTCTGCTCTCCCTGAATTAATTGGAAGCTTGATGGCACAAGGTATCCAAAGGGCTAGGTATAGTCTATGTGGAGCATGCTTTCCCCGTGAATTCATTTCAGGCCAGTTGGCACAAGAAGAGGTATCAAACAGAGTAGGGTCCAATTCAAAATAGGTCAGCTTGCCGTGATGGATGGGCACAAATGGTTTTGATCAAAATATGTATATAATGAGTATAGCATTAGTTTATATATTCTGTGTTTGCAGAGTGCTGCTGCATTGGGTTTGAATCAGAATACTTAAAGAGGACCTTTCACTACAATAAAAAAAATTTTATTGTAGTGAACGGTCCTCTTTAAAGGGGAAATATCCATATATTTTCCGAAATAGAAATATAAACTTACTTTTTTACATATAACATTGAAGTCACGTCACTAGGCTGTTTAGGAATACATTAGCATTTACAGCTTGCATTTAATGCTTTTAAGGACAAGGCAAATGACTTATGGACCGATGGTAAATACTTAGCCTTGGCTTAGTAAGCAGAGTGCTGTGTTTATTCTGAAGTAAGAGTTAAGACTCTGTTCATGTGTTTATTGGTGGGCCCATCAGGAGCCTCCATGGCAGATTCTGTCATATTTAACAAAAAAGCGTTCTTGTCAAAATAAAAAAAAACACCCCAGTAGAGCTAAGTACACTCCATTATAAGTCAATGGGGTTCGTCAGGCACAATTGTTAATAATCATACAATTGATCCAGCAGAGCATTGTGACGTCTATTATATATAGAAGCCACAATGTTGATGTTAACAGAGCCTTAGGGCCATTAAATTTTATTAGGGCCATTCCAGTTGCTGTTGAGCATGTAGGCATGCCTGGTAGGTGTGATTATGCTGACTAAAGTAATAAAAAAATATTGTCTCTAAGATCCACATTTGCGAATCCATTACGCAAGCAGCATTAAGGAGACTGCCGGTGCTAATGAAGGCCCAAGACCTGCCTGCAGTATATCCATATCAGGCTGCGCCAGACAGCATAGCACTAACAGTAAATTACTCCCTACTGCATAAGCAGTACAGAGTATTATAGAAGCAATAAAAAGATTGTCTGTTAAAGACCCCATTGTGGGGCTAGTAAATGGCAAAAAAAAAAAGCTAAATAACCTTTTATTAAATAAAAAAAATCTCAAATTTAAAAAAGCTTTTCAATGGAAAAATTGCAAAAATAAAACCCCCACTACAAATTCAGCATTGCCACGTCCTTGATGAACCACATCCCACAATTATAATGTATTTTATCCCGTATCGTGAACGACATAAAAATATGGTATGCCAGAATTGCTGTTTTTTTCACTTTATGTGTTTGGCATCACTGTAATCGTACTGACAAAGAGAATAAAATTAGCATGCTATTTATGAACCCCGCTAAATTTATAACATAAAAATTCGGTGGCGGTATTGCTGTTTTTTCAACCCCACCCCCCCAAAAAAAAAAAAAAAATACGGAAAAGTACAAAAGTTATAATTTTTTTGAATGCGACAACAAAAAAAAAAGATAAAAAATTGCTTGTCCACTCAGGCCCAAAACAGGCAGGTCATTATGGAGTTAAATGATGAGCTAATTTGATGAGCTAACTTTTTATTTATGAATTAGAATATCATCAAAAAGTTAATTTATTTGACTAATGCAATTCAAAAAGTGAAACTCATACACACAGGGTGATCTATTCCAAAAGTTTATCTCTTTTATCCCCATAAGGGCCAGCACCGAGGTGAGGCAGGGGACACCGGTGTTTGGGGTCCCCTGCCAGCGATGAGACACTCCAGCCAATGGCAGCGCTACAGCTGCACAGGAAAGGGCTGCACTTCCCTGCATGCAGCCATTCTAGCTGGTGACTGCATGCAGAGAGGTTCTGTGCTTTTCTGTACTGCTGTTGGCTTGCTGGGACTTGTGGTGCACACCACTGCGAATATAACCCTTTCCTGATCAAAGAAGAAAGAAGAAAAGAAGAAGAACATCTGGAATTGCTGCACTGATTTATTTTTTTCATTTGCAGCTGGTCCAGATCCCTAAACTACCCTCCATTCCTGTCCCTGTCCCTTCCCGTTTCCGATCCCTCCCCCCTGTCCCCCCCCCCGACCTTTTTTTACGGACTCTATTTGGTCCGTGCTTTTTTTTTTGGTCTTTTTATTTTTATTTTTTTACAATTTTCCAGCTCTGCACCACTTTTTCTGCGTGCGAGCTGTGACCACCAAGTGCTGTTCAGTGCATACCTGCCTGATCAGCACTTGGGGATTCTTCTTTTTTCACATCTGTGTTGATTTTTTTGACATATTTTCCTTTTTTTGTTAAAAAAGAAGAAATAGTAGTTAGCGTTAAATAAATATATATAGAATTCTAAATAGATATAAGTTCCATTTTTAGCCAGTGTTCACTTTTTTGAATTTTTATACTACAGTTTTTGCACGCACGCACGATTTCAGTTAGTGTCAGTTTAGGATTTTGCACGAACGCACCATCTGCGTACATGCATTTTGCAACCACTAAGAGTAGTGTTCTTTACTGATCGCGTCTGCTCAGTTTGCACTGCAAGTTTTTTTTGGGGGGCAGGAAAATACTTTTTTTGTGCAGAAGACTTTTTTTTTTTACAATTCTTTTTTCTTCTAAATTTCAAATTTATTACAAGCCCCTTCACGTGTGAAAACACAACATACACACACCTCACACTAAATACAAGTTTACACATTTCACACGTCACACCCCAATAAAATAAAAATGGCCCGTCCATCTGAACGAGTATACTCAGCTGAAGAGGCATAGGCTATCTCAGATACTGAGTCTGCCAGTGAGGGAGAAGAGGATGCTACTTTCCTCTACTCCTCTACCCCCTCATCATCATCATCATCCGGTGATGAGGGACCATCTAGAAGGTGGCCCAGGGTAGAAGCAGAGGGAGCCCCCCTGAACCTTTATGGACCCCACCCCCTGATGATTATCAGACCCAAATTCCTGAGTTTGTGGGCAACTCAGGAATTCAGATAGATTGTGCGGGCTTCACAGAAACAGATTTTTCAAAATCTTCTCTGAAGATTTTGTAAATTTAATGGTGACCCAAACCAATTTATACGCCCAACAATATTGCTCAGAACCCTACATTGCCATACGCTAGACCCCTAGGTTGGACCCCAGTAAGTGCAGCAGAGAAGATGAAGTTTTAGGGACTCATGCTGCATATGGGCATTGCAAAAAAAAAAAAAAAAAGTTAGGCAATATTGGAGTTCGGACATTTTCTACCAGACTCCAATTTACTGTAACATCATGACCCGGAACCGATTTGAGTCAATTAGGAAATTCCTACACTACAATGACAGTGCACAGTGCCCACCCCAATATGACCCAACATTTGACCATCTGTTCAAAGTTAGGCCTGTCATTGACCACTTTAACACCAAGTTTGCTGAGGTGTACAACCCAGATAAAAATGTCTGTGTAGATGAGTCCCTAATACTCTTCAAAGGGAAGATTAGATTTCGCCAGTACCTGCCTAGCAAACGGGCAAGGTATGGAATAGAGTTATACAAGCTTTGTGAGAGTAGCTCCGGGTACACCCACAAGTTCTGCATTTACGAAGGGAAAGATTCCCGGATAGAACCCCCAGAATGCCCCCGCATCCTAGGAGTTAGTGGGAAGATCGTGTGGGACTTACTGCACCCACTGCTCTATAAGGGTTACCACCTCTATGTGGATAACTATTATACCAGCATTACCCTATTCACATCCCTAACTGCCAGAGGTACTGTGGCTTGCAGCACAGTGCGCAAAAATCAGAGAGGCCTCCCTAGATCCCTGGTAGGGCAACCACTGAGAATGGGTGAAAGTAGGGCTCTCCTCCGTGAGAACATGCTGGTGGTTAAGTACAAGGACAAGAGGGAAGTCATTGTACTGACCACCATTCACACTAACGCCAGTTCCTCTGGCCTTGTACGTGGTACCACTACCACTGTCCCCAAACCAGTTTATATCCTGAACTACAACAGGCACATAGGAGGGGTGGATCTTACAGATCAACTTATGAAGCCCTACAGTGCCACATGGAAAACAAAAGTGTGGTACAAAAAACTGGCCATACACATTGTACAGATGGCAATGTGCAATGCATACGTGCTATTTCAATCTGCAGGCCACACAGGAACTTTCCTTCAGTTCCAAGAGGTGGTTATAAATAGAGTTGAGCGAACACCTGGATGTTCGGGTTCGAGAAGTTCGGCCGAACTTCCAGTAAATGTTCGGGTTCGGGATCCGAACCCGAACCGAACTTCGTCCCGAACCCGAACCCGAACCCCATTGAAGTCAATGGGGACCCGAACTTTTGGGCACTAAAAAGGCTGTAAAACAGCCCAGGAAAGAGCTAGAGGGCTGCAAAAGGCAGCAACATGTAGGTAAATCCCCTGCAAACAAATGTGGATAGGGAAATGAATTAAAATTAAAATTTAAAAAATAAAAATGAACCAATATCAATTGGACAGAGGTCCCATAGCAGAGAATCTGGCTTCACGTCAGCAGAGAATCAGTCTCTTCATGCCATAGCAAAGAATCTGGCTTCATGTCAGCACAGAATCAGTCTCTTCATGCCATAGCAGAGAATCTGGCTTCATGTCAGCACAGAATCAGTCTTCATGTCATAGCAGAGAATCAGGCTTCACGTCACCCACCACTGGAACAGGCCACTGTCACACATTTAGGCCCAGGCACCCAGGCAGAGGAGAGAGGTCCCGTAACAGAGAATCTGGCCTTATGTCAGCGCAGAATCTGTCTTCATGTCATAGCAGAGAATCAGGCTTCACGTCACCCACCACTGGAACAGGCCACTGTCACACATTTAGGCCCAGGCACCCAGGCAGAGGAGAGCGGTCCCGTAACAGAGAATCTGGCCTTATGTCAGCGCAGAATCAGTCTTCATGTCATAGCAGAGAATCAGGCATCACGTCACCCACCACTGGAACAGGCCACTGTCACACATTTAGGCCCAGGCACCCAGGCAGAGGAGAGAGGTCCTGTAACAGAGAATCTGGCCTTATGTCAGCACAGAATCTGTCTTCATGTTATAGCAGAGAATCAGGCATCACGTCACCCACCACTGGAACAGGCCACTGTCACACATTTAGGCCCAGGCACCCAGGCAGAGGAGAGAGGTCCCGTAACAGAGAATCTGGCCTTATGTCAGCGCAGAATCTGTATTCATGTCATAGCAGAGAATCAGGCTTCACGTCACCCAACACTGCAACAGGCCACTGTCACACATTTAGGCCCCGGCACCCAGACAGAGGAGAGCGGTCCCGTAACAGAGAATCTGGCCTTATGTCAGCGCAGAATCTGTCTTCATGTCATAGCAGAGAATCAGGCTTCACGTCACCCACCACTGGAACAGGCCACTGTCACACATTTAGGCCCAGGCACCCAGGCAGAGGAGAGAGGTCCCGTAACAGAGAATCTGGCCTTATGTCAGCACAGAATCTGTATTCATGTCATAGCAGAGAATCAGGCTTCACGTCACCCACCACTGGAACAGGCCACTGTCACACATTTAGGCCCAGGCACCCAGGCAGAGGAGAGAGGTCCCGTAACAGAGAATCTGGCCTTATGTCAGCACAGAATCTGTATTCATGTCATAGCAGAGAATCAGGCTTCACGTCACCCACCACTGGAACAGGCCACTGTCACACATTTAGGCCCCGGCACCCAGACAGAGGAGAGGTTCATTCAACTTTGGGTTGCCCCGCAATATAATGGTAAAATGAAATTAAAAATAGTATTGAATGAGGAAGTGCCCTGGAGTAGAATAATATATTGTTAAGGGGACGTAGTTAATATCTAATCTGCACAAGGGATGGACAGGTCCTGTGGGATCCATGCCTGGTTCATTTTTATGAACGTCAGCTTGTCCACATTGGCTGTAGACAGGCGGCTGCGTTTGTCTGTAATGACGCCCCCTGCCGTGCTGAATACACGTTCAGACAAAACGCTGGCCGCCGGGCAGGCCAGCACCTCCAAGGCATAAAAGGCTAGCTCTGGCCACGTGGACAATTTGGAGACCCAGAAGTTGAATGGGGCCGAACCATCAGTCAGTACGTGGAGGGGTGTGCACAGGTACTGTTCCACCATGTTAGTGAAATGTTGCCTCCTGCTAACACGTTCCGTATCAGGTGGTGGTGCACTTAGCTGTGGCGTGTTGACAAAACTTTTCCACATCTCTGCCATGCTAACCCTGCCCTCAGAGGAGCTGGGCGTGACACAGCTGCGTTGGCGACCTCTTGCTCCTCCTCTGCATTCGCCTTGGGATTCCACTGGTTCCCCTGTGACATTTGAGAATGCTCTCAGTAGCGCGTCTACCAACGTGCGCTTGTACTCGCGCATCTTCCTATCACGCTCCAGTGTAGGAAGTAAGGTGGGCACATTGTCTTTGTACCGGGGATCCAGCAGGGTGGCAACCCAGTAGTCCGCACACGTTAAAATGTGGGCAACTCTGCTGTCGTTGCGCAGGCACTGCAGCATGTAGTCGCTCATGTGTGCCAGGCTGCCCAGAGGTAAGGACAAGTTGTCCTCTGTGGGAGGCGTATCGTCATCGTCCTGTGTTTCCCCCCAGCCACACACCAGTGATGGGCCCGAGCTGCTTTGGGTGCCACCCCGCTGTGAACATGCTTTATCCTCATCCTCCTCCACCTCCTCCTCATCCTCGTCCTCCTCGTCTTTCAGTAGTGGGCCCTGTCTGGCCACATTTGTACCTGGCCTCTGGTGTTGCAAAAAACCTCCCTCTGAGTCACTTCGAAGAGACTGGCCTGAAAGTGCTAAAAATGACCCCTCTTCCTCCTCTTCCTCCTGGGCCACCTCCTCTTCCATCATCGCCCTAAGTGTTTTCTTAAGGAGACATAGAAGTGGTATTGTAACGCTGATCACGGCGTCATCGCCACTGGCCATGTTGGTGGAGTACTCGAAACAGCGCAACAGGGCACACAGGTCTCGCATGGAGGCCCAGTCATTGGTGGTGAAGTGGGTCTGATCCACAGTGCGACTGACCCGTGCGTGCTGCAGCTGAAACTCCACTATGGCCTGCTGCTGCTCGCACAGTCTGTCCAGCATATGCAAGGTGGAGTTCCACCTGGTGGGCACGTCGCATATGAGGCGGTGAGCGGGAAGGCCGAAGTTACGCTGTAGCGCAGACAGGCGAGCAGCGGCAGGGTGTGAACGCCGGAAGCGCGAACAGACGGCCCGCACTTTATGCAGCAGCTCTGACATGTCGGGGTAGTTTCGAATGAACTTCTGCACCACCAAATTCAGCACATGCGCCAGGCAAGGGATGTGCGTCAAACCGGCTAGTCCCAGAGCTGCAACGAGATTTCGCACATTATCGCACACCACCAGGCCGGGCTTGAGGCTCACCGGCAGAAACCACTCGTCGGTCTGTTGTTCTATACCCCGCCACAACTCCTGTGCGGTGTGGGGCCTGTCCTCCAAACATATGAGTTTCAGAATGGCCTGCTGACGTTTACCCCGTGCTGTGCTGAAGTTGGTGGTGAAGGTGTGTGGCTGACTGGATGAGCAGGTGGAAGAAGAGAAGGAGGAAGCTGAGTAGGAGGAGGAGGAGACAGGAGGCAAAGAATGTTGCCCTGCGATCCTTGGCGGCGGAAGGACGTGCGCCAAACAGCTCTCCGCCTGGGGCCCAGCCGCCACTACATTTACCCAGTGTGCAGTTAGGGAGATATAGCGTCCCTGGCCGTGCTTACTGGTCCACGTATCTGTGGTTAGGTGGACCTTGCCACAGATGGCGTTGCGCAGTGCACACTCGATTTTATCGGACACTTGTTTGTGCAGGGAAGGCACGGCTCTCTTGGAGAAGTAGTGGCGGCTGGGAACAACATACTGTGGGACAGCAAGTGACATGAGCTGTTTGAAGCTGTCTGTGTCCACCAGCCTAAATGACAGCATTTCATAGGCCAGTAGTTTAGAAATGCTGGCATTCAGGGCCAGGGATCGAGGGTGGCTAGGTGGGAATTTACGCTTTCTCTCAAATGTTTGTGAGATGGAGAGCTGAACGCTGCCGTGTGACATGGTTGAGATGCTTGGTGACGCAGGTGGTGGTGTTGGTGGTACATCCCATGTTTGCTGGGCGGCAGGTGCCAACGTTCCTCCAGAGGCGGAGGAAGAGGCCGAGGCGGCGGCAGCAGCAGCAGAAGAGGCCGAGGCGGCGGCAGCAGCAGAAGAGGCCGAGGCGGCAGCAGCAGAAGAGGTAGCAGGGGGAGCCTGAGTGACTTCCTTGTTTTTAAGGTGTTTACTCCACTGCAGTTCATGCTTTGCATGCAGGTGCCTGGTCATGCAGGTTGTGCTAAGGTTCAGAACGTTAATGCCTCGCTTCAGGCTCTGATGGCACAGCGTGCAAACCACTCTGGTCTTGTCGTCAGCACATTGTTTGAAGAAGTGCCATGCCAGGGAACTCCTTGAAGCTGCCTTTGGGGTGCTCGGTCCCAGATGGCGGCGGTCAGTAGCAGGCGGAGTCTCTTGGCGGCGGGTGTTCTGATTTTGCCCACTGCTCCCTCTTTTGCTACGCTGTTGGCTCGGTCTCACCACTGCCTCTTCCTCCGAACTGTGAAAGTCAGTGGCACGACCTTCATTCCATGTGGGGTCTAGGACCTCATCGTCCCCTGCATCGTCTTCCACCCAGTCTTGATCCCTGACCTTCTGTTCAGTCTGCACACTGCAGAAAGACGCAGCAGTTGGCACCTGTGTTTCGTCATCATCAAAGACGTGCTGAGGTGGTATTCCCATGTCCTCATCATCAGGAAAAATAAGTGGTTGTGCGTTAGTGCATTCTATCTCTTCCACCCCTGGGGAAGGGCTAGGTGGATGCCCTTGGGAAACCCTGGCAGCAGAGTCTTCAAACAGCATAAGAGACTGCTGCATAACTTGAGGCTCAGACAGTTTCCCTGATATGCATGGGGGTGATGTGACAGACCGATGGGCTTGGTTTTCATGCACCATCTGTGCGCTTTCTGCAGAAGACTGGGTGGGAGATAATGTGAACGTGCTGGATCCACTGTCGGCCACCCAATTGACTAATGCCTGTACCTGCTCAGGCCTTACCATCCTTAGAACGGCATTGGGCCCCACCAAATATCACTGTTAATTCTGCTGGCTACTGGGACCTGAGGTAGTTGGTTCACTAGGACGTGTGGCTGTGGCAGAACGGCCACGTCCTCTCCCAGCACCAGAGGGTCCACTAACACCACCACGACCATGTCCACGTCCGCGTCCCTTATTAGATGTTTTCCTCATTGTTCCCGTTCACCACAATTTTGAGAATGGCAAATTTGGGAATGCTTTTTCAACCCAGAACAAAAAGTCTGCTTTTACGGTCACTACAAATAACTTGACCAGCTAAAACAGTGCAGATTTGGTTGAATAGAGATGTGAGACCTGTTTTTTTTTGCGCTGTGTGACAGGTATAGGTTTAATCACAGAATGACACTTCTATCAGCACGGTAGCGTGTGTCTTAGGTTTTTCTGAATGACACTATCAATACCTTCAATGTAAGATTTTCTTTTTGGGATAGATTTCAAGTAGGCCTCAAATACCAGAAACTAGTTATTTTGAGAATGGGAAATTTGGGAATGCTTTTTCAACCCAGAAAAAAAAGTGTGCTTTTACGGTCAATACAAATAACTTGACCAGCTAAAACAGTACAGATTTGGTTGAATAGAAATGTCAGGTCTATTTTTTAGGCGCTGGGTGACAGGCTCAACTTGCCCCTGATGTAATATATGGCCAAAAAATAACCACACTGTTGATGGTTAAATGCACTTGGGTGACACAGGCTCAGCCTGCACCAGATGTAGTATATGGCCAAAAAATAATCAGACTGTTGATGGTTAAATGCACTTGGGTGACACAGGCTCAGCCTGCACCAGATGTAGTATATGGCCAAAAAATAATCAGACTGTTGATGGTTAAATGCACTTGGGTGACACAGGCTCAGCCTGCAGCTGATGTAGGATATAGCACAAAATAACCACACTATCGATGGTTAAATACACTTGGGTGACACAGGCTCAGCCTGCAGCTGATGTAGTATATGGCCAAAAAATAATCAGACTGTTGATGGTTAAATGCACTTGGGTGACACAGGTTCAGCCTGCAGCTGATGTAGTATATGGCCAAAAAATAACCAGACTGTTGATGGTTAAATGCACTTCGGTGACACAGGCTCAGCCTGCAGCTGATGTAGGATATAGCACAAAATAACCACACTATCGATGGTTAAATACACTTGGTGATAGCTCGTGCTGGCGCACCACAAGTCACAAATTGGCCGCCGATCACCCCAGAAAAAAAGTGATCTAAAAACGCTCTGGGCAGCCTCAAAAAAGTGAGCAAGTCAATAATAGCACTTCAATGATCCACAGCTGCAGATCGATCACAGAATGAAGTCTTTTGGAGGAGTTAATCTGCCTAATCTCGCCCTAACGTCGCAGCTGCAACCTCTCCCTATACTGATCATAGAGTGACGTGCAGCGCTACGTGACTCCAGCTTAAATAGAGGCTGGGTCACATGGTGCACTGGCCAATCACAGCCATGCCAATAGTAGGCATGGCTGTGATGGCCTCTTGGGCCAAGTAGTATGACGCTTGTTGATTGGCTGCTTTGCAGCCTTTCAAAAAGCGCCAAGAAAGCGCCGAACACCGAACCCGAACCCGGACTTTTATGAAAATGTTCGGGTTCGGGTCCGTGTCACGGACACCCTAAAATTCGGTACGAACCCGAACTATACAGTTCGGGTTCGCTCATCCCTAGTTATAAAGGCCCTAATATTTCAAACCCAGGCCGGGGAGGGTCCCAGTACTTCTGAAAGTCATGGTGCCAGTGTCGTACCAGGGCAACACTTTCAAGGTCAAGTCCCCCAGACAGCAAGGAAGGGAAGGATCCAAAAAAGATGCAGGGAAAAGCGGGATAAGGAAAGACACCATTTACCACTGCGAAACATGCCCTCAAAAATCTGGCCTGTGCATGCAGGACTGTTTCAGAATCTACCACGCATCTATGGAGTATTAATTTCATCCTTTATGCTCCCTGTAATATTTCCACTTTATATCTCTGATTTAGTCCACTTCGCTTGCATATCCACTTTCCAACAACCACTACATATTCTTTTCTGTGAGACAACTTTTAGGTCAAAAGTGCCCTTTCCACCTCTTAAAATGTTCGTACTTGGGTGCTCTTTCCAAAATGGGGTTATTAATTTCTGAGGACCTCAGGAAATTTTTTAATGCGACATGGCACCTAAAATCCATGTCTGCCAATTCAGGCCTGCCAGCAAAATCCATATTTTGCTGTTTGCCTGCTGTGCGCCCTTACAGCAGGCTACAAGCACATATCGGGTGTTTCCTGAATGGGGAGAAAATGGGGAACTCATACTGGGGTGCATTTTCTTCTTTAACCCCTTGTGGGGAAAAAATTGGGGTCTGCTAGAATTTTTTGGGGTCTGCTAGTATTATCACAAATGTGTGCTTTGAAATGCTTTAACAAGTGTTTCTGCCTTCTGTGAGACACCTGTTTGCTGAAAAGTACCCTTTCTACCACTTAAAATGTTCGTACGGGGGTTCTCTTTCAAAAATGGGGTCACTTCTTAGCTTTTTAATATCTGGGGACCTCAGGAATTTTTAAAATACGGCATGGCAGCTAAAATCCATGTCTGTTTATTCAAGCCTGCAAAAAACATATTTTGCACTTTGCCTCTAGAGACCTGCTGTGCGCCAATACAGAAGGCTACAAGCACATTTGGGGTGTTTCCTGAATGAGGAGAAACTGGGGAACACATACTGGTGTGCATTTTCTCTTTTAAGCCATGCTAGTAATTTGTTTTGTTTTTTCACAAATGTGTGCTTTGAAATAATTTAACAATCGTTTCTGCCTTTTGTGAGACACCTGTTTGCTGAAAAGTACCCTTTCTACCACTTAAAATGTTCATATGGGGGTGCTCTTTCCAAAATGGGGTCACTTATTAAGCAACTTTTTAGTGAAAAAATTAAATTTGTCATCTTTGCTGGTGCTCCTTCCACTCTGAAGCCTGTTGTGTGCCTATACATCACTTTTTGAGAGCACATGGGGTGTGTCCGTATTAGGCGGGAAATGGGGAACAAAATGTGGGGTGAATTTTGTCTTGTTAACCTTTGGGAAAGTGAAAAATGTGGGTGTAAAGCAACCAAGTGTTTCCTAATTCTGTGAAACGCTTGATGGGTCAAAGTACTCACTACACACCTTGAAATATTCCTTGAGGGGTGTAGTTTCCAGAATGGGGTCACTTTTTGGGGGTTTCCATTATAGGACTACCTCAGAGTGTCTTCATATGCGACATAGCTCCCAATTACCATTACAGCTAAATCCGCTCTCCAAAAGCCAGCTTCTTCCACTCTGAAGCCTGCTGTGCGACCATACATCAGTTTTTGAGCACACATGGGGTGTTTCTGTAAACTCCAGATTCAAGGTAATGGATTTTGAGTTTTGTTTGGGTGTTAACCCTAGATGTGTTTCAGAAAAGTAGATTAAAATGTAAAATCTTCAAAACAAAAGTGACATTTTGAAATGTCATTCCCATTTTCCTTTAATTCTCATAGGGCACCTAAAGGGTTAACAACGTTTGTAAAATCAGTTTTGAATAGCTTGAGGGGTGTAGTTTCTAAAATGGGGTGATTTATGGGTGGTTTCTAACTTGTAAGCCCCAGAAAGTGATTTCATAACTTAACTGGTCCTGGAAAAAATTGGGTTTTGGAAATTTTCTTAAAAATTTTAAGATTTGCTTCTAAATTTCTAAGCCTTCTAACGTCCCAAAAAAATAAAATCTCATTTTCAAAATGATCCAAACATGTAGACATATGGGGAATATAAAGTAATAACTATTTTTTGAGGCATTACTCTCTATTATAAAAATAGAAAAATAGAAATCTGGAAATTTGCTAATTTTGCTTTTATAAATAAAAATGAAATATTTTGACTCAATTTTAAAACTGTCATGAAGTATAATATGTGACGAGAAAACAATCTCAGAATGGCCTGGATAAGTTAACGTCAGGGCAGTCAGGTGCCAGCCTCAAGGTGAGTTAGGGGTCACCACCTTTCCCTCTCCCTTGGACAGGGCCTTCCCTTTTCCCTCCCCTTGGGTCACGTATGTGATCGGCACGCCGGTCATGACAGAACCGTTTTTTTTGCTATTTAGCATATGATTCCATGAATAGGCTCTAAGAGCCAATCTATTAACAATCTTATTACTTTCCTGTTCAAAGGACGAAATGTCCGAACAGTTACGCCTGGTACGGATCAGCTCGCCTTTTGGAATGTTGTATATTACATGTGGCGGGTGACATGATGATGCATGCAAAATAGTATTGCCCGCTAGCTCTTTCCTAAAAGTGGAGGTGTTCACACTAGAACTAGCAGAATCACCGCTCAATGTTAGATCCAAAAAGGAAACCGATCTGGTGTCAAAATGCAACGTGAAGAAATAGAGGGTACACATGAATCCATGTACTCGCCAAACAGTGGTATGGACGCCACATCCCCAGACCATGCAAACAGCAGGTCATCGATGAAGCGCCATACCACTGCAAGCGATCGCAGAAAAGGTGGGTGCCGATGAGGAGGAAGCTCCTCTCCCACCATGCCATAAATATATTAGCAATGGAGGGAGATAACTTAGCCCCCATCGACACCCCCAATACCTGCAAATAATAACATCCATTGAACATAAAGAAATTATGTTTCAAGAGAAAGCTGACCAACATCTCCAAAAATTCTTGCAATTCACAGGTATAGTTGCTATAGGTATTAAGGAACCAACACAGATCGCAGCGCCAATTCATGTGGTATATTCATATAAAGTGGCACCACGTCTGCAGCAATCCAAACATAATCCTCTCTCCATTGGAAAGACGACATGGCCTGTAACACAGATCCAGTGTCTTTTATGAAACCAGGGATGAGGGGAATGAGAGGTTGCAATAGCGAATCTACCCATTCAGACAAATGTTGTCAAAAGCTACCTATACCCGCCACAATCGGCCGCATTGGTGGAGGAAACACATCTTTGTGGATTTTCGGCAGAGCATGAAAAATAGGGATGACCGGGCAGGTAACATAAATATAATCCTTTTCTTTTTGCAATAGACAGCCAGAATTAAGGCCAATGGATAATAAATCTGCAAGTTTCTTCTGAAAAGAGGGGAGCGGATTGTCCTGGAGTGCCCTATATACATCTGGATCACTCAGCATTAGCAATATTTGGGACTTATAAACGCCACTATCCAAAATGACAACCGCTCCCCCCTTGTCAGCCTGCTTGATTATCAGGTCATCCCTATCTCGCAAAGCCCGTAAAGCCGCCATCTCTCCTTTCTGGAGATTAGAAAAAGAACCAATGTGCAGACCATCATGCATTGCATTCTCACTACGATGTAGTTTAGTATCATTATGCAATGCACATAAGTGTCACGGAGGACAGGATATAAGATACACAGATAACAAAACAAACAAGTTTTCTAGGCGAGAAGCTAGGGATAATCCCTAACAGCTCTCCCTATACTGCTTTGCCCACATTCAGACCCTGAAGCTGGGAATAATGTGTCCTCGTGCCTGGGCTGAGAATACCCTAGAATCCCTGAGATGGTGAAATTGGAAAAGGGGCAGCCTGCTCCCTCAGAACCTGGAGGGAACAGACGTCACTCAAACAGCCTAGACAGCAAACCAAAGAAATCAGAAACCAACTTATCTGATCTGAGCAGGAACAGCCAATTCCTCCTTGCTTGCTTCCACAGCCTGACAGAAGCTATAACCCCCAAGGAACACTGGGTGTGGGTGTGATTTAAACTGAAACCAACGACCCCACCCAGTGCACCTGAAGGAAGGCGGATCTAGCTCGACTCCAAAACAAAGCAAAAGACTAGACACGTGCTGCTAATCTAGCAGACCTTCGCACATAGCCTGAGCAGGGCATGACAATAAGTCCCTCTCTACCATTTCTTGATACCTATCCAAAACAGGTGAGCGAGACTGCAATGGATAGAAATCTCAATTATTGACTTTAAATGTGACAGAGTTATTCACCAAACAAAGATCATCATGTCTAGTGTGCATCTCCTGCAATGACACTAGATGGGTTAATTCCCCAAAGGAAACAGCTAATTTTAAACATTGCCATTATGTTTTTCTATACTGTATATTTCATGTGTATTTTTTCATGTGTATTTCAAGTGTCTCTTTTCCTCCCTCCCCTCCCTTCATGGTTGACACATGTTCTGAGTCAGTTTAATCAGGACATGTGACTCAATGATTGGGGTGTCAGGTGTGGATTAACCTTTTTAAACTGAGTTTTGTACACAAGTTTTTTGTTATGATGAAGGACCCTGATTTACTTGCGGTCTGAAATGCGTTACTGTAACCTGTGATGTTTTGCATTGGATTTTAAACGCACAATAAAGATTCCACCTTTTGCATCTTGGAAGCTGGATTTTTCTTGGTCTTGAATATTGATATATAGTATAACCAAATGTTAAGGTATACTTTATGTCGTGTGTATCTCACTGAGTGAATATAGTCTCAGGAGGTATAGAAAGCACTAAGGTTTTCTGCTGTTGGAAGTTTTTCAGAAAAGCTAATGTTATTCCAGGTGTCGTTACTCAATAGTTTGGACAGTTAGATATATAAACCCACAGTGCGAGTGTAAGGTCCATTGTATTTCTTATCTGACCATAAATAAGATGGTATGGGAACCATCAAATTGGTACCACTAAGTCTGGAAAGATTACTTCAAAGTGTCAAAGAAGTATCCCTCCTCATTGATGTAGGTTTCAAAGGTCAAAGGTACTGTATAATATGTAGCAAAAATCTGAAGTTTGATGTTACAACAGTGCCATCTGGAGGCAGATGGACAATATTATATTATTTTACCATTTTTTTATACCATTTCAAGGGTTAATATGACATCCTTGTGTTATTAGCATACAAATACACTCACCTTACCTGATTGGAAATCCCTTATCCAGAAGGGGATGATTCTTAGATAAGGTGGGGAATAATTACTCAAGTGCAGAGCATCAGGAGCTTACAAACCAAAAATAAAAACTCACAAAGGAAACTGATCACAAGAAAGATATACCAAAAGAAACTTGGATTATATTTTTTTGACTACTAGGAAAGTTCTTGACTGGTCCCATCTGAAACTCTGTCTACCTTTGACCCGGTAACATATACTGTGTTTATTTCTCATGTAGTTAATAAGATATTTTTCTCCGTATATAGCCAAAAGTCCCCATACTGTGGGAGTATATAGTGTTAGGCGCCTCCATAATGCTGATTATTCTCTTAGCAAAGATGCATATTGCTAATGGAAGATCTGACATTATCTGAAAAGAGGACTAAACCTTTGGGAAGTTATATTCCGTAGTCTGATTGCCGAGCTGGATATTTTGTCATATTAATATCATATATTTTTGATTGGTCATAGGGAAACAGAGTCAAGGGATAACATTTATCCCTACTGTATAATCCGTGTTTTGTTATAGCCTGTTTGGTAAACAGAAGATCCTAAGTTTCTCCTGGTATATAAATCATTGGTCTCTTTGTTAAAAGTTAGGTAAATTTAAGTTGTATTGTGCTAGTGGTGTAGTGGTGTGTTAGCACCACCGTGTGGCATATTTTGGGTATTATTTTACAGCTTCATTGTTTGTCTTTGCAATCGTATTGATTTTATATTCTTGGTTTGCATTGTGGCATTCCTTTCCTTCTGTGCCCTACCGTGTGCACATATAGCAGTTTACGACCGCATATGCAGTGTTTCTGTAAACAACAGAATCAGGGTAATAAATATTGAGTTTTGTTTGGCTGTTAACCCTTGCTTTGTTACTAGAAAAAATGGATTAAAATGGAAAAGCTGCCAAAAAAGTGAAATTCTGAAATTTCATCTCCATTTTCCTTTAATTCTTGTGGAACACGTAAAGGGTTAACAAAGTTAGTAAAATCAGTTTTTAATACCTTGAGGGGTGTAGTTTATAAAATGGGGCCATTTATGGGTGGTTTCTATTATGTAAGCCTCACAAAGTGACTTCAGACCTGAACTGATTCTTAAAGGGATTCTGTCAGCCAGATTTTCGATACAGAGCTGTTCATGTCATCATATCAGTCTCCTTTAGCTAAATAAAAATAAACTAGTTTTGCCCCAACCTGTCCTTTCATTTTTTGATAAAAATCGCTTTTATTTATATGCTAATTACCTTCATAAGGTGACCAAGTGGCTGTCCCTCTGGCCGTTGGAGCCCAGCTATGTTCCTTATCTTGGACCCCAGCGCTGCCCCGCTGTTAAAGGGGTTGTCCCATCTACCGTTTTCATACTTACCTGCTGCTAGCTGCGCCGTTCACTTCCTGGTTTCTGGCTTGTGAGGCAGGGCGGGCTTAGTCAGCTTGATTGAAGGCTTGTCCCGGCCGCGCCGCGCGCTGTCTTGAATGCACACGCTGTACTATATTGGCCAGGAAGAAGTCACCATGGCGCATGCACGGCGGGTGCACGTTCAGGACAGAGCGCGGCTCGGCCGGGAGAAAATAAGGTGTCTTCTGCGCAAGCACGGCCACGGGATTCGGTAGAAGAGTGGTGGCGGTAACTACGGGAGACGAAATGACAACAATGAGGTAGTAGGGGATGAATATTCTCAAGAAGGGTGGGAATTGGCTAATAAAATATATTTACAAAAATGATCACTGTCAAATCATTAACAGATTTAACAGTGATCATTGTGATGGGAATATCCCTTTAATTATTCACTCCTCTCCTCTGCTTTTTTTTTTCCCACAGTGTGCCAATGTTACACACATCCGGGCTCCAAGATAAGGGGCCCGGCTAGGCTCCAACGGGCAGAGGGACAGCCCCTTGGTCACCTTATGATGAAAATTAGCATATAAATAAAAGTGATTTTTATCAAAAATGAAAGGACAGGTGGGGGTAAAACTAGTATATTTTTATTTAGATAAAGGAGACTGATATGATAATATGAACAGCTCTGTATCGAAAATCTGGTAAAGAGAATCCCTTTAAAAAGTGTGTTTTGGAAATGTTCTGAAAAATTTCAAGATTTGCTTCTAAACCTTCTAACATCCCAAAAAAAGAAAATATAATTTACAAAATGATCCAACATGAAGTAGACATATGGGAAATATAAAGTAATAACTATTTTAGGAGGTATCACTATCTGTTTTAAAAGAAGAGAAATTTTTCCACATTTTTGGTAAATTTGGTATTTTTTTATAAATAAAAATGAAATAGTTTGACTCAAATTTATCACTGTCATGAAGTACAATGTGACGAGAAAACAATCTCAGAATGGCTTGGATAAGGCGTGTGCGCCCCGTGGCCGTGCTCTGGCCTGCAAAATTCGGGCCGTAATGCATGAACACCGACCGTGGGACAGCCGCAGCGGATTGCGGCCCATTCTATCTTTTTGTGGAATGGAAGTACGGGACGAAACCATTCCGCATCTCCGGATTTGCGGACCCATTGAAGTGAATGGGTCCGCATCCGCTGCGGCTGTCCCACGGTCGGTGGCCATGTATTGCGGATCCGCAAACACAGTCCATCTATGGTCGTGTGCAGGAGGCCTAAGTAAAAGCGTTTTAAAGTTATCACCACATGTGGCATGTCAGATTTGCAAAAAATAGCCTGGTCCTTAAGGTGAAAAATGACAAGGTCCTTAAGGGGTTAAAAAAAAGAATGCTTGCACAGCTCGTTACACATAACTACAAAAAAGTTATAGGGGTCAGAATATGGCAATGAAAAAATAAAACAGATTTTTGATTTGTACTGACCTGTAGAATGAAAGTAACAGGTCAGCTTTATTGCAGATCGAATGTTGTAAATAAAAAACCCGTAAGGCCTCATGCACACAAACGAATTTTCTTTCCATGTCCGTTCAGTTTTTTGTGTGGACCGTATACGTAACAATTAATTTCAATGGGTCCGCATAAAAAAGACGGAAGTTACTCCGTGTTCATTCAGTTTCCGTATGTCCGTATTTCCGTTTCGCAAAAAAATAGAACATGTCCTATTAGTGCCCGCATTACAGACAGGGATAGGACTGTTCTATTAGGGGCCAGCTGTTCCGTTCCGCAAAATACGAAATGCACACAGACGTCATCCGTATTTTTTGCAGATCCCTTTTTTGCAGACCACAAAATACATACGGTCGTGTGCATGAGGCCTAAAACTGTATTGCTTTTTTTTCCCAATTCCACCCCATTTGGATTTTTTTTCCTTCTTCCCACTACATCATTTGAAATATTAATTGATGGAGTTGGAAAGTATAACTTGTCCCACAAAGAACAAGCCCTCATATGCCTAACGGAAAAATAAAAAAAATAATGGCTCTGGGAAGGCAGGGAGCGCAAAACAGAAATGCAAAAGCAAAAAAAAAAACTCTGGGGTAAAAATTGGTCCCTCAGTCTAGTAAAGTAGGCCACACAATCATGGGGAAGACTGCTGATTTAACAATTGAAAGTCACTGACACCCTCACTGAGTGCTCTATTCAAGCATAGTAATGGAAAGTTATGGTAGAAAATGGTGCACAAGCAACAGAAATAAGCACGGCCCTGAAAGGATCAATGAATTTGGGAAAGATTCACAAGGAGTGGACTGTGGCTGGAGTCAGTGTTTCAAAAGCCACCACATATGAGGTCTCCAGGACATGGGCTACAACTGTCACATTCCTTGTGTTAAGCCACTCATGACATAGAGACAATGTCAGAAGTGTTTTACCTGAGCTAAGGAGAAAAAGGACTGCTGCTCAATAGTCCAAAACGATGATCAGCTGGTTGAAGAGAAGGCCACAAGCCGTGCCGTCGCAGCCTTCCCTTCACTGTTTACCTACTCACCGTCAACATCGCAGAGGTGAGCAGGTTTAACCCCTTAAGGACCCTGCCATATTTCACCTTAAGGACCAGGAAATTTTTTTGCAAATCTGACATGTGTCACTCTATGTGGTGATAACTTTAAAGCGCTTTTACTTATCCAGGCCATTCTTGTTTTCTCGTCACATATTGTACTTCATGTGGTAAAATTTAGTCAAAAAAATGTATTTTTATTTACAAAAAAATTACAAGTTTTCCAAAAATGTGGAAAAAGTTGCAATTTCCATATTTCAATTTCTCAACTTTTATAATAGATAGTAATACCTCCAAAATAGTTATTACTTTACATTCCCCATTTGTCTACTACATGTTTGGATCATTTTGTGAATGCCATTTTATTTTTTGGGGACGTTAGAAAGCTTAGAAGTTTAGAAGCAAATCTTGAAATTTTTCTGAAAATTTCCAAAACCCACTTTTTCAGGACCAGTTCAGGTCTGAAGTCACTTTGTGAGGCTTACATAATAGAAACCACCCAAAAATGAACCCATTTTAGAAACTACACCCCTCAAGGTATTTAAAACTGATTTTACAAACTTTGTTAACCCTTTAGGTGTTCCACAAGAATTAATGGAAAATGGAGATGCAATTTCTGAATTTCACTTTTTTGGTGAAAATTTTATTTTAATAATTTTTTTTCCACTAACAAAGCAAGGGTTAACAGCCAAACAAAACTCAATATTTATTGCCCTGATTCTGTAGTTTACAGAAACACCCTATATATGGTCGTAAATTGCTGTACGGGCACATGGCAGGGCGCAGAAGGAAAGGAATGCCATATGGTTTTTGGAAGGCAGATTTCACTGGGATAATTTTAAGCTGCCATGTAACATTTGTAGACCCCCTAATGCACCGCTAGAGTAGAAACTCCAAAAAAAGTGAACCCATTTTAGAAACTACACCCCTCAAAGTATACAAAACTGATTTTACAAACTTTGTTAACCCTTCAAGATTTTCCATTTTAATCCATTTTTCCAGTTACAAAGCAAGGGTTAACAGCCAAACAAAACTCTATATTTATGGCCCTTTACAGAAACACCCCATATGTGAAAGGAATGCCATATGGTTTTTGGAAAGCAGATTTTGCTGGACTTTTTTTTTGACTGTTTATTTGAAGCCCCCCTGACGCACCCCTAGAGTAGAAACTACAAAAAAGATACCCCATTTTGGAAACTACAGGTTAAGGTTGCAGTTTTGTTGGTACTATTTTAGGGTACATATGATTTTTGGTTGCTCTATATTACACTTTTTGTGAGGCAAGGTAACAAAAAATAGATGTTTTGGCAACGTTTTTATTTTTTGTTATTCTCAACATTCATCTGACAGGTTAGATCATGTGGTATTTTTATAGAGCAGGTTGTTACGGACGTGACAATACCAAATATGTTTCAGTTTTACTGTCACCGCCAGATCTCTGAGAAGTTCTGACAGACGTTCTTCAGTACATCTTGCATGATGTTAATTTTTTTTTGGTTTCGTTTTGTCATCTCTTCTCCCTCTCCCAGCTGTCATCTATTAGCAGTGATCGCCTCCCTTTATATCCCCTCCCATACTGCCTCACTTTGCGGTTTATACTACTTCCTGGATTGTGCTCACTGCTAGATGCTGCAACTGCTGGTTCCTCAGATAAGTCTATTCCTTTATTTGTGTTTTACTGTTGGCTTGATTCTAGGTGACCCTGACTCCCTCCGTATTGAGTGAAGGGAGCCGGTGGTCGTGTCCACTCACTATTATAGGGTTTTCAGGTGTCACTCAGTCTAGGTACGAGAGCATGCAATTTTCTATAATAAAGATCTTTGCATGGGCTGAGCAGTCAGGGAGAGCTCTAGGGCTTTTATAGGGCTCACCCATATGTTCCTTAGTTTGGGATCAAGTCAGTCGAATCTTTATTTGTGACTTCTAGTTTTCTGCAACACCATCCGTGACATTTACATAACAAAGCATTTTTGAAAAAAAAAATATTTTTAGTGTCTCCATATTCTGAAAGCTGTATTTTTCTGGGCGACTGTCTTGTGTAGGGGCTCATTTTTTGGGGGATAAGATCACAGTTTGATTGGTACTATTATAGGGTGCATATGACTTTTTGATCGCTTGCTATTACACTTTTTTGTGATGTAAGGTGACAAAAAATGGCTTTTTTGACAACGTTATTATTTTTTAAGTTTTTTACGGTGGTCATCTGAGGGGTTAGGTTATGTGGTATTTGTTATAGAGCAGGTTGTTACGCATGTGGCAATACCTAATATGTATGCTTTTTTTATTTACTTAAGTTTTACACAATAACAGCATTTTTTTAACCAAAAAACAATGTTTTACAGTCTCCATATTCTGAGCCATAGTTTTTTTTATTTTTTGGGCGATTGTCTTAGGTAGGAGCTCAGATTCGTACTATTTTGGGGGGTATATGCCTTTTTGATCGCTTGGTGTATTTAGCACAGTTTTTATAGTATTTTTTTGACGGTGTTCATCTGAGGGGTTAGGTCATGTGATATTTTTATAGAGTCGGTCGATATGGACGCAACGATACCTAATATGTCTACTTTTCTTTTTTTCCCTATTTTTAAAAAAAAAATTCCCCTTTATTCTGGCAAAAGGATATAAATATATACACAGCTCAAAAAAATAAAGGGAACACTTAAACAACACAATGTAACTCCAAGTCAATCACACTTCTGTGAAATCAAACTGTCTACTTAGGAAGCAACACTGAGTGACAATCAATTTCACATGCTGTTGTGCAAATGGGATAGACAACAGGTGGAAATTATAGGCAATTAGCAAGACACCCCCAATAAAGGAGTGGTTCTGCAGGTGGTGACCACAGACACTTCTCAGTTCCTATGCTTCCTGGCTGATGTTTTGGTCACTTTTGAATGCTGGCGGTGCTTTCACTCTAGTGGTAGCATGAGACTAAGTCTACAACCCACACAAGTGGCTCAGGTAAAGCAGCTTATCCAGGATGGCACATCAATGCGAGCTGTGGCAAGAAGGTTTGCTGTGTCTGTCAGCGTAGTGTCCAAAGCATGGAGGCGCTACCAGGAGACAGGCCAGTACATCAGGAGACGTGGAGGAGGCCGTAGGAGGGCAACAACCCAGCAGCAGGACCGCTACCTCTGCCTTTGTGCAAGGAGGAACAGGAGGAGCAATGCCAGAGCCCTGTAAAATGACCTCCAGGAGGCCACAAATGTGCATGTGTCTGCTCAAACCTTCAGAAACAGACTCCATGAGGGTGATATGACGGCCCGACGTCTACAGGTGGGGTTTGTGCTTACAGCCCAACACCGTGCAGGACGTTTGGCATTTGCCAGAGAACACCAAGATTGGCAAATTCGCCACTGGCACCCTGTGCTCTTCACAGATGAAAGCAGGTTCACACTGAGCACATGTGACAGACGTGACAGAGTCTGGAGACGCCATGGAGAACGTTCTGCTGCCTGCAACATCCTCCAGCATGACCAGTTTGGCATTGGGTCAGTAATGGTGTGGGGTGGCATTTCTTTGGAGGGCCGCACAGCCCTCCATGTGCTCGCCAGAGGTAGCCTGACTGTCATTAGGTACCGAGATGAGATCCTCAGACCCCTTGTGAGACCATATGCTGGTGCGGTTGGCCCTGGGTTCCTCCTAATGCAAGACAATGCTAGACCTCATGTGGCTGGAGTGTGTCAGCAGTTCCTGCAAGATGAAGGCATTGATGCTATGGACTGGCCCGCCCGTTCCCCAGACCTGAATCCAATTGAGCACATCTGGGACATCATGTCTCGCTCTATCCACCAACGTCACGTTGCACCACAGACTGTCCTGGAGTTGGCAGATGCTTTAGTCCAGGTCTGGGAGGAGATCCCTCAGGAGACCGGCCGCCACCTCATCAGGAGCATGCACAGGCGTTGTAGGGAGGTTACACAGGCACGTGGAGGCCACACACACTACTGAGCCTCATTTTGACTTGTTTTAAGGACATTACATCAAAGTTGGATCAGCCTGTAGTGTGTTTTTCCACTTTAATTTTGAGTGTGACTCCAAATCCAGACCTCCATGGGTTAAAAAATTCGATTTCCATTTTTTTTATTTTTGCGTGATTTTGTTGTCAGCACATTCAACTATGTAAAGAACAAAGTATTTCAGAAGAATATTTAATTAATTCAGATCTAGGATGTGTTATTTTTGTGTTCCCTTTATTTTTTTGAGCAGTGTATATATATATATTTTTACTTGAGACTATAAATTTTTTTTGACGAAAATTTTATTTTTTAAGCTTTTTTTAACTTAATTTTTTGTCTCACTCTGGGAATTCAACTTTTGGGGGTATGATCCCCTTTACAATGCATGACAATACTTCTGTATTGTCATGAATTGACTGTAAGTGTATTACACACTGTAATACACTTACAGCCTTCCTGCCTGTGAGATCCAGGGGGCTGGTTCTCACAGGCTGTCACGGAAGGCAGCCACGATGCCTAAGGGCTCATTCATATGACCGTTGGTGTCCCGTTCCCGTATTGCGGACCACATTTGCGGATCCGCAATACACGGGCATCGTTCCGTTGTCATTCCGCATCATGGATGCAGACCCATTCATTTCAATGGGTCCGCAAATCCGGAGATGCGGAACGGTGGGGAACGGAAGCATGGAACGGAAACAATACCGAAGCGCTACAGAGTGCTTTCTGGGTTTCCGTTTCGTGCCTCCGCACTTCAAAAAGATAGAACATGCTCTATCTTTTTGCTGAACGGAGGGATCGCGGACCCATTCAAGTGAATGGGTCTGCTATCCCCATGCGCCTGCCCCACGGAAGGTGCCCGTGCATTGCGGACCGCAATTTGCGGTCCATAGCACGGGCTTTACACGTCATGATGCCTTCTATGCCATCGGGTCCCCGTCACAGCAGCGCGGGGACCCGATGTCTGCTTCCTCCCTGCACGGACATCGCACATGCCGCGGTCAGTGCTGTGCAGGGGTTAATACGCCGGCATCAGTGATTTCACCCGCCCGATCACTATGACGTACATGTACTTCTCTGGTCCTTAAGTCACAGCCAGAGATGACGTACATGTAAGTCATGGGTCCTTAAAGGGGTTGTCCAAGTTATATTTATTGATGACCTATCCTCAGGATAGGTCATCAATATCAGATCGGCTGGGGTCTGACACCCGACACCCCCGCCGATCAGCTTTTGAAGATAAGGCGCGCGCCGTGCCTGTGCTGCCTCCTCTTTATTGTTTACCTGCTCGCGGTTGCATCTGCAGTGGTGAGCAGGTGTAAATACACCTAAGCCGCCCCATTTATTTCAATGGTACGGATCGCGCCTATACAAGTTTATAGAAGCGATCCGTACCATTGAAATTAATGGTGTTATCAGGGGAAGGTGGGGAAGGTGTTATCAGTAATTGATAGTATACCCTGTGTAAAGGTTCCTTTACACTGGACGACAGAGTGGCAGATTGTCGGTGAAGGAAGCATTCCTTCCCGACATTCGCCAGCTCATCAGCAGAAGAGAGTGCTGCATTTGCATGCAGAGATCTCCTCCACTGTATGAGTAACGCTCTTTCCCATACTGCTTACACAGCAAGATCTGCTGCCAGTAAATGATAATGTTTGTGTGCACCAAACAATCAAATTTCCAGATGAATGAGTGTTTCACTCGTTCATCAGGTAATTGGCAGTAAATTTACACCGCCAAACGAGTGTTTTGGATTTTAGTGTGTATAAAGAGATAGCTGTCAGTCACTAATAGTTCTACACGGGGATGGCATTAACTTCCAAAAAAAAAAGCAGGTTTGAATGTATAAATTACAAGTTTTACTGAAATTTGCGGGCCGCAAAAAATGGCACAGTCGTGAGCATGAGCCCTTAGGGTGGGTTCACACTAGCGTTATGGATTCAGTTATGGCTTTCCGTTATAACATGGTTATAACGGAAAAAAACTGAATGCTCAGACAGAATCCAAAATGGAAGCTTTTAAAAGGCATTCCGTTTGCTTTCCGTCCTAATAGAAGTCTATGGGAAAGCATAACGGATCCATCTGGGTCCCGTTATGCAAGACGGAAAGCAAATTCCTGTCGACAGGACTTTATTTTCTGTTTTGCATAACACAAGTCCACCAAATTCAACCAAGGGATGGGTAGGGATCTGAATTTTTAGGAAAGGAGAAGACCCACACCTCTACACATTTAAAAATGCATTAATGATATTTGTGCTCGGATCGTCTATCAGAACGTACCTAACCTGACTCCCCCTAGCTACACTTAGCAGTAGAGTTATGCCACAACTGCCGGAGTAGGGCCGCCTAAAGGAGGCAACCCTAATATGAATGACTGTAAGATGGTGTGGGTGAGTGAAACATTACCAAGCCGACGTCAGCCTGAGGACGCAGGTGAGGCTTAATATGGTCGTCAATCAGCCTCCCCTCCCACAAATCCAGCAAACACATTTGCTTAACACTTGTGCTCGGATCGTCTATCAGAACGTACCTAACCTGACTCCCCCTAGCTACACTTAGCAGTAGAGTTATGCCACAACTGCCAGAGTAGGGCCGCCTAAAGGGGCCAAAAAATAACAGACCATAGATTCAGAAAGAATATTTATATAAACATGTCATTACAACACTAAGGTCTAAAAAGCGAGAGACATTTCATGATGAGGGTCTGGAATGTACCGTACGCAGCAAGATGATTTCCACCTGCCCAATCTCTGAACTGGGACGTTGTTTCTGGAGGCAGCTGACGCTGCCCCAATTCTGAAGGAGTGGCCCATGATAGACATAGGATTGACCCTCATATTAACTATCAGTAGCAGGATATATTTCATGAATGTCTGAGTACTCAGGGGTGCAGCATTAAAGGCTAACAGCGGCGAGTCCGCTGAAGCCGCCTTGACGTACTCCAACCATTCACTAAGAACCACTATCGGACACCAACTGTTCCCGGGGGAAAAATACTTCACCTCCACCAGTTCCCCAGGCTGAGCTGTTTTTGATGAACTTAAAGTTAAGACATAACATGTGTTACTCCACACAAGTTGTCCTTTACGTAAAAATGCTATAGAGGAAGCGGAATGTGTAAACTCGCTAGGCCTGAGGAACCCGTAAAACCCCAAATACATGGACGTTTTAATCAACAGGCTAGTGCCATGGCCAAAGGGCTTCTTCTGCAGCAAGTCAGACAATGTCCTAAACATCCGTCCTGATAACGGCTGTCGAGTAAGAAGGCTCCTAGCTGTCACCTTCTGAATACCTTTCAATAAGGCCTTCACCGAATGTGCCGAAAACAGAGACGGCTGATCGGGGTGTAGGACATAGCAGTGATGCTGTATGCCAGCAAGGTATAATTTGATGGTGCTATGTGCTAACTTAAGGTGAGAGTGGCAAAAAGCAATATACACCATCAAGTAGGTTATGTGCCCCGTGCCCCCAGGTGGGTAAGTTTCCTTAAATTTGTTAAACAACCCCCAAGCAGTCTCGTATACTTTAAGCGTGTTGCTGGACAACGACTTAGCCACAAGGCTCCTAGCTGTAGCGAGATGTATGGACATCTTCCATAGACTGCACAGTACTGCAGCTTAGGGTCATCTGCAAAAATATTCAGAATAGCAATTATTGACCACAACTCTGTGGACATGGTTCTTCAGCCAGTGTTCAATTCAATTACAAACTATACTTTCTAAGGCCTCATGCACACGAACGTATTTTGTTTCCGTGTTTGTTTCGTTTTTATCCGCATCTGTATGTCCGTTCAGTAGCACCGCCAATAAAATAGAACATGTCCTATTCTTGTCCGTTTTAGGCATTGTTACAATGGATCTGCAAAAAAAACGGATGGCATACAGATACGCAATTTGTGGACCGCAAAACACATACGGACGTGTGCATGAGGGACAGTATCAAAAGCCTTTACAAAATCCAAGAACACTACATCAACAGCTGTTCCTCTGTCGAGGCTTCTACTCACCTTTTCACCTTAAAAATCTGGTTATTCTGACAACTTCTCTTCTTGGTAAACCGGTTCTGGTTATCACTTTTGATATTATTAACATTCACATACTCCTGTATTAGTCCACTTAAGACTGCTTCAACATTTTCCCACAACAGAATGTAAGCTTACTGGTCTTTAATTACCTGGGGAAGACCTAGAGCCCTTTTTGAATATGGGCACCACATTTGCCTTGCATCATTCGCTTGTCAAAATTATGAACATATGCACAGCAATAAATAAACTGTTCTTTAATAATTCTTGGATATAATCCATCTGGACCAGGAACCTTGTTCACATTTACCATATTTAACTTATCTTGGACCATATCTACAGTTAGCCAATTTAGTGTATTAATGTATGTAATAACAGCCCTGGCACCACCTACATCAGCTCCTTTCTCTTCTTTTGTATGTACAGAGCTAAAAAAAAACATTTAGTAACTCTGCCTCTTCCTTATCTTCAGTGACCATCCCCTTTTACTATTATTTAGGGTCCCTACCTGCTCTGACCTTGTTTTTTAGCATTTGTATATTTAAAGAATCTTTTGCTTTCTTTGGCCACTTTCTTTTCATTTTGTATTTTTTCTGATTTTATCTCTTTTTTTTCTGATTCTATTAAAGGGGTTGTGCAGTCAGTACATATTGATGACCTATCCTGTCATCAACATCTGATCGGTTGGGGTCCGAGTCTCAACACCCCCATTGATCAGCTGTTCGAATGGGAGATGACACTTGTGTGAGTACTACTTCCTCTTCAAGATTATACGGCATGTAGTCTCGAAAGTCTCGGCAACGCAATGTAATTACAAGTGCTTGTTCCAGTCACTTGAATGAAACAAGCATTTGTAATTACACTGCGCCTCCGCTGCAAGTGAGATGATGCACAGTGTAATCTTAAAGAGGAAGTAGAGCTCGAACAAGTGCCATCTCTTCTTAAAACACCTGATCGGCGGGGATGTCGGAGTCGAACCCTTACCGATCAGATATTGATGACCTACCCTGAGGATAGGTCATCAATATGTACTGGTTGTACAATCACTGTAAATTTCGAAGGGTACAGCTGATCCCCCAGATTAGAATTTTTTAAATGCCCTTTTGTTGTTTTTTTTCGGAATTTATTTTAGCAGTTTATACTTGTTACCTACAGGAATACATTTTGCAGTATAATTACCCAACATAGTTTTAAAGCTCTCCCATTTATCCTCTGTATTATATGTGACAATAGCTGCTGCCAGTCTATTCCCTGAAATTAAGGGGTCATTTATTAAGACTGGCCTTTTAGAAGCCGGTCTTAATAACCCCTACAGCTGGTCGTGGATCCGATGAAGTTATGTGGAGGAGCCGGCCGCTAGATAACTTTGGCGTATCCAGTGCCAGTCTAAATTTAAGCCAGCTTCCTAGCGGTCTTACATTTTGACCATTTTATACACCTAAACCAGGAGTAGAAAATGATGAATGAGGCAGTCCTACCGGCCCTTCCCCTTGCCCGCCCAAGCCACACCCACTTTTATAGACCTGTAGTGAGTGGGAAAAAGTCGCAGACTACAGTACAAATAAAATTTGCTCTGCAATCTGGACCAGAAATACACCGAATATAAATGTATTTCTGGATAGTAAATGACCCAAAAGTGTTTTTGCCCTCCCAGCCAGAGTTTGATTTTTACAGTTAGGAAGAACTGCATTGTTAGGAATTACCAGATCCAACAGAGCATCACCCCTGGTGGGATCTTCTTCAAACTGGCCCATAAAGTGGTCCTGCAGCAAGTTGAGGAGTTTTCTCCCATGTGCAGACAGAACCATGACCCCAGTCAATATCTGGGAAGTTAAAATTTCCTGTTATGACCACTGTTCAGCCTGCTGCATTTGGTTACACAGCTGAACTTTTATCTCCTCAGTGATGTTAGGGGGTCAATAGATTACACCAAGTATTATTTTTTCACTGTTTATATCCCTTTGGAATTCCACCCATAAGGTTTCAACATCCTCACCATCTTGATTCACAATTTCTTTCATACTCACTTTCATTTCACTTCGTTCGTTTCTACACACAAAGCTAAATAGACAACTCTTTAGCTCACTGCTCTGAAGTAACCCATCCTTTTGTGTGATTAGGATGGGTTCTTTATGTGCTCATAGGGCAACGACCATTTTATTTCCTCTTGTGATGACCCCCTAGAACAACCCATTATAAATAATGGAATGTGCCTATAATAAAGTAATATTTAGGTGTATTTAGTGATTCTTATTTTATTAATTCCTTGAGAACCCCTTTAAAGTGTCACTGAACTTAAGTACTGGGCCTATTTTTGGCTTTGCATTTTCGTTTTTTCCTCCCAATGTGCCAATAGCCATAATTTTTCTATTTTTCTGTTTACATAGCCATATGTGGGCTTATTTTTGTGGGACAAGATGCATTTTTTAATTGTACCATTTAATTTAACATGTCTATTATTAGAAAACGGGAAAAAAATAATTTGTGAGATTAAATTGAAAAAAAACCACATAATTCTAGCAAGATTTTTGGGGTTTTGACATGATATGAAGTCATTATTCTGCGGCTCAATACAAATCCATTAAACTTTTGCAAAAATCAATCTATTTTCATACAGCCACAACTTTTTTATATTTCGATTTACAGAGCTGTATGAGGGCTTGTTTTTTGCGTAACGAACTGGTCCCATTTTTGTAATATATACGACTTTTTGATCACCGTTATTCAATTTTTGGGGGGGAGGAAAGGTGACTAGGGTTGAGCGAACCCGAACCCCGGACCCGAACCCGAACAATTCAGTAAAAGTCCGGGTTCGGTGTTCGGCGAGCTAATGGCGCTTTTTGAAAGACTGCAGAGCAGCTATTCAACAAGCGTTTAACTCGTGTGCCCTTAGAAGCCATCACAGCCATGCCTACTAATGGCATCGCTGTGATTGGCCAGTGCAGCATGTGACCCAGCCTCTATATAAGCTCTGATTAGTGTAGGGATAGGATGCTGCTGCTGTGAGGGAGAGAATAGGACAGAATCTTTAATCTGAAGTGCTTGTTAACTCTATCTAGATTTTGTTTTGTGGGTGCAGTGCACAATCTTGCAGTGACCCATAAAAATAACTTTTATCCGTCTGTTAGTAAGGTGGGCGGCGGCAGCCATTTTATGCAAGTTCTGTGCATTAGCACAGCATATGTGCATTTGTGACAGTCAAATAGAAGCTTGAAATACTGAAATTATATTCTGGGTTGAAAAAAATCACCCATTTTTGGCAAGACCCTACATCTGTAGCCTTTGCAGCATTTGTCTGTATGCAATTTAAGCTTGAAATACTGCAATAATTTTCTGGGTTTTAAAAAACACCCATTTTTGGCAATACCCTCCATCTGGGGCTATGCCGCATTAGTCAGTGTGCAATTTTAGCTAGAAATACAGCAATAATTTTCTGGGTTTTAAAAACACCCTTTTTGGGCAAAATACTACATTTTACAGCCCTTGCCGCATCTGTGAGTGTGAAATTCAAGCGTTATATATGCTGTCATATTCTGTTATTAAAAAAAAACACCCATTTAGGGCAAAATCCTAATTTTGCAGCGTTTGCTGCATCTGTCATTGTTAAATACAAGCTTGAAATACAGGAATAATTTTCTGGTTTTAAAAAACACCAATTTTTGGCAAAATACTAAATTTTACAGCCCTTGTTGCATCTCTCAGTGTGAAATACAAGCGTTAGATACTGCTGACATATTCTGATATAAAAAAACACCCTTTTGGGGCAAATTACAACATTTTACAGCCCTGGTTGCATCTGTCAGTGGGAAATACAAGAGTTAGATACTGCTGTCATATTCTGTTATTAAAAAAACACCCATTTTGGGCAAAAAACTAATTTTGCAGCCTATGCTGTATCTGTCATTGTAAGATACACACGTTAGATACTGGTGTTCTATTCTGGGGCCTATGTCGCAGTATTCAGTGTGCAATTTAAGCTAGAAATACAGCAATAATTTTCTGGGTTTTAAAAAACACCCTTTTTGGGCAAAATACTAAATTTTACAGCCCTTGTTGCATCTGTCAGTGTGAAATACAAGCGTTAGATACTGCTGTCATATTCTGTTATTAAAAAAAACACCCTTTTTGGGCAAAATACTAAATTTTACAGCCCTGGTTGCAACTGTCAGTGTGAAATACACGCGTTAGATACTGCTGTTCTATTCTGTTATTAAAAAAACACCCATTTTGGGTTAAATGCTAAATTTGCGGCCTTGTCTGCATCTGTCAGTGTGAGATACAAGCTTGAAATACAGCAATAATATTCTGGGTTTAAAAAAACACCCATTTTGGGCAAAGTACTTTATATTGCAGCCTTTGCTGCATCTGTCAGTGTGAGATACACGCGTTAGATACTGCTGTTCTATTCTGTTATTAAAAAAAACACCCATTTTGTGCAAAAAAACGACATTTGCAGCCTTTGCTGCATCTGTCAATACGAGATACATGCGTTAGATACTGCTGTTCTATTTTGTTATTAAAAAACACCTATTTTGGGCAAAATACTTAATTTTGCAGCCTTTGCTGCATCTGTCATTGTGAGATACACACGTTAGATACTGATGTTCTATTCGGTTATTAAAAAAACACCCATTTTGGGCAAGATCCTAAATTTGAGAAATATGAGGAGAGAGTCAAATAAGGGACGTGGCCCCGGACGTGGTGCTGCTGGTGGAGCTCCTGTTGCAGGGAGAGGACGTGGTTGATCTGTGCCTGCAACAAGCACTAGTGAAACACCTTCTCCAGGTGCGAGTAGGTGACAGAACCTTCAGCGGTATTTGGTCGGGTCTAATGCGGCTCTACGAATGGTGAGGCCAGAACAAGTACAGGCGATAGTAGATTGGGTTGCTGACAGTGCCTCCAGTTCCTTTACATTGTCTCCCACCCAGTCTCCTGCTGAAAGATCAGAGTTGGCACCTGCAGCCGATGTCCATCTTTCACCTCACCCCCTTGCAAATCAGCCAAGCTGTCTGAGCCCCAAGTCATGCAGCAGTCTCTTCTGCTTTTTGATGACTCTGCTGGCAGGCTTTCCCAGGGCCATCCACCTAGCCCTGCCCCAGAAGTGGAAGAGATTGAGTGCACCGATGCCCAACCACTTATGTTTTAATATGATTACATGGGAGGACCACCACAGCATGTCTCGGATGATGACAAAACATAGGTGCCAACTGCTGTGGCTTTTGAAAGTGTGCAGACTGACAAGGAGGGCAGGGGTGAAGACTGGGTGGAAGATGATGTGGAGGATGTTGAGGTCCTCGACCCTATATGGAATCAAGGTAATACAAGTGACCTGTGTAGTTCAGAGGAAGAGGTGTTGGTCGCACAGAGACACCAGCACAGCAGAAGAGGGAGCAGGGTGCAAAAGGGGAGCGGCCATCCCCTAGACAGTACGCCTGCTACTGCCCCCCGCAGCAAGGGACCGAGCACACCAAAGCCAGCTCCAAGTAGTTCCCTGGCGTGGCAGTTCTTCAGACAATGTGCTCACGACAAGACACGAGTGGTTTGCACGCTGTGCAATCAGAGCCTGAAGAGAGGCATAAACTTTCTCAACCTGAGCACAACCTGCATGACCAGGCATCTAAGTGCAAAGCATGAGCTGCAGTGGAGTAGACACCTCAAAAACCAAGAAAGGTCTCTGCCTCCTCCTGCTTCCTCTTCTGCTGCAGTCTCTGCCTCTTCATCCACCTCTGCAGTAACAGTGCCACCTGCCACCCTGCAGACAGAGGATATGCCAGCAACACCACCACCTGGGTCACAAAGCATCTCCACAATGTCCCACGGAAATGTTCAGCTCTCCATCTCCCAAACACTGGAGAGGAAGAGGAAGTACCCCCCTACCCACCCGCAACCCTTTCACTGAATGCCAGCATTTCTAAATTACTGGCCTTTGAAATGCTGTCATTCCGTCTGGTGGAGACGGATAGTTTTAAAGGCCTTATGGCTGTCCCACACCACTACTTTTCCAGGTGTGCCATCCGTTCCCTGCACAACCAAGTGGGGGACAAAATCAGGTGTGCACTGCGCAATGCCATCTGTGGCAAGGTCCACCTAACTACGGATGCATGGACCAGTAAGCACGGTCAGGGACGTTATATCTCCCTAACAGAACATTGAGTAAATGCAGTGGCGGCTGGGCCTGAGGCGGAAAGCAGTTTAGCGCATGACCTTCCACCACCGAGGATTCCAGGGCGCTTCAGTAGCCAGGGGTAAATGACAGCAGGCAGTTTTAAAACTTATCTGTTTGGGGGGAAAAAAAACACACCGCGCAGGAGCTGTGGACGGGCCTTGAACAACAGACTGATGAGTGGTTGGTGCCAGTGAGCCTCAAGCCCGGCCTGGTAGTGTGCGATAATGGGCGAAATCTCGTAGCAGCTCTGGGACTAGCCGGTTTGACGCACATCCCTTGCCTGGCGCATGTGCTGAATTTGGTGGTGCAGAGGTTCCTTAAAAATTACCCCGATATGTCAGAGCGGCTGCAGAAAGTGTGGGCCATCTGTGAGCGCTTTCGGCGTTCTCACCCTGCTGCTGCTCGCCTGTAAGCGCCGCAGCGTAACTTCGGCCTTCCAGCTCACTGCATCATATGCGACGTGCCCACAAGGTGGAACTCCACCTTCCACATGCTGGCCAGACTGTGCAAGCAGCAGCAGGCGATAGTGGAGTTTCAGCTGCAGCACGCACTGGTGAGTCACTCTGCGGAACAGCACCACTTCACCACCAATGACTGGGCGTCCATGCGAGACCTGTGTTTCTTGTTGAGCTGTTTCGAGTACTCCACCAACATGGCCAGTGCCGATAACGCCGTTCTCAGCGTTACAATCCCACTTCTATGTCTCCTTGAAAAAACGCTGCTGGCGTTGATGGAAGAGGATGTGGCACAGGAGGAGGAGGAGGAAGAGGGATCATTTCATAGGGTTTCCGGCCAGTCATTCACAAGTGGCTCAGAGGGTGGGTTCCTGCACCCACAAACGCCAGGTACACAATTGTCCAGCCAGGGCACAGTTCTGAAGGATGACGAGGTGGATGATGAGGAGATGGAGGACCAGCTCATGGCCATCACTGGTGCATGGCTGGGGGGATACAGAGGACACAGACGATACACCTCCCACAGAGGACAGCTTTTCGTTGCCTCTGTGCAGCCTGGCACACATGAGCTATTACATGCTGCAGTGTCTCTGCAACGACTGCCGAGTTGCCCACATTCTAACTTGAGCTGATTACTGGGTGGCCACGCTGCTGGATCCCCGTTACAAGGACAACGTACCGTCAATATTTCCGTCACTGGAGCCTGATCGTAAGATGCGCAAGTACTAGCGCACGCCGGTAGACGCGCTGCTGGTGGAATTCCCACCCGACAGCGGGGGCACAGTGGAAGCACAAGGCGAAGGCAGAGGAGGAGGAAGAGGTCGCCAACGGAGCTGGGGCACCGCCAGCACCTCAGTAAGCAGGGTTAGCATGGCCGAAATGTGGAAAAGCTTTGTCAGCACGCCACATCAACCAGCACCACCAGCTGATATGGAACGTCTTAGCAGGAGGCAGCATTTCAGCAACATGGTGGAGCAGTATGTGTGCACACGCCTACACGTACTGAATGATGGGTCTGCCCCCTTCAACTTCTGGGTCTCCAAATTGGGCACATGGCCTGAGCTTGCCCTTTACGCCTTGGGGGTGCTGGCCTGCCCTGCAGCCAGTGTATTGTCTGAACGTGTGTTTAGCACGCCAGGGAGCGTCATAATAGACAAGTGCAGCCGCCTGTCCACAGCCAATGTGGACAAGCTCACGTTCATTAAAATAAACCAGGCATGGATCCCACAGGACTTGTCCGTACCTTGTGCAGAATAGACATGTATACCGGCCTTAACCAGCCATTGTTATACTACAGCGCAATTGCTCATTGTTGTATTTTGGATATTTTCCACTCTTTTGGAGTGTACCCTAATTAAAAAAAATTAAAAATAAAAATTAAAACCAAAAACCAGTGTTGGCTACCTCGTCCTCCTCCACCGCTGGTTCCACCTACACTGCTACGTCCGCCGCCTCCTCAAACTCCTACTCCATATGGACCTCCACCTCATAAATCAAGTTTATTTTATTTTTTATTTGTACGTATTTTATTTTATTTTATTTCACTAATTTGTCTGTTACATTTTCGGGTGAAATTCAACGATTTTTGGGTGTGATATACCACTGCTCTACCTAGTAGACAGGTTAATAAATTTCACAAATTTTTCTGTTACATTCTTGGGTGACATTTTACCATTTTTGTCGTGAATAAACCCCTGCTCAGCACTTGTCCCACATTTCAGCTTGATCACATTGCAGCCATTGACCTCCCTTGGATGTGGTCTCCCTTTCTCACGCTCCCTCTCTGGCGTGGAACCCTGATTCGCCGCTAACCGTGATCAACACGGAAGGAGCAGAAAAGAACATCGAAAGTTGATAGAGCAGATATCCAATTGGATCGTGGACATCACGGGGACGTGCGACATGGCTGAGCAGTACGTGTGCACACACCTACACGTATTGACTGATGGGTCTGCCCCCTTCAACTTCTGGGTCTCCAAATTGGGCACATGGCCTGAGCTTGCCCTTTACGCCTTGGAGGTGCTGGCCTGTCCTGCAGCCAGTGTATTGTCTGAACGTTTGTTTAGCACGACTGGAGGGGGTTATCACAGGTTATATTTCCCAATGTTTTGGGGTGTACCCTAATTTAAAAAAAAATAATAATTAAAAAATAAAACCAAAAAACTGTGTTGGCTACCTCCTCCTCCACCGCCGCTTCCACCGCCTCCTCAACCTTCTACTCCATATGGACCTCCTCCTCCTAGATCAAGATTATTTATATATTTTTTTACGTATTTTATGTTATTTGAAGTCATTTCCCTATCCACATTTGTTTGCAGAGCACTTGCCATGCTCTTAACCACATTTTGCTGGCATTTGCAGCCCTCTAGCCCTTTCCATGACATTTTTAGAGCCATTTTAGTGCTCAAAAGTTTGGGTCCCCATTGACTTCCATGGGGTTCAGGTTCGGGGTCAAACTCGAACTTTTTTGTGTTCAGCCGAACCCGAACATCCAGGTGTCCGCTTAACTCTAAAGGTGAATAATAAAAAAATGGTGAATCGCATGTTTTTCATTTTTTTCCGTTACGGCATTCACTGGAGGACAGGGATTTTTTTAAAATATTTTAATAGTTCAGACTTTTTCAGACATGGCGATGCCTATTATGTTTATTTTTTTTATTGTTAATATATATTTATATGTAACTTTTTTTTTCACTTTTTTAAACTTAACTATTAGACCCTTTAGGGGGCTAGTACATTGGATCTTTTGATCCCCTCTCCTATTCACTCTAATATGAAGTATGTATCCACTGGACTCTGGGGTCGAGTGGAGGGTGGACCATAGGCGCAAAACACAACCAGAGTTTGTTTCAAACCAATAGGTTTTTTTAATTGTTTTTGTTATCGTGACAACGCGTTTCGGGGTACTGTGGACCCCTTTTTCAAGTCTGTGAAAATGCTGCTGATGGAAATTGCGCTGCTCCCAGCTTCTGGCACGTGCGCCGCATCTGGACGCCGCACGTGCCAGAAGCTGGGAGCAGCGCAATTTCCATCAGCAGCATTTTCACAGACTTGAAAAAGGGGTCCACAGTACCCCGAAACGCGTTGTCACGATAACAAAAACAATTAAAAAAACCTATTGGTTTGAAACAAACTCTGGTTGTGTTTTGCGCCTATGGTCCACCCTCCACTCGACCCCAGAGTCCAGTGGATACATACTTCATACACTGACCCGGACGGCGGCTTGGCCCCCGCCAAAGGTGAACACGGACGTAACCGGCAGCACCAACCAGCAACACCGAAACCACTCCTACTCGCCTCCAGTATAGTTGCACCAAACATTAGGTGCAACAACAACAGGTGAGCAGTACCACTCTTCCTGTATTTGGAAGCTTGTTCTGAACCTACTCACCCTATGAGCGCCTTTTTCCTCCTTTGGCCATTTCTTACTATTCACTCTAATAGAGAGCTATTAGGGTAAATAGAATTTTTACACTCTCCATTCTGAGCTATGCCTCATGCATAGCTCGGAATGAAGGTTGCCATGACAGGCCTGTAGTGCTTCAGCAGTGTCCAGGCTGCCATGGCAACCAATAGGAGCCCCGTGATTTCACTGCGGGAAAGAGAACCGCATCCCTCTGCCTTTACTAGGTCGCTTAGACCACCCTCAAAAGCTGGACTTTACATCCCCACCCCCGCCTCTGCTAAGCCATGCCTCCGGTCCTGTTAGGCCACTCCCCCTCCTCACCCGCAGCCGACAGAGATTTAAATTAAGAAATGCAGAAGGAACTTCAGGTCAGCTGCGGGGGGCAAGTGGGAGGGTTACATTTTACCTGCAGTGCTGTGCTGCATGATAGAGCTGATACCCACCACGTATGGAGCGGGCCCACAGCAGTACGTCACGGTGGTTGAAGGGGTTAATAAACCTTTTGACGTGTGATATCGACATATCGAAGGTTTTGATTGGTAGGGGTCAAAGTGATGAAGCTTCTGCTGACTGCGAAAACAAGGTGATAGAGGTGCTCACATAGAACACTTGCTTTTCTTGCTGCAGGAAACTGAGAATTTAGAAGGGCCCATAGACCTTCTATTGAGAGGAAAGCTATATGAGAGCTTCAATCTCCTCATTCTAGTGATCGTGGGTGTCTCAGCATTCAACCCCCACCAATTAAAACCTTTGATATGTCCCTACGACATATAAATATTTTTTCAAAGTTCAGTGACAGATGGCAGGCCTAGCCACTCGTTGCACCTTAGCTCCTTCACTCTGATTTGCAAGAAAGTCCTTTCTCCACTTGATTGACGGGACCAGGTGTCTAATTCGTCATCTTGTCTGGACTTGTCATACCATGTCTGCACCATTCAGTTCATCATCGGCACATGCAAAGCACATCTTATTGTTCTAGCCCTGCCACAAATGAGACTACTGCACATGTGCTGACCATGAAATGAAGGGACAGGTGCATGAATACAGGGTCAGGTGAAATTGTGCATGGCCCTATCAATCAGGGAAATAGGGGAGTGTCTTGCATAGCACAGCACTGGAGCCAAGGTGCACCATGTGGTCAGGGCCCATCCTTCTGATGCACTTATTCCTTAATTTGCATACCATTTGAAACACTGATTTATCCTAAATGCCCCAACACATCAGGAATATTTCTCTGTCTCTTCATGCTCATTGGTTTACAAGTATTGTTGGGGCAGTTAATATGCAACTCTCTTGCATCTGAGTCTGGGACAGGTTATCGTCTAGCTTGGCCAGGTGGCGCTGTTCATTGCTTACCCTTTATATGTCTAGGTGTTTTTTGCTTCTGTTGTTGCTGGGGATTACATATGCTCTGTGCATTTGTTCTCAGATCCAATATCTTGTTCTTGTCTGTTGTGTTGTATCAGTGTATTCTGGGAACTGTGGTCCTCCATCGTTGTCGGTATTGAAGTTTGTCTGTTTGTTGACATGGATGGTTTCTGCTTTGTCTTGGCTGTCTAGCTGGGTTGTAATTCTGAGAAGGGTCCGTTCAGTATATGTTTATTTCTGTTCATTTATCCACCCCGAATGGGTATTCTATTACCATCTCCCACGTGTTCCATTGCTGGACTACCATCTCTTCCATCCATGACTGTCATTAATCAGTTTCTGACATCTATTGATAAGCTTATTACTGTACACTGTTTGCCAGTGTTGATATATGTTTGATATATGTTTCTTGTGACTGTCCAGTTGTTGTGCAATTCAGCCCTACTGTAAGTCTTGGGGGTTTCTGAGTACTAGGAGATATTGTTAGAACTTGGGAAAGGTGACTACTTTATGTGAGATCTTGTGAGCAATCAGCATCATTATAAGGATGTAACGTATGGGTTTAATCAGCAGGGTGAGCCCTACCAGGTATTATTCCTAGTTTGATAGAGTTGATCAAGCTAACAGATACCCTTTAACTTGTGGTGGTCAAAAACTGCAGTACTGCTCAAGGTTTTCATGCTGGCGCTAACGGTTCCAGCAGGCTGTTCCAACAGGGCAACAGCCTCCGGATCCGTAACTATGCGCTTCCGGAAGCCCGTCCGGCCCCATTCACTATAATGGGGACCGGTGGACCTCTGGCAGCAAATGGCGGCACACGGTAGGTAAGGATCCAGCAGGCTGTTCCCCTCTGCCAGAACCATTAACACTTGTGTGAAACAGGCTAAAGCTACTTTCACACTAGCGTTCAGAGCGGGTCCATCTGATGTCTACTCGGATCCGCTCCTATAATGCAGACGTTTGTATCCGTTCAGAACGGATCCGTCTGCATTATAGTTTGAAAAAAATTCTAAGTGTGAAAGTAGCCTGAACGGATCCGTCCAGACTTTACATTGAAAGTCAATGGGGGACGGATCCGTTTGAAGATTGAGCCATATGGTGTCATCTTCAAACGGATCCGCCCCCATTGACTTACATTGTAAGTCTGGACGGATCCGCTTGCCTCCGCACGGCCAGGCGGACACCCGAACGCTGCAAGCAGCGTTCAGGTGTCCGCTCGCTGAGCGGAGCAGAGGCTGAACGCTGCCAGACTGATGCATTCTCAGCGGATCCGCGTCCACTGAGAATGCATTAGGGCTGGACGGATGCGTTCGGGGTCGCTTGTGAGCCCCTTCAAACGGAGCTCACGAGCGGACACCCGAACGCAGGTGTGAAAGTAGCCTTAAAGAGCCCGGGTGCTTAAAATCCTTATATCCTACATGTTTCACCAGTTTAAATTGCAAGGGGTGTAAGGCAGCATGGTGTGTGTCAGGAATAAAAAGAGGCAGTGGCTCTCATTCCTGACACACACCACACTGCCTTGCACTCCCTTTAAACTGGCGAAACATGTAGAAGATAAGGCTTTTATGCTCAAGACTCTTTAGTCAGTTTAGGGTCTAGGTTCGGGGACTGGTTGGGGTCGATCTTCCCAGAGTGGGTGCTCCGCTAGTGCAGGTGACATCCTTAGTGGATATACACCAATCCAGATTAGAACAGAGCAAATTGAGAGACCCTAAAACTGGGTACCCAAAAAAACAGACCCTTTAATCTCTACATAAGCTAAGAGTGGAAAAGTAACCATACAAGAGTAGATGTATAGGGGGTCGTTTTATTATTCTGAAATACACCTAAATTAGGTGTATTTCAGGTGCAGATTGCAGCGCAACAGCTAGTTGCGCCGCAATCTGCAAATTCACCCCGCTCATGCCAGGTCTAAATAAGTGGGCGTGGGTGGGGAAGGGGACGAAACATCAGGTCCGTTTCATTCATCATTTTCTACGCCTGTTTTAGGAGTACAAAAATGATCTAAATGTAAGACAACTTGGAAGCTGTCTTACATATAGAACTGGCACTGAATGCGCCAAAGTTATGGAGAGGCCTGCGTCTCTACATAAGTTCGGCAGATCTACCGCCGGCTTAGAGCTGTATTAAGACTGGCGTCTTTTAATAAATGTGCCCCATAATCCGGGTCTATCGGACATAGGTTCTCTTCCGTTGCTATGAATCAGAGATTAGGAGATTGGGTCACACCATTGAGCAGCATTACATTCTGTATATATCAGGTGTTCCAGAAGGTGCAGCCTGCAATCACTCTATTTTTGTTGCCCTATGCTAGCATTAGGTTGACATATTTTAGGAGATATTTAGCTATTTCACCATGTTAGACACATGTAAGATTACTACTATGTTAGAAAATAAGCTTGTTCAGCAGAACACAGCTGAAAGCATATGGGGGAGTATGATAATTGCCGTGATTCCTCTGCTTCCTCCATTTCTTGAGTACATTTTATAATTGTGCTGTGGGCCCCAACTGCTGAGTGGACACAAACAAAAGTATGAATTATCCAGCTCAGAAAATACATACACTAATTTATCAAATTCTTCTAGTGTCCCTTGAGATGACAAGCAATTTGTTTAAGAGTTAGAAATTGCATTTAAATGAGATAGACCATGCAGGGCAATTATTTCAAATTTTACAGAGACATTCTCCCTTTACTTAAAAGATCCAGTTCTATGTACTTCAGCAGGATTATTAGGTTTAGCTGTTTAATGGCAGGCATATTCTGAACAACAGCATTTTTTGGACACCTGGTATAACAGATTTTACACCCCACTTAAAGAGTTAAATTATAAAGACCTACCCTCAAGATAGGTCATCATCAATACAAAATTGGTGGCGGTTTAATTCCTGGCACCCCCCTGCAGCTGTTTGAAGAGGTTGCAGTACATTGTATAGCGGCTGTGCTTAGTACTACTGCTCAATCCCATTTATTTGGATCAGTGTGACCTGCAGAAAGCCCATGCAACTAATGGACGTGATGTCTCCAGCCAAGGAAGAGGCCATTTGCCCGAACAATGCTGCATCTTCCAAAGGCTGATTGGCCGGCTGCTGCCCCTTCCAATGGTTGATTTATCTTCATCTGCACTGTGTTGCCGTATGTCATTCAACTAGATGGTGGCAAGGTTGGTTCACAAGCTCAAGAATATGCTGAACTCTTAAGGCTGTGTTACACCTGGCGACTGTTTGGCAGATGATCGCTAACAAGTGTTAGTATGAATGCTTGTTAATGATCATCTTGTATTGTAATACTGGAGCTCGTTCATCAGGCAATTGTGACTTTAAGTATACTTAAAAATTATTGCTTGCCAGCGCCAGATCGCACTGTCTAATTACAATCAGCCGCCGGCAAACCACTAGACAGCTTGGGGACAAGCGATGGCATAGCGATCGCTCCTCCCCATGCTGAGAAGGAGATAGTTGTATGTAATAGCAGCAGTCTCCTCCACTAGTGATTAGGCGATTGCTAGGAGGGAATGCTTCCATCCCGATAACTACTTGCTCAATCAGCCTATGTAATACTGGCTTTACTATGTCTGGAACTCCAGTGGTCTCCTAAGTGCTAATTTACATACATATGGTACAGTAAAACTTGGTTAACAATTGGACCTACTTTTAAAGTACCAGTGATGGTAAACAACTATTTTTACTGTGCAAAATAACAATTTCCCTTATTTGTTATTGCCGTTTGCATCTGCTAGTGAGCGGAATGTATGAAATGGTCTAAATTTTTGATATGTCTGAGTGACATATCAAAGGTTTTGATCAGTGGGAGTCCGAGCACAAAATGCCTTCTCTCCTTGGTGCTGAAGAAAGAAGTGAAGACGGCCTCAATAGTCTATTAAAGGGGTTATCCCATGACTAAATAAAAAATTAAATTCAGACATCCTATAGTAAATGGCAACGTCTTTCTAAAGAAAGCTAGAACCAGCCCTGTACCTCACATGGATCTAGATATCTCTCCATTCATTTCTCTGCTGGATTTATATCAGGCTGACAGCTCAAGGGGAGTGTCTTTTCTGCTGCAGCTCAGGGGGCGTGTCTCAGCTCTCCCTATCACAGCTCAGGAGGCAGTTAAAAGATGAAACTGAGCATGTGCGGCCTTCTCAGTGAGCAGGAAAAAGAAATAAGAACAAAACAAAGAGCAGGTGGCGCTATACAGATACATGTCATTGAATAACTCAGTGGCTATGCTAAATATTTAATTACATGCAATTACAAAAGTATTTAGATCCAGGTGCTGGTTTTAAAACTGTAGAATATTTTTTGTTGGACAACTCCTTTAAGTCCCTCTTTGCTTCTGTTTTCAGCAGCAATAAGACAATGAGCGCTTCTAATAACGATTGGTAAGAATCTCAGCCCTGGACCTTTAACGTTCAAATCCTTTTTAAAGGGCTTTCCAGCAGTTAAATACTCGTATTGATGACCTATATTCAGGATAAGTCATCAATATAAGACTGCCAGGGTCTAACTTGCAGTTCCTCTAATGGGCTTTGCCAAAACAAGTTTGTGATGCAACTTTTAAAAATGGAGATACAGTTTGGCTATTCATAAAATAATGAGAGAGAAGAAGAAATGAATCGCACATCCACTGCTAATGCTATGATCTCACCCCTGCGTTTCTACAGGAGACCGCACAGAATAGCGCATTTGTACTACCTCCATGCTACATGCTAAATGAGGCATTTGTGTACATTTTGATCAAAAGGCAATAAGCCTACTCACCATGCCAAGGTTTCCTCTATGAGTGGGTCCTAACCTAAAATTGGCGCGGCGCTGCACGGCGACCGCCAGCGCTGTGGCGCCATCCCGGCCGGTGGCGGGACCTGGTGGCCAAACAGCACCCCTGCTGCTTGACCATGCCAAGTTTGGCTATTCATAATATGTTAAAAAGGGAAAAAGTATTGCACAGCTATAGATTAGTGAAGGACACTGGTGATGCCACAGATAAGCAACATTTGCTTGCAAGGGTCTCAGCCGGTATATGAATGGTCTTGTACTTTGCTGGCGATGACAATTAGAGGATAGATTTGCAGCTGTATACTAATCTGCCAGCTTCTAAACCATTCGGAAAGGTCAACGTACTGAGATTTCCCTAGCTCATTTCCCTCTCATAATACTTATTGATTCAGACCATCTTTTTAGAAGCTTATGGTTTTAATTAGCAATTCATTGTTCAGAGGCTTTTCAAACAGTAAATTATGGTGAAATAAATGAAACTATCTCTTTGTTGATGCAGTAAGCATATGATATGCAAACTATATGACAATCTCTACCACAAATCTACACGGCAAATCTTGAACAGCTTTCTCCAACTGTAATTTATCCTTGCATATCAAAGATGAAGGGAAGAGAGAGTGAAAGAATGAGGATGAAAATTAGTTTCGGTAGAGAAAACCTGACCTAGACAAAAGTAAAAGTTTAGTAAAAGGTGCAGTTTATTGTCACCTAAAACTATGACTCAAAGATCTTAAATGATTTTTCAGATCTGAAATGTATGAGCTCATAGGATAAGCTCATAAATAGACCTGCAAACTCAATAATATGATGAACTGATGATATGATGAACTGAATTCTTCTATGTGCTAATGAAGGCATATTTTATTGTAAACTGACCTTTACTAATACTATATATTTAAAAGCATATACCTTATTAGTCATAATTTTTGGCAGAACTTCATACTACATGAAACTTTTTAATACTTTATATCTCTGTAGGGACATGTCATTTTGCTCACCTCACTCTTCCTATCCGGTCTCCTTGTAAATGTTCAGAAACTTCTTGAGATAGTAGGCTTAGGCCATGTTCACATCTGTCTTGAAGATTCTGCTATATCTGACATTAATTACAGCACTGCATGTTGCACAGCCGGACAGCACACCAGTACCAATGGACCCCAATATACAGGGTATAGTCGATTCGCTCATCCCTAGTCATAACAATAGATGCTACAGAATTGTTACTGCAAGTAGTTGCTAAAACAGACATGTCATGAGAAGTTACATGTCCTCTTTAAGTCCTGTAAGTTGCAAGGTGGGAACTCCATGGACCATGTTTGTACCCACAACATTCTGCCAGATACATCATACGACTAATACTACAGGGTGGGCCATTTATATGGATACACCTTAATAAAATGGGAATGGTTGGTGATATTAACTTCCTGTTTGTGGCACATTAGTATATGTGAGGGGGGAAACTTTTCAAGATGGGTGGTGACCATGGCGGCCATTTTAAAGTCGGCCATTTTGAATCCAACTTTAGTTTTTTCAATAGGAAGAGGGTCATGTGACACATCAAACTTATTGGGAATTTCACACGAAAAACAATGGTGTGCTTGGTTTTAACGTAACTTTATTCTTTCATGAGTTATTTACAAGTTTCTCTTTATTTACAGCCATTGACATGTCGCCGAGGTTAACACGTGAGGAGCAGATAGAAATTGTGTTGATGTCTGGTGAACGCAGTAACCGGGTCATTGCAGCAGATTTCAATGCAAGACACCCTACGAGACCACCCATCTCCCATCCTACAGTTAGCAAACTGCTTGCTAAGTTTCGTGAAACTGGTTCAGTGTTGGATTTGCCAAAATGTGGACGCATGAAATCTGTCTCTAATGAAGAAACATCAGTGGCTGTCCTAGCTTCATTCAGCAAGAGCCCACAGCGTAGCACTCGACGCATGTCACTGGAGAGTGGCATTAGTCGAACATCCCTTCGGCAGATATTAGCTACTCACAAATGGCACCCTTACAAACTCCAGCTACTGCAGCATCTCAACGAGGATGACCCAGATCGGCGCACTGAATTTGCAGAATGGGCAAAACAAAAATTGGAACAGGACTCAGTTTACGCAGAAGATTTTGTTCAGTGATGAGGCAAACTTTTATGTGAATGGTGAAGTTAACAAACAAAACCACCGCTATTGGTCTGACACTAACCCACATTGGATAGATCCCTCCAAGACTGTTGGAACAAAAAAATTGATGGTATGGTGTGGTATATGGGGTACAAAGATAGTGGGGCCATTCTTCATCAATGGAAACCTCAACGCAACTGGATATGCAAAATTGCTACATGATGATGTGTTTCCCTCTTTATGCACTGAAGCTGTCACGTTCCCTGAGTTTTTCCAGCAAGATGGTGCACCACCACATTATGGGTGTCAGGTCCGAGCATTCCTAGATGAACAGTTTCCTGGAAAGTGGATTGGTCGTCGTGGGCCAGTTGAATGGCCCCCAATGTCTCCCGATCTGACCCCCTTAGACTTTTATCTTTGGGGTCATCTGAAGGCAATTGTCTATACTGTGAAGATACGAGATGTGCAGCACCTGAAACTACGGATACTGGAAGCCTGTGCTAGCAATCTCCTGCGGTGTTGCTATCAGTGTGTGAAGAGTGGGAGAAGACGATTGCATTGACAATTCAACACAATGGGCAGCACATTGAACACATTTTATAAGTGGTCAGAAACTTGTAAATAACTCATGAAAGAATAAAGTTACGTTAAAACCAAGCACACCATTGTTTTTCTTGTGAAATTCCCAATAAGTTTGATGTGTCACATGACCCTCTACCTATTGAAAAAACAAAAGTTGGATTCAAAATGACCGACTTCAAAATGGCCACCATGGTCACCACCCATCTTGAAAAGTTTCCCCCCCTCACATATACTAATGTGCCACAAACAGGAAGTTAATATCACCAACCATTCCCATTTTATTAAAGTGTATCCATATAAATGGCCCACCCTGTACTATTAGTCGTATGATGGATCTGGCAGAATGTTGTGGGTACAAACCTGGTCCATGGAGTTCCCACCTTGCAACTAACAGGACTTAAAGAGGACATGTAACCTCTCATGACATGTCTTTTTTAGCAACTACTTGCAGTAACAATTCTGTAGCATCTATTGTTATGACTAGGGATGAGCGAATCGACTTCGGATGCTTTATCCAAAGTCGATTTGCATAAAACTTTGTTAGAATATTGTACAAAGCGAGAGCTCCGTACAGTATTAGAATGTATTGGCTCCGATGAGCCAAAGTTATTCACGAAATCTCGTGAATTTCAAAACCGTGTTCAGTACAAAGGTTTTTTACAGTAGAAATTTACTTACGAAGTTATTACCCAAAGTCTTGCGAGACTTCGCGAAGTAATAACTTCAGCTCATCGGAAGTATTCTAACAAAGTTTTATGCAAATCAACTTTGGATGAAGCATCCGAAGTCCATTCGCTCATCCCTAGTTATGACTTATGCCATTCCTTTAGTCTTCCTGCTAGAAGCTATGGGTGAATGTCTAGCAGTTTGAAATGAAGATCTAGCTGGATGTCACCAGTTGGGGTATGTCCCTTCACAGACTGTCCAATCAGTGTTGCCAGTGTCAGACTGTGTAGGGACACATCCGAAACAAGTAGCACCTAGCTGGACCTTCACTGCAAAATGCTAGTAATTAATTCATAACTTCTCTCAGGAATAATAAAGGAATAGCACATCATAGAGTCATAAGAATAGATGCACCAGAACTGCTATTACATGGATACTACAAGTAGTTGCTAAAACAGACATGACAGGAGAGGTGACAGGTAATTTTATAAAGTGCTTGTCTGACACTTTCCAGTATCGCCGACTCATTCTTTCCTGCTGGGATCTGCTTATTTGACTGCATACAATCACAGACCTCAGAGGTATATAGCACAAGACCACTGATACCAGTAATTGGTTGCAGCATTCATGTGGGGTATATCAGAACTGCAGCCCTGTAAACACAGACTAGAGATGGATACCACAGCAGTGCATTGGAAATGGTATAGGGCTAACTATTGAGCATAGGATATTTATTATTTTAGCATAATTAGTGACATGCTTGATGAGACATGTTATCTAAACTAAATGCAACTAAATGCGTTAAGCAATTGCTTTTCAATGGCGTTTCAGGATAACGCATTGAGTTAAGAAATTTGAGTTAAGAGTGTGTGTGTTACCCCTGCTACATCTGTAAGTTGTACAAGCACTTTAAGAAAGCACTCTACCAAAAAAATAATATAGGGGTTCTTGGGTATGTATTGTGCATACCTACTGTTGTGCCATTTATTGGTTATTCAGGAGTTATTGGGTGTCACGTATTTTCTTTCTCTTTGAGCAGAACATTGCATTATTTTACAACCTGATCTGTATAGGTATTGTATATTACACTGTTTTATTTCATCTTCCATTGCCATGTTTTTAGAGGATATATTAAGACAGTCTAGGCTCTTCTTGTTATTGGGGCATTATTTGGGTCTTCCACTCCTTTGAGTTCATTGTGTGTGCCTGCCCACTACCCTGTTTCGTATGTATCAATTTATGGGCTAACTGCATCTTGATTTTTTTCTTCACCTCCAATATGGTTCCCCTAATGTGGTCTGCATTTGCCATCATGCATCTGGCCTTGAAGATGCTGAACAGGACACTTATGACAAAGTCTGCAGGGGAGGAGAGGAATCACACATACTATATCAGTGTAGAGAGCGAGGAGAGAACTCAGATGAGACCAAAGTTGAACTTCTTGGCCTAAATGCAAAATGCTGTGTCTGGTGGGAAACTATCACTGCACATCACTCTTAACACACTATCCCCTCCTTAAAACATGGTGGTGGCAGCCTCATGCTGGGGGGATGCCTTTCTTCAGCAGGGACAGGAAGGCTGGTCAGAGTTGATGGGAAGATGGATGGAGCTAAATACAGGGCAATCCTGGAGAAAAACCTGGTAGAGGCTGCAGAAGACTTGAGACTGGGGCGGAGGTTTCCAGCTGGACAACAACCCTAAGCATACAGCCAGAGCTACAATGGAATGGTTTACATCAAAGCATATTCATGTGTTAGAAAGGTCCAATCAAAGTCCAGACCTTAGTCAAATCCCATTAAGAATCTGTAGCAAGACTTGAAAATTGCTGTTCACAGACACTCTCCATCCAATCTGAATGAGCTTGAGCTATTTTCCAAAGAAGAATGAGCAAAAATTTCAGCCTGTAGATGTGCTGGTAGAAAGACACCCTCAAAAGACTGTAACTGCAGCGAAAGGCGGTCCTACAAAGTAATGACTCAGGGGGGCTGAATACAAATGCACCCCACACTTTGCAGATTTTTATTTATGAAAAGTGTAAAAACCATGTATCATTTTCTTTTCACCTCACACATACTTGCTACTTTGTGTTGGTCTAGCACATAAAATCCCAAAAGAATAAATTTTAAGGGAATCATTGACAGCCTCTGACTTCAAAGCTCAGAATAAGCAGGAATGTACCGTAAATGTATAAAATACAGCTTTTACTGAATTTTTTTCTATAAAACTATATATCAGTCTTCTCAGCTTCTCCTGCTCTATATCCGGCTGCCTGCAGCTCAAACAGTATTTTCAACCTGACAGGGTCTCTTTAAGTTTGTGGGTGTAACGTGAAAAAATGTACATGGTTTTGTAGGAATAGATAAATTTTCCCCTAAAAGGTGATTGCAGAAATTTTAAGTGACTATGATGTTAATAATTGAATATCATATTTTCAATACATTAAAAAGAATATGTAAATATTTATCTTTATAATTATTGTCCTTTATAGCAAATTTTATGTACTAATGTATTCTGCACTATTATTTAACCTTCATAGTATACCATCCAAGATTTACATAGTATACCATCCAAGCTTACAAAGCTGTTACAACAGGAATTACAAGCTTCTAACAGGGGCATTCTGGACAGTACGCAAAGTTATTTTACACCCACAAACGTAAAGTTATTTTATTGGGATTTTATGTGATAGACCAACACAAAGTAGCAAGTATAAGTGAAGTGAAAAAAAAAGAAAATGATAGATGGTTTTCAAATTTTTTAATAAGTAAAAATCTGGAAAGTGTGGCATGGACCTGGAAAACAGTTCAAGCTCAGTAAGATTGGATGGAGAGGGTCTGTGAACAGCAATTTTCAAGTCTTTCCACATATTTTCAATGGTATGTAGGTTTGGACTTTGACAGGGCCATTCTGACACATGAATATGCTTTGATCAAGATCATTCTATTGTAGCTCTGGCTGTAAATTTAGGATTGTTGTCCCCCTGTAATCTAAACCTCCACCCCAGTCTTGTCTTTTTCCATCTCTACCAGGTTTTTCTCCATCCTCCATTTCCTCTTCCCATCAGCTTTGGCCGGCTTTCCTGTCACTGCTGAAGAAAAGGATCCCCACCTTGTTTCACAGTGGGGATGGTGTGTCCTTAGTGATGTGCAGTGTTTTTGCAGCTCCTCCAGAGTGACCATGGGCCTCTTGGCTGCTTTTCTAATTGGTGCTCTCCTTGCCTGGGCTGTCAGTTGAAGTGGACAGCCATGTCTTGGTAGGTTTGCAGTTGTGCCATGCTCCTTTCATTTTCAGATGATGGATTGAACAGTGCTCTGTGAGATGTTCAGAGCTTGGGATATTTTTTTTATAACTTAACCCTGCTTTATGCTTCTGCACAACTTTATCCCTGACCTGTGTGGTGTGTTCCTTGGTTTTCATAATGCTGTTTGATCACTAAAGTTTTCTAACAAAGCTCTGAGGCCCTCACAGAACAGCTGTAGTTATACTGAGAATAAATTTCACTTGGGTGGACTCTATTTACTAATTAGGTGACTTCTTAAGGCAATTGGTCACACTGGATTTTATTTAGGAGTATCAGAGTACAGGGGGCTGAATACAAATGCACGCTACACTTTTTAGATTTTTATTTATAAAAAAATTTGAAAACTGTATCATTTTCTTTTCAATTCACACATACCTGCTACTTTATGCTGGCCTATCGCATAAAATTCCAATTAAAATGTAGGTATAACGGGAAAAATGTGGAAAAGTTCAAGGGGTATGAATACTTTTTCAAGCCACTGGAAATAAATGTTTTTACATTTCTGTGTTATGTGAAAAGTGATTCTAGGCTAAATGTTTGTCCCCACAATTGTGGAATAACTGTAACTGGGATGCACATTAGACATTTTAAAGGGAACCTATAACCATTTTTTCCCCCTTTACGACATACTGACCCCTTTACTGACCATTTGAAGTCAAGGGAGCAGCAGTTGACCCTTGAAGTCAAGTTTGCTATGACCTAATTCTGCATCTTCAATGTTCATGAATGTCTCTGTGTTGGGTCTCTGCTAGACGACAGTACCTACACAGGATCTCATGAGCATCGCTCCTGATGTACACTTAACATAGAGACAAGAGTGAAGAAACAGGATTGGGTATGGCAAGCTTGACTTTAAGCTTCAAGACCACTGCCCCCTTGACTTCAAGTGGTTGATCTGAGCAAGCGCAAGGGTGGAATAAAAAGATTTTCCAGCAAAGCTGTCCATTGGATAAACTGAACACAAACATCACTGGGGACATGAAGAGCAGCACTATGAGGTACTCTGGGAGGTTGGGAGCCACTAAGGTGGTGACAAGTTCCCCTTAATTTGCCATTGGGAGTTATTAGATTAGATACAAATATAGCAATGATAAGTAATTGAGTTTGTCATTTAGCACAAACTGTGTTACCCTAGCTGTGTTACCCATAGATCTGGCAAACGTAATAAGTGGGCAAACCTACAGTGGACAAAGACAGTTCAATGAAAAATTCTAAACTGTGACACATAAAATATATCATAAGTATATATATCCAGCATGCCATTAATAGTTTGTAGATCTCACATGTTTACCTGGGCTGGAATCTTAATTGAATTTAGAATCAGATGCATTAATATGTACAATTTTGTATATAAATGCATAGTTACGACAATGAAATAGGCACATAATTTTTTCAACACCTTCTTTATTGTTGCAAAACATGAAAAAAGGCCAGTTTTTAATTTATCCATGGGTATCCCCCATTACTGGTTTGGGATGGACACGAGGGCGGCCGCGAGGTTGTCCTCTTCTGCGCAGAGGGCCGATAAGTCGGCTTCCTGCCCACGTGGGGTTCTCGGTGCTACCTCTGGCCATAGTGCTTGGCACAGAAGACCCAGTTCTTGGATCCTGAAGAAAGAACTGAGCAAAAGAACAGGGCAGAGTGGCTGAAACTGAAGAAATACGTGTCCCTCTAGGACGTGTTAGTCCTCCACGAGCCCTTCGGGTAGTAGTTGCAGTGCCACTGGATGGTGTTCCCCTCCCTTCAGGACCATGACCTTCTTGGGCAATAGCTCTCTCTTGCCTTTTTTTTCTAAGTTCATCTCGAATGTCACCTAACACACCAAGAAGCTGACGATGAAGCTCTCTATCCCTTGCTCTCTCCTCCCGCTGACGGGTCATTTCTTCTTCTTTTAAAGCCAATTCTTGACGGTATAATTGGTCTCTTAATTTCTCTAATTGTAAAAGTCGATGGAGACTAGCTCTCCAACGAGCTCTTCTGTCATCTTTAGCACGAGGGCGTCCAAGTCTTCTTGGCATTGTGGCACTAGAGGCCTGGTCCCCCTCAGGATACTCAGAAGACAGAAGAGATTCATTACAACTATGCTCACTGCGCTGAGATGAAGCCAGCTGGTGGTCTTCTTCCCCATTATTATCTTTTCTGTGGTCCTGCATCAAGGGCCAAACCATTCCTCCAGGTAAAGAGCCAATCTCTGTTTGCTGACTGCCTCCATCTCTCTCAGACTGCGTAGACTCTGCTGACTCATGTACCCTGTCAGATGGTGGAATATCTGAGTCACTCTCATCCCCCCAACCTGTGTGTGCAGAAAGGTAGCAGAGAGGGTCTTCAGTGGAAGAGGCTAGTGGACCTGGAGACACACGCCTGAAGGACTGTTTGATCTGCCTCCCTACAGTAAGAGATACCCGCACTTCTTCCTTTGTTGGGGACCAGTGCTCAAGATAAGGATTCATAATCATTCCTTGACATCTTCTGCTTTCTAGCTCCTGGTCTTCTGTATCTCCTTCTACTGATGTAGTACTATATGTTACTAATGTACCACTTCTTTGAGGTGGTGACAATGCAGACCTCATGGGGGACCTTTGATTTGGCAGTGATGATGCTGTGGAAACAAAATAGAAAAGTTTGTGAGCCAGATATCACTAGGAAGACGTTCCTAAAAAACTAAAATGCCTAGTGTATTGTGCTCACACTAATATCCTGCTAACATGACCTTGCTACCTAATTCGTGTGAATAAAGAGATGATTTTGTAAAAATAGAAATAATTGAAAAATATTTTAAGCTCAAATTATAATGATTCTGCATGGGGAAATATGTCTATGCTGTGAAAGATTGAATAATACTCCTATATTTTTATTTTTTGTAATGTAGTATGAGTGATTTCTAAAGCATGGGTTATACAACCCATTAATTGCTATTAAGAATACAAGAAAAAAAGTTAAATTTTTCAATTTATATACAATTAGTTTTTTGGCTGTTTGAACCCACTTAAAAACACTTATTTGAACAAACCTTAGAATCATGGCAGGCCACAAAATGTGTCTTCTAGCCTGCTTGTGATGATGGGCTTTGCAGTGTATCTGAGATGCTCTAGATTTAATACAGACTTTTCCCCATGCAGTTGCTCTGCCTTTAGCCCCTGCTGTAGCCTACAGAATCCAGAAAGTAACAAAAGTAGGGAGTATGGGCCTCGGCTATGGATCTCAGGGTGCAGGACCTTCAGCAGAAGCTAAAGAAGAGGGTTGCCTGGAGACGCAGTGTTGGATTGGGTGGCTGGTGTCATGACTGATACTCCGTGTTGGAGCTGAGAGAAAACATCAGTGTAGCTACATCACTACTGTAACTATTCTACTGTATTTAATATATGTCATAAGTAGGGATTACATAATTAATGTAATGCTACCTTGACAGGGCAATGAATCGCCATTTACTATCTCATTTAGCAGGATACAATAGAATGTGCAATTTCTAGAAATATATATTTATTGTGATAAAGTGGTTTTCAGTATAGGAAACCACTAAGGGGCAAACTGGTTTTTTTCAGGCAAGAAAACAGTTGTTTTAAGCTACAAAGTCTTCAAAAATTAATTGGGAGGTTTTCCGTTGATGCACTAGTTTTGTCCTGTCTTTCCTAAAACTAAAGATATGTCCCTTAGTACAATGCATTATATTGAAGTCTGTTGAGCTTACCTGGATCAGCTTTGATGCCTTCCAGCTCACCCACCATCCTGCACAACATGCAAGAAAGGAGAACCCTTCCCTCTTACTGGGATGGGGGGTTATGAGCATGGTGGCCCCTCTTGGAAGCCCTGATCGGGAAGCTCCTCTTTAAATCTTGCCGAAGGTCCAGGCACCCAATGTCTTGTGTTGAAACTCTTGGTACGTCATGCATAGCCGAGGCCGCTGGATCTGTGTCCACAGCTGGGGCTCTCTTGATATTTATTAGATGGGGATTAGCATTTTATATTAAATTGAGGGTAAGGACGTCGGCTTATTATATGGAGCTTTTAAATAATAACTGTTTACTTTACAGGCATTGTTAAACAGGGGCAAATGATCAATTGGACAATTAGTAAGGAATTATTATGCATTACATCTTAAGTTGAACAACCCTTTCTTTCTGTAGCTGTAACCATTCAGCCAAGTTTGCTTATGCTACCAGAAGGGATAGGTACATGATATTGACTGTGTTTGTGTTTTACACGTGTTGTATACAATTTATAGAAAATACATCCAACATTTATGAATAGTCATGCTGCACATAGCACTACAAGACACAAAACACTTTTTCAATCAACATAAAAACCTAGCTCAAGCAAGGAGAAATACAGTCCTAAATCATCTAATGACTCATCTAAATTTGACTCCAATAGAAAATTGTGTTACAATAATGGAAAAACATCTCCACTTTGACCTCCCAGTGTAAACTTTACAAAGCAAATGCACAACAAATGTACAATATACAAATTCAAAGTTGAGTACTTTCTCACAGATTTAAAAATGTATACAATTTATGCAAAGTTTTTTTGCAAGCCTTCATAAAGACTGTTCGTAACAACAAAAAACGAACAAAAAAACATAATCTAGCTGTACAAATCAAATAAGCACATTGTTATTGTTCTTGTGATTTGTAGACATGTGTAGCGCAACTGATTGATTTTAACTATTGAGTATAAAAGTTAAAATAGATCAGTAGTGCTACAAAAAAATCTATGTGTAGTCTAATCCTTATTGTTACAATGTTTAAAGCCACACGATTAAAGGGAGTCTGCAGCATTAGTAGGTGCTGGGCACAGCAGGACAAATATACATATTAGTAGTATGAATATAAAGTACATATTAGTAGTATGAATATAAACTTTTATTCTTCTAAGCTCTGCACTGTAAGTTCCCAAAAAGCAGGGTTTCTTTGTCAAGTGCTCTCTCCATTTAGTGTTTTAGCTCTAAATGACAGATGTAGTGGTCTCCTGGTTGGATGCTACAGTTGTCACTCACAATAGAGGAGCTGTGAAGTAGTGCAATGCAGCCAGCACCTCACAGTAAAGCACCTCCTCCATGGAACTTTCAAGAGCAGAGCCTGGTGGATTGAAGGTTAATATTCACACTACTTTACGTAATAACACTCCACAAAATGTATCTTTGTGCAGCTCTCTTCAGCATTACCTAGTGCTGTCAGCAGTTTTGCATGGTCAAAACTCCCGTGACTCCCTTTAAACACACAATTTCCTCTTTTCAGTTTTACATTCAAAAACAACTAACACAAACACTGCATAAAATCACAAAAGAACCATCAAACATAAGTGAGACATAAAAAGCATATTTTGTACTGAAGTTGTGCAACAAAGAAGACAAGCTGGTGACATTACAAAGATACTGAAACCGAGAACACTTAATCTACATGAAAATGCCACATGAACAAGTTATTCAGAGAGTAGATTTTACACAATTCATAGTTTAACTTGCATCGCTTAAATAAAAAAATAAAAATAAAACAAAACACCTGTAAACATAAGTCCTCTTCTAACAAGGTGTCAACAAGCTTTTCTAGTAGTTTGTGAAGTAACGGTTATTTTGTGTGTCTTGCCATTAAATGCTATTGGAAAGGCAAATGTAATCTATGACTGCATAGGCAGATTTGCCAGTTAAAAGTCGGACTCGGTGATAACCATGAATGGTAATACAGACCAAATTAGTTCTCAAAGTTCTCTCTCCCAGAACTGAAGAGCATTTTTAAATTTTGACAGAAAAAAATGCATCAGGAAAATGTACATTATATTCACTGATGGAAACACTTATTAAATTAAATTAATTCTCAGTTTATATTAATTCTTTAACCTTTTAATATCAACATATGGCATTCAATGAACTTGAGTTCCTGAACATTCACACTGCAGAAAGACAGTTCTCTGTTTCAAACAATAGCACATTCACTGGTTCCCATAGATACTAGAAACTTTAACTTACATGCTCATATGTTTTCCTATCAAAAGATTAATTTTCACAACAAAAATACCAGTTGTCAAAGAATAGTACTAGTCATGTGAACTGTAAACCTGGGCCCCATAACAAAATTGGAAATGGGACTTCCTCCATCATGACAACCTTGAGGAGCAAGAACATGATTAACTTAAAAAAAATATAACCTGATCCAAAGGAAGGTAAAAACCCTCATGAGGTAGAAGCCAAATTTCCTCATCCTAAAGAGGAACGCCTGCAAAAAATTGTATTCTCTGAACTGCTAGAAAGGTAGATGATGTAATATATAGTGAATGTAATCTTCTTACCAGTTACTGTAATTGTGAGTTACACCTTCCTTCTGATCCTCAGCTGTGTCATGTGACCAGCACTCTGACTTTCTAAACAACACAGCTTCTTATGTGTGGACAGGAAGTCAGATTCTCTATGTATTCCTATGGGAGCCTCAATTCCAGGAAAGAATAGAGAAGTAACTGACTTCCTGTCCTGTGTCAGTTGGAGATCAGAGAGTTGATCACATGACACAGCTAAGGATCAGAAGGCAGGGGATAGCTCACAAATACAGTCACTAGTGAGATTACCTTCACTATATACAGGTGAAACTCTAAAAATTAGAATGTTGTGCAAAGTTCATTTATTTCAGTAATGCAACTTAAAAGGTGAAACTAACATATGAGATAGACTCATTACATGCAAAGTGAGATATTTCAAGCCTTTATTTGTTATAATTTGAATGATTATGCCTTATAGCTTATGAAACCCCAAAGTCACAATCTCAGGTACCCTTTGCTCAGGGGGTATGGATTAATTAGCTGACTAGAATGTGACACTTTGAGCCTAGAATATTGAACCTTTTCACAAAATTCTAATTTTAAGCTGCATTAATGCAATTCCTTTTAATTTGCATTACTGAAATAAATGGACTTTTGCGCGATATTCTAATTCACCTAATTTCACCTGTATTACATCATGTACCTTTCTAGCAGGTCAGAGAATAAAGATTTTTGCAGGAGTTCTTCTTTAAAGGGGTTCACTGTGAATTAAGAAAATGAAAATACTTAAATATTACTTTAGTATAAATAAATTCCCAAATACATTTCATTAGCTATAATGGTTCATTTTGTCTAGGGAGCAATTATTAGGAGAAATAAAATGGCCACCGTCCTATTAGTACACACAAAACCTGTCCTAATCACACAGCAGGACAAGTTACTTTACAACAATGAAGTAAAGATCTGCCTCATGCATATCTCTGCTCTGCTTGTCAGGGATTATGATTCTGAGTACAGATGATCAGATCTTCAGCTGTATCTCTATAGGAATGGAATTCATAAGGAGACATGTCTGTGGTAATGGAGACTGCAGAAATCTAGTATCTATAACTTTTAATAATTGAATATTCACAAAATGCATCCAGACCCCTTTAGAACTCTTTTAGTGAATCACAACCTCTTCAACCAGCACTTACAGTTAAGAACTCAATTCTATGATGGTGTATAAACTTTCTTTCCTCTAGGCCTATAGTATGTCCCCTTGTTTCTATTATAGTCCTGAGCTTGCAAAAATGTTGGTTACCTCTTTCCCTCTACCATGTCTTTTCCCACCCATTCCAATCAAATTCACAAACTGCTCCTCAATGTGAGAGAAGTTTCCCTCTTGGATATTACATAATTTCTTCATTCAATTTATTCTACTAAATATTGGGCCCATCAGTCAAAGAGTTAAAAAAATAAAACATTATGACTACCACTTAAGAATCTGAAAATAGTAGACCATTTCCAGATTCTATTTGTGCAACCACAAATTCCTAATACAGATTAATATCAGACATGCATCCCCTGTCACTCGCTATCCTCATGACTCCCACGGTCTAATTTACACACTGTTTGAAATTCATTGAAGTGCAAGCAAGAGGAAAAACAGCCAGGATCAGGAGTCTGTGTGACAGTGACATCTGTTAGAAAATGATATCTTTGATACAGTACACAAGTGGGAAGCTCTCTGTCATCACTGTAAAGTTTCAGAGTTCAGACTTTTTATATTTGATTGACATTTTTCATCACAGGATTTTATTCTTTTAGTTACTATTATTAGGCTTTTACTCAGAAAGATGCACCTTTCACACGAGGATATATCACTTCATTGAAGGCACTTTACAGATGCACTGTCTGCTCTAGTTTACATATATCCTATATGCCCTTACTATAGTGAATGGGGTTGTACAGATTTTTTTTAAAAAAAGGATCTCATTTTTATCTCAGGAAATTGACCCACTCCTGCCAAAGGTCTGTGCCAGCTATTTTTTGTTATTCTCATAAGGGACAATCACCCTTTAGGCCTCATGCACACGGTCGTTACCCATTCGTGCCCATATTGCAGCGCGCAAACAGCGAGTCCTCAATATACGGGCACCGCCCCTGTACAAACTGTATCACGGATGCGTACCCATTCACTTGAATGGGTCCGCAATCTGGAAGCAGCGGTGTGGTACATAGGCACGGAACTCCATAGTGCTTTCCGTGGGGTTTCTCTCGTTGCTTCCACACTGGAAAAATGCCCTTAGGGTTTAGCCCAAAGCCACACCGATTAGTTGGCACAGTGGGTCCACACTCGCTGATCCGTAACAGTAGGCACAGGCCATGGACCTTGCTGGCCCAACCCAAATGGACCTGCCAGGAAATAGTCCCATTCGCTGACTATTCTCTGTCTGGACTCTCTGTCTGGACTCTAACTATTGCTGCAGTCCCTGTCTCCAATCAGCAAGTTGTCTCTTCTGAAGGAACCGCTCCAAGACTGTTTCCACCTGCAATGGTGACACAAAGTCCTTCCATTGTTTTTTAACCCCTTCCGGACATGGCAATTTACCATTTCCATATTTTAGTTTTTTACTCCCTGCCTTCCCAGAACCAGAAGATTTTTATTTTTCCATTCACATGCAATCCGTCACAGTTTTAAAGGTTTCAGTTTTACGGATTTCCCCATGTATGACCTGTGTCCTTCATTATCTTGGTCAGTATGATTACAACTAGGGATTTGCGAACCCAAACGTTTTCAGGTTTGGGTTGGCTTTCGGGCGGTAGAGGATTACCATTATGGATTCTGTAAGAAAGGAATATAACGGAATTCTATGACGGAATTCAAAATGGAAGCCTTTAAGATGCATTCCGTTTTGCATTCCGTCATAATAGAAGTCTATGGACAGCATAACGGATCCGTCTGGTTTCTGTTATGCAGTGCAGGACTTTGTTTTCCCTCCTGCATAACAGAAACCAGATGGATCTGTTATGCTACCCACAGACTTCTATTATGACGGAATGCAAAACGGAATGCCTCTTAAAGTATTAATTCCATTATATTCTGTGATAACGGAATCCATAACAGAATTCCTCCCGTTCCTGAACGCCGAACTTAAAAACAATGGGTTCGCTCATCCCTAATTACAACGATACCATATTTATTTAGTTTTTCTTGTGTTTTATTACTGAAAAAAAACATAAAAACTTTGACATTTTTTTTTTATTTTTCTGTTTTTTTAGTTAAGTCTGTTCAGCTTTATACTATTCTGGGATGTGTATTTAGATTTCGATCACTTTCTATAAAATTTTTGGGGGAGGTTAAACGATGAAAAAACTGAATTGGCCATATAGATTTTTTTCCGTTACTTTTTTATGTTTTAATAGTATGGGCATTTCAGCGATGATGTTTATGTTTTGATTGTTTATTTTAATTTTGGGGAAAGAAGTTTGATTAGAATTTTTATATTTTTTTTATTTTTTTATATAGTTTTAAAAAAGTATTTTTTTTTAACTTTTTTTTGGTCCCAAAGTGGACCCCAACATACAAGCATTAGATTGCCTTTTGCATAAAGTAATAAAATGTTATCCATTGCAGAATACAAAGATCGGTATAGTCCAATGCAGTGCTGCCATCTGCAGGCCTGAATTGGAATACACCAGTAATAGGACTAGGTGCCTAATACAGACTCTGGCTTATTATGTCTATGGAATGCCTTCCCAGAACTTAGCTAGGGTAAGGCATTCCTACCTTAGAAGCACAAAATTCCAATTTTTTTTGCCTTTCAGGTGCTGTGGTCACATTTGACCATGGCATCTGAGAGGTTAAATGTCTGCAATCAGCATTATTGCCAATCACAGACATTAGCCCCAGGTGTATGCTGTGGGAAACAGCAGGCATCTAGCAGCTATGTTGCTTGCTCCAGAGAAGGCACTATCTTTAAAAATCTAACATTCAGCATAGACAGGCCCTGGCATGGACAAAGTCTATATGGGAGAAGAGTGATACAATTACAAGTGACACAACTTTTCTTGGATTGTTTCTGGAATAGTTTTTTTTTTTTTCATTTTCAGCCCATAAATAATTTTTTCCCCATTTCCCAATACAAGACATGGTAAATTAAATGGTGCTAAAAATACAACTTATCACGCAAAAATATACCTTCATATGGTTATATGAATGGGAAATTTAAAAAGTTATGGCTATTGGAATGTGGGAAAGAAAAAACAAAAATGCAAAAATGAAAATGGAACCGGGTTATCTGTTGCATTTTATGAATTCACTAAGTCACATTCTTCTTATGGATACCATAAAAAATTGTCTAGTGGGGTGCAAAAAGTGTCATAAATACTGAGGGGTTAGGGGGGGTATTTTTATAGAGCAGATTATTACGGACGTGGCAAAGTTTTAGTGTCTCAAGTCTGAGAACCAGTTTTTTATCCGATTGTCAGTGGCTAAATTGGGATATAAATTTAGTACTCCATGGAAGTGTGGTAGTCCCTGAAGCAACCAATAATGCAGAGGCCCGGATGATCGGGGCACGTGTCACACTGAGTGGTGGTGTCCTTCCGTATCCCCCTCCTGTGACACACTCTTTTTGGGTCCGTCCCTTCTTTCCAGTATGGGGGACCACACCTGGAAAGTGTTGGCCAGGGACGATCCGGGCGCCTACAGTTCCCGAAGTACTCCAGCCTGCTCTTTCCCGGTCAGAAAAGTTCAGGGCCGGTTGGCGTGGCTTGCTGCCGTGCGGCGTGGACGCTTCTCTGCACAGCTCCTTCCGGGACTTGTCAATCTGACAGAATCCACTAATCCCCGATAGATAAAAAGATCCAAACCTACTCTACAGAGGTTCCATACACAGGGCTATACACATTGAGCCCATTCGTGAGAAACTAGTCCCAGCAGAACCGGAGTTCGGAGTTCGGCCTAGCCAGAAGGTGAAGCCTCGGACAAAATTTTCGGCCCAACTGCAGATTTATCGGCACCCTGGGCTAAAACACCTCACCGGAGCTGAGAACCAACACGAAGAACGGCTCACAATACTTCACCTGAAAGATCACTTTGTCTACGACCGGCTGCTCTAGACGTTACCACCAGACAAAAATGCCTCGGGCCTCACTTCCACGCCTGCCCTGCCCGCCTCACCGGATCACCTGAAAGACACAGGAGATTGCCGACGGTTCCAACGTCCAGACCGACACGGTGAGTGAGGGGATATTCAACATCTGGCACGGCTCTGCTGCTCCCGAAATCTCTAACCCGTAATACCTCTAGGCCTCTTAGAGTCTGTGGAAATCCCTTTCACCCAGCGCCTACACCTTGAGGGGGTGCGGACATCACAACGCCACAAAGGTTTAACCCTTTAATCACTGGACTGCATTGAGAGTTCTAACATCAGATAGGCAAGTGTAACAAAATATCGCCTCGCTGCTTTACACTACATCACCTCTCTGGCACAGTGATTATACAGGCGTCTGATCCAAAATCCACAGGATAAATATAAAGGACATACCTAAATTTGTCAGACTCTAACCTGAGGTCGAGAAGGTTGTAACAAAGCTATCTCTTAAGGGCCTCAGACCCAATTATTATTTTTTTTTTAGCAGTAATAATACGACTGCAGACTCACCTGACTTATTTCCTCTAACCTTCAGGGCCGCTGACCCAATTTTTATCTACCCCCCTTAGCGGAGGTACTATGGAGACATAGGCTTTCTCTGATCGGCCGAGGAGGGCCACTCACCGCGAGCATCTTCCAAAAGCTTTGTCTTTACTATCTTGCCGCCTGAAATTAATGTGGACTGCCTCTTTTTACCCTCAGATATGGTTAAAATCGGTCCAGGCAAAAATAACAGGCTCCTTGCACTCTTATATGCAAAAAGCGCAAGGGTCATCTTCTATTACGAACACCCTTCCACCAGTCTTTCTCCCTACAGAAGGAAAAAAACTTGACCACATACCGCACGATCTCTCAGACATGGAAAGTGACGCGGAAGAAACTCAGGAGGAACGTAGCCTACCAATATCAAGGAATTTTCGGGGAAAATCCCTCTCCAAGGCTTTGGAGCCAGTGCTTAAAGAATTGCAAGATATCAAGCAGGATGTAAGGAACATCGGAGGTAGAGTTGAACACTTAGGGCCAGATTTATCATTACTCTGACAGCTCACTCCACTTTCACATATGGCTAAAGTCAGTTTTAGCCAAGTCAGATTTATGATCGGCCCTTTAAGACTGTAATAAATGTGGTTTGACGGTAGCAGTTTATCCGTCAGTAAGCAGCTTTACAAAAGTCGCACATCTTTACGAAAAAGTCGCACGTTTTTATGAAAAAGTCGCATGTTCTATTAAAAAGTCTCATAAGATAAGCATGGTCCTCACTGGAGTGAAATTGGGACTTTTTTGCGACTTTTTTGCGACTTTTTTAAATAGTCCCAATAGTAAATCTGTCTAGAGATTCATTTACATAAGAAAACACGCCCACTTTCAGAAAACTGGCGAGCATAGTGCAGAGCAGAAAAAAGTCGCAAATTTGTGCGCAGTTTTAGCGTTTGGGACTTTTTTGGGACTTTTTCACTCCATTATTCTGACCTGAGCTAATGATAAATCTGGCCCTTAGAGAATACACAATCCCAGCTTATCTACTACACTGAAGCGGCGACTTCCACGTTCACCTCCTGTCAATCGCATATGAATAAGATCAATTGGATGGAAGACCAAGAAAATCGTGCGAGACGCAATAATTTACGGATAAAGGGTATCCCTGAATCTTTCCTTCCAGAAACACTCCTTGACACGGTTAAACAGATCTTCATGGCGATCTTGAGTGACAATTACCCTTTAGAAATAACTATTGGCTATACCTTCCTCAAAAGAACCTCCCAGAGATGTTATATGCTGTCTGCTACACTCCAAAGTAAGAGATGATATTCTACGACTAGCCCGCACAAACCCTCCTAACCCACTGGAGGACTCGCCAATATCTATTTTCCAGGACCTGGCGAGGGTTACGCTTTCCAAAAGCAATATCCTGAGACCACTCACCGAAACACTGAGAAGAAGGAATATCTCTTATAAATGACTGTTTCCTTTTGGACTTTCCTTTTCCCACGAGGGAAAGAGATATATTCTTAGAGATCATACGGAACTCCCAGACCTCCTGACACAGCTCAACATATCAGATATGGACATTCCGAACTGGTCTCCAATTCAGGATCTTACTGGTCTTCCAGTGATCCCTCCACCTACGTCGAGGGAAGCTGTTGGCTCCGAAAAGAGAAACAGGAATTGGAAAAGACAGGGGAAGATGACCCCCAGGAGAATAGAGATGGACCCAACATGACTCCCAACTGTTTATGGGTGATATATTTTTGATAGGTTGCACCACTTCACATTTTACACCAATCCTGTTAGGTTAAATATTTTATGTGGATGCTCCTTTTCATTGGGAGACAGGGAGAGGAGAGAACCGGTGTTTGGTGAGATTTCATTCACTTATCTCCTAATATCCCGTTATTTTACATCCTAGTCTTAATTCCCTGGCCTCCATTTGGAGCTATTTGGGATCTGAGACTCGAGATCCGGGACCCCACCTCCCCTCTGTCCCACACACGCCTATGGCAGGCCTTAATGTCTATTAGTAGATGTTATATTCTTTTATTTAGTACTACTAGATATACAAAATGAGGACTCACTAGATCACTTTGCCCCTGAACAGTGGGACCATGACTAAGTGCAGTGGAACAGCCTGGAACTTAGTAAATAGGATGTTCATCTATGACATCTTAGTCTGATTTCAGTAACCAAACCCTCCTTTTCGAAGGGATCAGTCGATGTTTCAGGGTTTTTCACTGCACAATATCAATCTTTAAAAGAAACTCATCTCCCTTTGACTGAGGGCTGTGATTTTCAAGAGCAGTTCTCATTTATGTTGCTCATTCTTTACTCATTGCTCGCTTATCTACAAGTTCTTTATTTCAGCTGTAATCCTCCCGGCTGTCAGTTCATGTTGCTTTTACTATTGTTATATGTTTCCAAACTCAATAGTTACTTTAAGATGCAGTCTACATCTTAGTATTATACTTGATGTTCTGTTCCACCCCCCTGCCCTCCCCTTTCCCTTCTTTTCCTCCTCCCCCCCCCACCCTCTCAGATCACATGGTCACAGGGCATAGCCAACAAAACATAATTCGGTCTATATACACTCCAAGGTCGCAGAATATTTCAAACTCTTAATGGCTGATTTTTAATTTATTTCTTACAATGTCAGAGGATTTAACGCAGCAGTTAAACGAAGTCAGATTCTACGCGCTTTGAAAAAAGCCCATGCAGACGTCATTTTCCTACAAGAAACCCACTTTCAGGAGGAAAAGACCCCGGCATTGCAAGGACACTTCTTTGACAAATGGTATCATTGTCATACTCCTAATAAAAATTCGAGAGGTGTAGCCATCGCCTTTTCGAAGCGCGTAACTTTTGACTTAAACCTGCTGCAGAAAGATAAAGAGGGTAGATTTCTGATACTTGTAGGGAAACTAAACGGAACACTTGTTACACTAGCCAATCTTTACGCCCTGACAGACATGTTAAACTCCTACCTCTCAGGATGTAATATACCCCAGCAGGCGCTAGAAGCGTACATCACTCTTATTCACAAATAAGGCAAAGACCCTGCCAATTGTAGTAGTTATAGACCTATTTCTCTTCTAAATAATGATCTGAAAATGTTCGCCAATTTGCTAGCTAACAGAATTAAACCTATCCTACCAGACCTGATTTCGCCTGAGTAGGTGGGGTTCGTGTCCAGAAGGGAGGGGAAGGACAACACTATGAGGATTCTCTCACTTATGCAAATAGTGTCTCATAGCAAGCAACCGATTGTTCTTCTTGGGACCGACGCAGAAAAGGCATTCGACAGGGTGGACTGGTCCTACATGACACAAGTACTACTACATTTCGGATTCCCCCAGGCTTTTGTTGATGCGGTCTTTGTCATGTACTCCTGTCCTACAGCCAAACTACATATAAATCAGTCTCTATCGGCCCCGTTCCATATAAAAAATGGAACACGCCAAGGTTGCCCTTTCTCCAATTTTGTTTGTTTTGTCTTTAGAGCCCCTCTTAGCAGCCATTAGATCGCACCCAGACATTAAGGGATTCGATGATGGCAGCCGGACATATAGTACGGCAGCATATGCCGATGACATTTTAATAATTTTGACCAACCCATCCTCTGCTTTTCCCGCACTCCAATCCCTACTGCAGGAATACGGACAAATATATAACTTTAAAATCAACGTCACTAAATCCAAAGCCTTGGGTTTTAACATACAAACGGAAGAGTATAATCTTCTTCAAACGCAATATCCTTACCATTGGCCCAAATCTCACATTACATATCGGTCTAAAAATTAGCTCTACATGGAAAGATTTATACATAATTAAATTATGCCACCATATTACCGAAATTTAAACAGATTATAGACTCGTGGTCCCTCCCATTCTTATCCTGGATGGGACGTAAGAATCTCATTAAATCTATACTTCTCCCTAAATTACTGTATCTCTTTCAGACCCTCCCTATTCCACAACCCGTACAATTCTTTACAAATATTAGGAGACTGATCAGTGGCTATCTCTGGCGAGGCAGTCGACCCAGATTGAGCCACAGATTGTTGGTCCAACACAAACTAAATGGGGGAATGTCTTTACCAGATTGGAGGTGTTATTACGATGCAGTTCATCTATCTAGGGTGGTACACTGGTTGCGAGAAGGTGATAAAAAACTAGGGTTTTCATTGGAAACACACCTGGCTATATTTCCGCTAAGATCCCTCCTATGGCAAAACGAAAATGAAAATAACAAACCCCCTAGTCAACTCTCCTCTAACACTATCACCCAAACTACATTAAAAATTAAAAATTTGGAACGTATATAAAAAAAACATTAGCCCTATTCTCTCTCCTTTGATGTCAATTGCTGATACTCTTGACATATACCTGCCAAAATTCAAGGAAATTAGACTAAACCTCCAAGAATTACATAATATACGTATTATACATTTCCTTAATAATGATAATACAGATGATCCACTAGAAGGCACATCCCTTCAATTTCTACAAAAAATACACATAAATAAGCTTATAGCCCCTTACATACGACAGGGCGGTACCCCAAGGGCACTTACCCCCTTTGAAGAATTGATCTCCACTAGAAACCCTCCGTCACACCTTCTTTCAAAAGTTTATAACATTATACAATCTACAGAGTCTCCTATGGATAGACACTACATTTCAGAATGGGGCAAAGATTTAGCAACCATATGGACCCCTTCAGAAATAAAACAGATTTATAGGAAATTTCACAGTATCTCTCGATGCATCCGACTACAAGAAAATTCTTTCAAGCTTGTTTCCCATTGGTATCGCACCCCGGTCAGGCTCAAACAAATGGGATGCCTCGATGTAGATACTTGTTGGAAGTGTAACTCTGCACAAGGCACATTCATACACATGTGGTGGACATGCCCAGTACTAACCTCTTACTGGTCAGAAGTAGTAAACCTGACCAAACAAATATGTTCTTTGACCACAGACCCTACCTCTGTCTCTATCCTTCTAAATATCAGATTGGATGAAATCCCTCCAGGGAAAAGGATTCTTTTCCAACACCTCATGGCCGCGGCAAAGTCTCTAATTCCACAACAATGGAATCAACCTCAAGGTCCTAGCATAGCTCAATGGCTCCAAAAAGTCAACTTTATCTTCCTGATGGAAGAACTATCAGCTTGGGAACAACGTTCTCATTTTAAATTCCAAAAGATCTGGAGAGACTGGATTGATTACCGGTCAACTCCTTTAGTCTTACAACAGATTGCTTCAGTATCGTAAACTATCATGGACTGATCTGAAACATAAAAGCTGAAACATGCCCTCCTCCTTTTCATACTTCCTTAACCTTCTCCTCCCTTCCCTTTCCTTCCCTCCCCTCTTCACCCCTCCAATTAAGATATACACTCTTTATTGTACTGACATATTCTTTATTAGCTTGTACTAGCGTGGTAATTATATTTGTGTAGGGTAAACATTTATCTATACATTGTTATTTATGTGCCTTATACCCAGACGCTGTATCATTTTAGCTCTCTTTGTACCTGCAGTACTGTTGTTATAAATTATATCCATGCCAATTTCTGTTTTTATTACAAAATTAATAAAAAGAGAATTGAAAAGAAATGAAAAGATTAGGGCCTTGAGGGCTGCCTCATAGAACTGAAGGAATGTCCCTGTGTTGCCAGCGCTCCGGAACTGCACAAAAGAGTTGTACAAGGCAACCTGTACCAAGTAGACCGCAACTTTTTTTGTACCATACACGGGTTTTGAGCATGGCGTTATATGGCTTAAGGACTTGATCAGTGAGATCAACTCCTCCCATATACCGATTATAGTCGGCGATACAATCGGGCTTGAGGACCGTTGCCGTGGTACCTCACACAGGGACAGGGGTGATGCCGTTACCATGAATTGTGGACAGTACAAGGACATCTCTCTTGTCCTTATATCTGATTAGCAACAGGTTACCAGTGGTAAGGGCACGGGTCTCACCCCTGGGGATAGGTACCTGGAGGGGGTAGGTAGGGAGGCCGCGTTGATTTTTCCGCACAGTCCCACAAGTGGACGTGATAAGATAATGCACCTGGGGCTTAAAAACCCAAGAGCATAATATAAAATCAGTGATACAGTCCTAACCTCAGTATCTGAGGAAAGGGATTTAGGGGTCATTATTTCAGAAGACTTAAAAGGTAGGCAGACAATGTCATAAAGCAGCAGGAAATTCTAGCAGAATGCTTGGGTGTATAGGGAGAGGAATTACCAGTAGAAAGAGGGAGGTGCTCATGCCGCTCTACAGAGCACTAGTGAGACCTCATTTGGAGTATTGTGTGCAGTACTGGAGACCATATCTCCAGAAGGATATTGATACTTTGGAGAGAGTTCAGAGAAGAGCTACTAAACTAGTACATGGATTGCAGAATAAAACTTACCAGGAAAGATTAAAGGACCTTAACATGTATAGCTTGGAAGAAAGACAAGACAGAGGGGATATGATAGAAACTTTTAAATACATAAAGGGAATCAACAAGGTAAAAGAGGAGAGAATATTTAAAAGAAGAAAAACTGCTACAAGAGCACATCGTTTTAAATTAGAGGGGCAAAGGTTTAAAAGTAATATCAGAAAGTATTACTTTACTGAGAGAGTAGTGGATGCATGGAATAGCCTTCCTGCAGAAGTGGTAGCTGCAAATACAGTGGATGAGTTTAAGCATGCATGGGATAGGCATAAGGCCATCCTTCATATAAGATAGGGCCAAGGACTATTCATAGTATTCAGTATATTGGGCAGACTAGATGGGACAAATGGTTCTTATCTGCCGACACATTCTATGTTTCTATGTTTCTATGATCTGGCGGCGAGGGACTGGAACAAGGGGATACTAGTATAAAAGTTATCCACGTACAGGTGGTAACCCTTATCTAGCAGTGGGTGCATAAGGTCCCACACAAGTTTCCCGCTAACACCCAGAGTAGGGGGACATTCTGGAGGTTGGATACAGGAATCTCGTCCCTCGTACCCACGAAACTTGTAAGTGTACCCTGAGGTACTGTCACAAAGTTTGTACAGCTTCACGCCATACCTCGCCTGCTTAGAGGGAACATACTGGCGGAAAAGGAGAACGCAATGAGAGACTCATCAATCGCGACCTTCCTTCCAGGTACATAGGCCTGTACAAATTTGGCCCCAAAGTGATCGATGACCGGCCTGATTTTGTACAGGCGGTCATAGGCAGGATCACCTTGGGGGGGACATGCTGCATTATCTGAATAATGCAGGCATTTCCGGATGGCCTCAAACCGGGAGCGTGTCATGGCCGTACTGTAAAGTGGGGTCTGGTAGAGGACGTCCCCACTCCAGCAATGCCTGACACTAGGTTTCTTGACTAGGTCCATATGCAGCACGAGGTCCCAAAATGTCCTCATCTCGGCTGCACTGACCGGCGTCCAGCCATCGGGCCTAGCCAAAAAGGAGCCCGGGTGTCGAGCAACAAACTGTTAGGCGTACAGGTTTGTTTGCTCCACCATTAGATTTACAAAGTGGTCACTGAAAAAAAGACTAAAAAAGTCATATTCAGTGAAGCCCACTGTGGAAATATGGATTCCTGGTTGGCCTACAAAATCAGGAATCACGGGCGCATAACGCTCTGGGGTATACCAGACAAGTTCACCGGCAGGGTGCTCTGGTGGATTTAACTGGTGGGCCGGAAAAATAGTACGAGCTCTAGAGCTGCTCGTACTAGGGTGGGCCACAGGGTCCCTATCATGGCGGTCCCCTTGCTCCGCCTGGCAGCGTCTCCGCCGCCTTGGGGGCTCATCATCATTGCTAGATGATGAGGAGGACGTGGATGACAACAGGAAAGTGGTGTCATCCTCATCCTCACTGGGACTCTCGGACTCGGAGGCAAGCTGGGCGTATGCCTCCTCGGCGGGCGGGCTATAGGGGAGTGTGTGTCTGCATGTGTGTGTAAATCTTTATTTGGTGTGCGTGTGTGTGGGGGCACGTGTGTTCGCGAACTCACCCTAAACCTAACAGACAAAAAAAAAAGACGAACTAAAAAAAAGGGGAAAAAATGTGAAAAAAAATAAAAATAAAAATAGCTGATCAACCGTCCGAAGTTGATCAGCGGTGGGGTGTGCGATGCGCTAACAGTGGACGAACGCTAAGAGTGCCGGCCACAGTCAGCGTACGCACAAAAAAAAACTGCCTGAACCCCAAAAAAGTTGTGGGGGAAGGCAGGGGGGCAAGCTGCAGCACCCCTGGGGGTCTAGGGTCGCACAGCTGTGATGTGGACCCCAGACACCCAATTTAGGGTGATGCAACCAAAACAGTTTTTTTTTTTTTTCTTCAACTAACTTTTCCTAAATATCCCTGCCTAATCTAACTTGTCCCTAGCCTTTCCCTAAATACCTGGTGGTGCTAGGGGTGCTGGGGCACAGATGGGGTGCTGGATCCTGGGCTCTGAACAGATGGGGGGTGCTGGCTCTGAGTCTCTCCTCGGGGTCCGGACTGAAACGGAGGAGGAGAGGAGTGCTGCGATAATTTGAATGAACCGCCCGCCCTCTCAGGATCTAAGGATGGTGATTGGTGGTGTATTATCACACCACCGATCACCATCCTGTTCTGGGTTATCGGGTCCCCAGAGACCCGAATAACCCGGAAACGCATCAAACCGCAGGTCTTAATTGACCTGTGGTTTGCTGCGATCGCCTACACGGGGGGGTCACAGGACCCCCCCTCGCATTTAGCCAAGGTGCCTGCTCAATGATTTCTTTCCTTCTTCAGAGTTTTCACAATTATTTTTACATGTATTGCCTTCATGTGTTTATTAATAAAGTAGTTTTTGCACTTGTTTTATTAAAACATTCTCTATATTTCGGTTTAACTGCAACCTTGTGATGCATAGTATATTTATTACATACTGTGTGATTAGATATACTTAATGAACTGTATCTTTATATGGTGCATGTTTTCTGCTATCTATGGTGAGCTACAGGGCATACTGCGTTTGTCCAGGACTTGAGTTTTATTGGATATTTATCTGTTACTCCTGGATATGAACAACAAGGAATCCTGTTTGCAACAAATTTGATTGTGTCTTTGCATTTTATTTGCTAATTGTGAGTGTCTGTATTGTCATCCTGGGGTACTGAAGTGTTTGACAGAGTAGCAACTCAATAGGTAAAATCAATGGTTTTAAGTGCTTAACAAGTTACATCTTGACAAGTGGAATTTAAAGGGATTGTGTCTTCAGAAAATGACCTATTGTGGTAAACATATATTTTTCAGAATTTTTGTTGAGCTTTTTAAAATTTTCCATGTTACTATCTATATTTTCAATTTTTAAACTGGCCATTAGGTCTAATAATAGGTCATAATTTTCTGTTATGAACAGGTAACTTTTTAGTATTCTTATCATTATAGGCAGAATAACAATGACAGATAGCACAGGATTTACAATTCAAAACTAATGACATCACAGCTTATCTACTCCCTCCTGACATCTGCACAGGTCACAGAGCATGCCTAGAAAACTCTCCCATAGAAGTCAATGGGGCACCCTCCTGCCCATTTTGTCTATGGCACATGTAGCTGCTCTCAAAGGACAGAAAGTATTAGCAGATTTTAAGCCTAGTGGCCAGTGCAAAAACTAGTTTTTTTTTAATATAGATAGTGTGACATGAAAAAAAAATCCCAAAATTTCTAAAACAAACAAAAAAACATAATGTTAAAAAATAGGCCATTTTCTTATTATTCATTACCCTACAACCCTCCAATTCTGGAGGATCAATTTTCATGACTATATGAATTAGCATTCCTTTATTATTCCTACTAACGGTCATGAATGAATTACTAGCAGTTTGCAATTAATGTTCTAAAGGGTGTTAGTTAGTGCTGCCGATGTCAGACTGTGTAGAGACACACCCTCAACCGGTAACACCCATCTGGACTTTCATTGCAAACTGCTAGTAATTCATTCATAACTTGTAGAAGGAATAATAAAGGAATGGCACAGCATAAGTCATAAAAATAGATGCTCTAGAATTCTTGTTACATGAGAAATTTACGTGTACACGTGTAATGTGGTCTCGCCTTTTTAAGTTACTAGCAGAAGGACCCGGCTTTGCACGGGTACATTTCATCTATTTCATTTAATGTTTGTGTATGTCATTAAAAGATAGACAGTATCCACTATAACAGTGACATCTACAGTACCCCCCATTCAACAGTGACCTCCACAGCGGCCTGCACCCTTAACAGTAACATCCACTGCGCACTCCCCTTTAACAGTGACCTCCACAGCGGCCTGCACCCTTACCAGTAACATCCACTGCGCACTCCCCTTTAACAGTGACCTCCACAGCAGCCGTCCCTTCATTAGTGACCTCCACAGTACTCTGTCTCGTTAACAGTGGTTTCCCCAATAACCGGCCCCATTACCAGTGACCTCTACAGAGCTCTGTTCCCTTAAAATGTAACCTCCACAACACCCCGCCCCCTTAACAGTGACCGCTACAGCACCCCGCCCCTTAACACTGACCCCCATAGCCGACTGTCCATTTAACTGCGACCTCCACAGTTCCCTGTCCCCTTAACAGAGACCTCCACAGTGCCCGCCCCTTTAACAGTGACCTCCACAGCATCCTGCCCCCTTATCAATGACCTCCACAGCAGCCCACCCCTTTAACAGTGACCTCGACAGCATTAAGCCCCCTTAACAGTGACCTCCACAGCAGCCTGCCCCTTTAACAGTGACTTCCACAACAGCCTGCCCCTATTGTGGCCAGAGGTCCGGTTTTAGGCCGGACAGTCCGGCTTTCAGACTCCCTGTCTTCCATTCGGCGCAGGGCCTGGATGGACACAGAAATGTTCTTTTGAACAGCTCACTCTCAGACAGCAGCACTGTGCTGTCTGAGCATGAGCTGCAGGGAGAAAGTCACCCTCCCTCGATCCCCTGCAGCTGACAGAAGTAGATTTTTACCTTAATTTTTTTCAATCCCCGTCGGCTGCTGGGAGGGAGGGGGCGTGGCTTAGCAGGGTCTGGGGGCAGGGTTTTTAAGTATGTCTTTTGAGGGTGGCCTGAATGGCCACCCTACCTGCCCCTGAACTGTGACCTCCACAGAACTCCGCTCCCTTAACAGTGTCATCCATAGCGCCCTGCCTCTTTAAAGCTGACCTACAGCAGTAAAGAAAAATGGCTGGGTTATTATGGAAACCTGGTATAAAACTGTGTGTATGTGGAGACTAAGGGCCTGCATGCTTCTATTGGCTGATAAGGGTCATGTGACAAGGCTTCTATTGGCTAATGCATTTTTTGGGAATATCTCACACAGGGATGTCCTTTTGAACAGCTCACTCTTAGACACCAGCACTGTGCTGTCTGAGCGTGAGCTGCAGGGAGAAAGTCACCCTTCCTCGATCCCCTGCAGCTGACAGAAGTTGATTTTTACCTTCATTTTTTCAATCCCCGTCGGCTGCGGAGTGGGAGGGGGCGTGGCTTTGGGAGACCTGGGGGCGTCGTTTTAAGGCCGTCTTTTGAGAGTGGCCTGAATGGCCACCCTACCTGGCCCCTGAACTGTGACCTCCACAGCACTCCGTTCCCTTAACAGTGTCATCCACAGCGCCCTGCCCCTTTAAAGCTGACCTGCAGCAGTGAAGAAAAATGGCTGGCTTGTTATGGAAACCTGGTATATAACTGTGTGTATGTGGAGACTAAGGACCTGCGAGCTTCTATTGGCTAATAAGGAACATGTGGCCATGTGTATGGCAGTTGGGATATGAAGAGAAAGACCTGCTTCTATTGGCTAATGTAGGTCATGTTATGTGTCATATTTGCATTTTTTGGGAATATCTCAGGAACGGTACGTGCTAGAGAGCTGAGACCCACACAAGATTTCTTTCCAGGTAGCAATTGATGTGTATACCAAGTTTCGTTGAAATTGATGGTTGCTTTTTGAGTGATCGCGGAGCATACATACATATATACGTCCTTCTTTATATATATAGATTGGACGCTAGGGGTTACCTGATGTACTTTGCGACTGGCTGTGACATTTTGAACGACATTTACCAGTGTCGCACATCATAAATGCACCTTAAAAATGATCAATTTTCTGAAACAGATCAACTTCTCACTCCACTTCTAAAAGTGGCCTGGTAAGCCAGAAGCAGCAAAATTTCGTGCAAATTGTTGTATGTGCCAAAACATGTCACAATTTAATGCCATAATGGCATAATAGCCTTCATAAATGCCTCCTTAGTCGAAATAGTGTCTTCAAAAACTATAGTACACATATTCCAAACTAATAAAATGCTTAGTATAGCACATACTTGATAGATGTCATTAGAAATTGTACTAGCTTGCTCAATTGCACGCTTTTTTTAATATGTCATAACTTTAAAGATTGTCAAAGTTTGAATGACCACAGTTTAGATCTTGGTGTCATATTAAAGGGGATGTCTGCTTTCACTATATTAATGACCTGTCCTTAGGATAGGTCACCAATATCACATTGGTGGGGTCGGACTCCCAGCATCATTGCTAAATCAGCTGTAGCCAGGGCTCTCTGCATCTTCTTCAATGTTTACCTGCACTTTGTGACGCTGTAGAGGCAGTGCCAGTGGCGTAACTACCAGGCAAGCAGGGGAAGCAGCTGCTTCGGGGCCCGGCACCCCAGGTGACAGTTTATTTTCAAGTTAGTTAAATATCGATGTCTTAATGTTCAGGGCCCCTTCACAGCAGCAGCGGCTGACCAGGCCCCCTCGCTAATGTGATCTAATCTTACTGTCTCCTAAAGTCTCCTGATGTGTCTGGGATTCAAACCCACAGCCTCCAATGTATCAGTGTATCAGAGGCAAAGCTTTTACCCACACAGCCATAAAGGCTGCATTAGAACTGATTGAAAAAATATGAGACTTCTACTGTTATAGCTGGCTAAGTGTACATCTATACACACTGCTATATCTCTATATGACAGCTGTCCTAGCACACTCAGCTCTTCTATATCTCTATATATGAGCAGCTGTCATGTGTATAGATGTACACTTAGCCAGCTATAACAGTAGAAGTCTCATATTTTTTCAGTCAGCAGCAAGGCAGCTTTTATGGTCTTGTGGTTAAGTGCTTTGCCTCTGATACAGAAGGTCGTGGGTTCGAAACCCAGCAGAAACTTTTCTGAAATACAAGCACTGACTCCATATATGGACATACAGGGCGGGACACAGTAAGAGGCTGCATCGCATCGCTGACATGGAGGCAAGTAGAAGTGTTTATTATTATTTTTTAATACCCGACTGTTACTGCCATGGGGGAGCGGGAGGCACTTGTTACTGGCACATGGGGAGGGGGGTTGGCACCTGATACTGGCACCTGGGGGGGGGGTTGGCATCTGATACTGGCACCTGGGGGGGAGAGAGGCACCTGATACTGGCACATGGGAGGGAGAGAGGGGTTGGCACCTGATACTGGCACCTGGGGAGGGGGGGTTGGCAACTAATACTGGCACATGTGGGGGGGGGGAGAGGCACCTGATACTGGGACATAGGGGGGAGGGAGAGAGGCACTTTATACTGGCACTTTTTTGGTGGGGGAGATGGCACTATGATACTGGGACATGGGGGGGAGGAGAGAGGCACTTAATACTGACACCTGGGGGGGGGGGTTGGCACCTGATACTGGCACATGGGGGGGAGGCACCTGATACTGGCACCTGGGGGGAGGGGGGTTGGCACCTGATACTGGCACATGGGGGGGAGAGAGGCACCTGATACTGGCACATGGAGGGGGAGAGGGGTTGGCACCTGATACTGGCACATGGGGGGGGAGAGGCACTTGATACTGGCACTTTTTTTGTGGGGGGGGGAGATGGCACTATGATACTGGGACATGGGGGGGAGGAGAGAGGCACTGGCACATTGGGGTAGGGGGATGGCACTATGATACTGGGACATGGGGGGGAGGAGAGAGGCACTTGATACTGGCATGTGGGGGGGTTGGCACTTGATACTGGCACATGGGTGGGTTTGGCACTATGATACTGGCACATGGGGGGAGGCACTTGATACTGCCACTTTTTTTGGGGGGGAGATGGCACTATGATACTGGGACATGGAAGGGGAAGAGAGAGGCACTTGATACTGGCACATGGGGGGGTTTGGCACTATGATACTGGCACATGGGGGTGGGAAGGAGAGAGGCACTTGATACTGGCACATTAGGGGGGGGAGATGGTACTATGATACTGGGACATGTGGGGGGGCGGAGAGAGGCACTTGATACTGGCACATGATGGGGGGGCATCTATGGGGACACTTACTGGCACATTATTGGGGGGCATTATGGGGGACACTAGGCCGGCAGCCTATCAGAGGCGGGACACTGAGGGGCATCTACTGGGGCACTATATATGGGGCATTTTATACTGGTACATTATGGGGGGCACTAGCAGAAAGGGGGGAGAGGTGCACTATGGGGAATTTACTGGGGGCACTATATAGGGGTATTTTATACTGGGACATTATGGGGGCACTATGGGGGAACTATGGGGACATTAGCTCAACTGGGGGCATTACAAGGGGGTATTTTTGCACTGTCACATTATAAGGAGAATTATTACTACTGGGGGGGGCATTATAGTGGGCTTTATTACTCCCCCATGGTATGACCCCCTAGTAGCAGCACCAGCCTCTCCCTGCTCTGCTATCCCTCTGCCCCTTCTCTAAATCCTTATTATGAAATCTTTCTCATTAGGATAAAGCACAACATCAGCTGCGCCGAGCCCCCGGCCAAGTGTTGAAGTGGTGTCCGAGATCCCCAAGGGTCAAGTGACTGTAAGTTTTCATATAAAATATGTTTATGTTATACACATATAGCATCCACTGTGCCACACAATATACAGTATACCGCTACACTGTGCCAAAGGAGTGGGGTTTACACAGGAGGAGGGAGGTGCGAAGCGCGCTGGAGGGGCCCTTGCAAATATTTGCTGTGGGGCCCAGTCACTTCTAGTTACGCCCCTGGGCAGTGCAGTATAAATACAGCCTCCACCCTCATTCATGTGAATGGGACAAATAGCTGTAATTACACTGCACCACCACTACAATGTAGACAGCATGCAGGTAAACATTGAAAAGGATGCAGTGATCACACAAGCTCTGCAACCCCTTCAACAGTTGATCGTGGGGGTGCCAAGAGTCGGACCCCCCACAACATGATATTGATGACCTATCCTGAGGATAGGTCTTGAATATCATGAAACCAGACATCCTCTTTAAATCCCATAATTATTAACCTAACCTTCACTAGATATCAAGCTTTAGTTGTAATAGGGAAATGTATGAAAATGTTTAATTCCAGGTTCTAGGTCTGTGTTAAGGGGTCTTTTTTTCTACTAAAGGGTAAAAAGCTGCGCAGCTGCATAACTAATCACCTCATGCACCTAATCAGACTATTAGCCCACGGACTGTGGAGGTTTTTGGTTTCTTCGGTGCTGATCAGTTCATGAACAAATCTGTACATTGACATACACTAGGCTTAAAAGGCATATACCTTATGAACTTTGCAAAAGGTATCCTGCACCTAATGTTCAGCTTGGGTCACACTTTTGAGAAACATGACAAACATGCAAACTTGCATGATGTTGCCTAATGAAGGTAGTTTGCAAAGGAAAGGACTGCAGCATCCTGGGCACACTGATCAAAGATGTATTATTGATGAATAGTGACGAGTAGTGTTGATCACGAATATTCGAATTGCGAATAATTTTTATCGCGAATATCGGCACAGAATATAGTGATTTTTTTAATCAGTACACATGATCCCTCCCTGCCTCTAGCTTGTGGGCCAATGAGAAGGCTGCAATATCTTTGACTTTAGGAGTAGTGTTAATTGCGAATTTTCGTAATGAGAATTTTTGTAATGAGAATTTTTGTAATGAGAATCAATCAGATCATGAAAACTCAGATCCGATGGTATATTCTAACCCCCAGGCATTCCCATGGTGATGGGGACTCTTGTCGGGGAGGAGTATGCCAAAGTGGAACAACTGTACAGATTAAAAAAAACAAGATGAATATTCTAAAAAACTAATATATTCGTTTCTTAGAATATTCGTAATATTGAAAAACAAGAATATATAGCAATATAGCGAATAGTCGGAAAAAAAAAGAATATAGAGCAATTTAGCTAATATAGTGCTATAATCTTCTTTGTCTAATAGTTGTTGTTTTTTTCTCATCTGCAGTTCAGATTGGAAAAAATCACAACTATAAAAAAAAGATTATAGCACTATATTAGCTAAATTGTTCTACATTAGTTTTTTTTCCGAATATTTGCTATATTGCTATATATTCTTGTTTTAGAATATTACGAATATTCGAAAAAACAAATATATAGCACTATATCGAATATATTAGTTTTTTAGAATATTCATCTTTTTTTCCATCTGAAGTCATGATTCCTCCCTGCTTAGCTAATATAGTGCTATAATCTTCTTTGTCTAATAGTTGTAATTTTTTTATCACCTGAAGTGCAGAAATTACAACTATTAAAAAAAAAGATTATAGCACTATATTAGCTAAATTGTTCTACAGTCGTTTTTTTTTTTTTTTTCGAATATTCGCTATATTGCTATATATTCTTGTTTTAGAATATAAAAAAAGAATATATAACACTATATCGAATATATTAGTTTTTTAGAATATTCGTCTTTTTTTCCATCTGAAGTCATGACTTAAAGGGAACCTGTCACCTGGATTTTGGGTATAGAGTTGAGGACATGGGTTGCTAGATCACTGCTAGTACATCTGCAATACCCAGTCCCCATAGCTCTGAGTGCTTTTATTGTGTAAAAAAAATTATTTGATACATATGCAAATTAACCTGAGATGAGTCCTGTCCCTGACTCATCTCACATACAGGACTCATCTCAGGTTAATTTGCATATGTATCAAATAGGTTTTTTGTACACAATAAAAGCACACAGAGCTATGGGGACTGGGTATTGCGGATGTGCTAGCGGCCATCTAACAACCCATGTCCTCAACTCTATAACCAAAATCCAGGGGACAGGTTCCCTTTAAGCAGGGAGGAATCATGCCTTCAGATGGAAAATAAGACGAAAATTCTAAAAAAAGATTATATTCGATATAGTGTTATATATTCTTTTTTTTTATATTCTAAAACAAGAACATATAGCAATATAGCGAATATTCGGAAAAAAAAACTAATGTAGAACAATTTAGCTAATATAGTGTTATAATCTTTTTTTTAATAGTTGTAATTTTTTTCCAATCTGCACTTCAGATGAGAAAAAAATTACAACTATTAGACGTTTTCTTTCAAATATTTACTATATTGCTATATATTCTTGTTTTTCAATCTTACGAATATTCTAAGAAACGAATATATTAGTTTTTTTAGAATATTCGTCTTTTTTTTATTTTTATCTGTACAGTTGTTTCACTTTGGCATACTCCTCCCTGACAAGCGTCACCATCACCATGGGAACGCCTGGGGGTTAGAATATACCATCGGATCTGAGTTTTCACAATCTCATTTAGGCCTCACGACTGTTGTGTGCATCCGTGTCCGTTGTTCCGTTTTCCGTGATTTTCTGCGGACCCATTGACTTTCAATGGGTCCGTTGAAAACTCGGAAAATGCAGCATTTTTCATCCGCGTCCGTGATCTGTGTTTCCTGTCCGTCAAAAAAAATAAGACCTGTCCTATTTTTTTGACGGACAACGGTTCACGGACCCATTCAAGTCAATGGGTCTGTGAAAAAACAGGGATGCACACAAGATTGTCATCCGCGTCCGTGATCCGTGTTCATAGGCTACTTTCACACAGACGGATCCGCAGATCCGTCTGCATAAAAGCTTTTTTAGATCAGTTTTCACTTTTCACCGACAGTGTATTCTAACACAGAGGCGTTCCCATAGTGATGGGGACGCTTAAAGTTAGAATATACTAAGAACTGTGTACATGACTGCCCCCTGCTGCCTAGCAGCACCCGATCTCTTACAGGGGGCTGTGATCCGCACAATTAACCCCTCAGGTGCCGCACTGGGGGGGATTTTAATAAGGAGGGGGGGAGAGGAGGGCCGCACTGGCCACCAATGACTGTAATACAAGGGAGGGAGGGAGGGGGGCCGCACTGGCCACCAATGAATGTAATACAGGGGAGGGAGGGGGGCCGCACTGGCCACCAATGAATGTAATACAGGGGAGGGAGGGAGGGGGGCCGCACTGGTCACCAATGAATTTAAAACTGGGGAGGGAGGGGGGTCTGCCCCCTCCTGCCTGGCAGCACCTGATCTCTTTGTGCGGATCACAGCCCCCTGTAAGAGATCGGGTGCTGCCAGACAGCAGGGGGCAGTGATGTACACAGTTCTTAGTATATTCTAACTTAAAGCGTCCCCATCACTATGGGAACGCCTCTGTGTTAGAATATACTGTCGGATCTGAGTTTTCACGATATAACTCAAATCCGATGGTATATTTTAACATAGAGGCGTTCCCATGGTGATGGGGACGCTTTATAGAAAACTCCGATCCGATGGTATAATAGGGACTCCTGACTTTACATTGAAAGTCAATGGGGGACGGATCCGTTTGCAATTGCACCATATTGTGTCAACGTCAAACGGATCCGTCCCCATTGACTTGCATTGTAAGTCAGGACGGATCCGTTTGGCTCCGCACGGCCAGGCGGACACCAAAACGACTTTTTCCTTCATGTCCGTGGATCCTCCAAAAATCAGGGAAGATCCACGGAAGAAAAAACGGACATGGATCACGGAACTACGGAACCCATTTTTGCGGACCGCAAAAAAAACGGTCGTGTGCATGAGGAAAATTCTCATAACGAAAATTCTCATTACGAAAATTCGCAATCAACACTACTCCTAACGAATAGTCGAATTTGCGAATATTCTACGAATATTCTACGAAATATTTGCGAAATATTGAGAATTCGAATATGACCCCTGCCACTCATCACTAGTGATGAGCAGCATAGGCAATATTCGTATTCGTGATATATCCCGAATTTTTGGCCTAATGTTCACCACAAATTTGTAAATTCTAGAATTCGTGATCCAGTCATTATTTTCTTGATTGCAAAAATCGGCAATGTAATATATTCGCGATCAACACTAGTAAGGGGTAGGCAACTTTCCTATTGGTTGCTAGGGATGTTGCTAAGCTCAGACAAAGATATTGCATAAGCAGTGAGGGATCATAGGGTACTGATGAAAATTTTTTTGCGGACCTTTTTGAAAGGCTGCAAAGCAGTCAATCAACAAGCATCATACTACTTGCCCCAAGAGGCCATCACAGCCTTGCCTACTATTGGCATGGCTGTGATTGGCCAGTGCAGCATGTGACCCAGCCTCTATATAAGCTTGGGTCACGTAGCGCTGCACGTCACTCTGCTGTTACAAGTGCAGGGAGAGGTTTCAGCTGCGACGTTAGGGCGAGATTAGGCAGTGATTAACTCCTCCAAAAGACTTCATTCAGTGATCGATCTACAGGTGTGGATCATTGAACTGCTGCTATTCAATTGCTCAGTGTTTTTAGGGTGCCCAGAGCGTTTTTCAGTCACTTTTTTCTGGGGTGATCGGCGGCCATTTTGTGGCTTGCTTGTGCGCCAGCACAAGCTGCCACCAAGTACATTTAACCATCAATAGTGTGGTTATTTTTTGCTATATCCTACATCAGGGTCAAGCTTTCATCAAGTTCATTTAACCATCAATAGTGTGGTTATTTTTTGGCCATATACTACATCAGGGGCAAGTTGAGCCTGTCACCCAGCGCCTAAAAAATAGGCCTCACATTTATATTAATCCAAATCTGTCATTACTGCTTTAGCTGGTCAAGTTATTGTTAGTGACCGTCAAAGCACAGTTTTTGTTCTGGGTTGAAAAACAATTCCCAAATCTGCAATTCTCAAAATTAGTGGTTTCTGCTGTATCGGGCCTACTTTAAATCTATCCCTAAAAGGGTATATTAGATTCAAGGTGCTGATAGGGTAATTCTCAAGAACTTCACACACACGCTACAGTGCAGATCCAAGTCTAATTCTGTGATTAAACGTATACCTGTCACCCAGCGCCTAAAAAATAGGCCTCACATTTATATTCATACAAATCTGTACTGTTTTAGCTGGTCAAGTTATTTTTACTGTCCGTCAAAGCACAGTTTTTGTTCTGGGTTGAAAAACAATTCCCAAATCTGCAATTCTCAAAATTAGTAGTTTCTGCTGTATCAGGCCTACTTTAAATCTATCCCTAAAATTGTATATTAGATTCAAGGTGCTGATAGGGTAAATCTCAAGAACTTCACACACACGCTACAGTGCAGATCCAAGTCTAATTCTGTGATTAAACGTATACCTGTCACCCAGCGCCTAAAAAATAGGCCTCACATTTATATTCATACAAATCTGTACTGTTTTAGCTGGTCAAGTTATTTTTACTGTCCGTCTGTCACGACCGCTACCCCAGCAGCAGTCGTGTCGCACCAGACGGAGGGGAAGGGGGACCCTTATCTACGGATGGGAATAGTATGGCCACCCCTGACTAACCCTAAGCTGGCACCTGTCTGCCCTGATACCCTAGACGGGGTGTGAACCCGAGCGGCACCCTAAAGCCTAGAGTGGGGAAAGGCCGATGGGAGCACTAGTCACCATCACTCATGTCTAGGAGAACAGCAGGGGAAGACAGCAACAAACAAACTATATCAGAGATAGACTTATCCAGTCACGAGCAGAGAAGGCGATCCCAATCACGACAGTCCACGCCGGACAAGAGCTCCACAGCAACACCATCAAACGATCTCATTCAAAGGTCAGAATAGAACTGGAAGTAAGGACTATATCTGGCAATGACTGCAAGTGAAAGTGAAACTAATATAGTAGCTGGGAGTGGCAGACAGGACTCACCTGAGAAGGATGCCTACAAACTCCCAGTCAGGACAAAAAGGTTCACAAGGCAAAACCCAGATGACATACCCTGAACCACGGAGCAAACTCACAAGCTATCGCGAGTAGCAAGTCGCTGCGACCTTCTCCTCCCAGACCTGTCTGGATCAGTCACAGTCGTGACAGTACCCCCCTTTCTACGAGGGGCCCCTGGACCCTCAAGACCAGGCCTCTCCGGATGGGAGCTATGAAAAGCCCGAATGAGTCTGTCCGCTTTTATCTCTGATGCTGGAACCCACATTCTCTCTTCGGAACCATAACCTTTCCAGTGCACCAGGTACTGAAGAGAGCGGCGAACATATCGTGAATCAACAATCTTTTCTACCTGAAACTCAAGACTGCCATCAACAACCACTGGTGGAGGCGGTAGTGGCAATGGTTCAGGAGGTTCTACATATCTCTTAAGCAGAGATCTGTGGAAGACATAGATCCTTAGAGTCTGAGGTAGCTCCAGACGAAAAGCCACTGGGTTAATGATCTTAATTACCCTATAAGGACCAATAAATCTCGGACCTAATTTCCACGAGGGAACCTTCAACTTGATATTTCTGGTAGACAACCACACCAAGTCATTCACCCCAAGGTCCGGACCTTCAGAGCACTTCCTATCAGCCGCACGTTTGTATCTACCACCAATTCTCTTCAAACTTTCTTGCACACTCTGCCACACTGAAGAAAGTGAAGACGCAAATCGTTCCTACTCGGGAATCCCAGACGGTCCCCCCTCACTAAACGTACAAAACTGAGGATGGAAACCATACGCACCAAAAAATGGTGACTTATCGGTGGATTCTTGACGACGATTATTAATGGCAAACTCGGCTAACGGTAAATAAGATGACCATTCCTCCTGATTTTCGGAAACAAAGCATCTCAAATATGTCTCTAGGTTTTGATTGGTACGTTCAGTCTGACCGTTGGACTGTGGATGGAAAGATGAAGAAAACGACAGATGAACCCCTAAACGAGAACAAAAAGCTTTCCAAAATTTAGAAACAAATTGGGTACCACGATCCGAAACAATATCGGAAGGGACCCCGTGAACCTACACGATGTGGTCAATAAAAACCTGAGCCAGTGTGTTAGCATTAGGCAATGCGGCAAGAGCAATAAAGTGCAGCATTTTACTGAATCTGTCAACAACTACAAGAATAACAGTCTTCCCCGCTGATACTGGTAGATCCGTAATGAAATCAATTGACAGGTGCGTCCAAGGCCTGTTGGGGATGGCCAGAGGTAAAAGACGCCCTGCCGGACGAGTATGATCTACCTTAGAACGAGCACAGGTAGCACATGCAGACACAAAATTCAACACCTCCTGGCGCCATTTAGGCCACTAGAACCGACGAGACACTAACTCAGAGGTTGCCCTACTACCTGGGTGTCCTGCCAGTGTGGAGTTATGGTGTTCTTTTAGTATCTCCAGTCGTAAATTTTCTGGCACAAACAGTTTACCCGAGGGGCAGGAGGCCGGGGCGTCCCCCTGAGCTTCCAACACCCTCCCCTCCAAACCTGAGTGTAATGCAGAGACCACCACCCCCTTTTGCAAAATGGGCTCTGGTACCTCAACATCACCCCCTCCAGGAAAACTTCGAGACAATGCATCCGCCTTAGTATTTTTTGCCCCCGGGCGATAGGTTATTACAAAATTAAACCTAGTAAAAAATAACGACCACCGAGCCTGTCTAGGGGTGAGACGTTTAGCAGACTCCAGATATAATAAGTTTTTGTGATCAGTAATCACCGTGACGGGATGAACCGCCCCCTCCAAAAAATGACGCCACTCCTCAAAAGCCAACTTAATAGCCAAAAGTTCCCTGTTGCCAATATCATAGTTCCTTTCTGCAGTAGACAACTTCTTCGAAAAGAAAGCACACGGACGCCATTCACCAGGGGACGGGCCCTGAGATAGTACCGCTCCCACCCCCACCTCTGATGCGTCAACCTCTACAATAAAAGGAAGCGAAACATCTGGCTGTACGAGAATAGGGGCCGAGGTGAAGCTCTCCTTCAGAGATGCAAAGGCAGTTTTGGCTGCACGTGACCATTTGGAAAAATCGGATCCCTTTCGGGTCATGTCCGTCAGTGGTTTGACCACCAAGGAATAGTTTTTTATAAACTTTCTATAAAAATTGGCAAACCCCAGGAAGCGTTGCAATGCCTTCAGGTTCTCAGGCAGATCCCAGTCTATAATCGCCCGGACTTTCTCTGGATCCATGCGGAAACCTGAATCTGACAACACATACCCCAGAAATGGCAGTTCTTTTACGGCGAACACACATTTTTCTAACTTAGCAAACAATTTGTTGGCCCTTAATATCTGCAGCACTTGTCTCACATGGATCTTATGTGTATCCAGATCCGGGGAATAGACCAGGATGTCATCAAGATATATCACAGCAAATCTCCCGATAAGTTGACTAAAAATATCGTTGACAAAATGTTGGAATACCGCAGGCGCATTAGTAAGACCAAATGGCATGACCAGATTTTCATAATGCCCTTCCGGAGTATTAAAAGCCGTCTTCCACTCATCCCCCTCTTTGATGCGAACCAGGTTATAGGCTCCTCTGAGATCCATTTTGGAGAACCATTTAGCACCAGCAACCTGATTAAAGAGGTCGGGAATGAGAGGAAGAGGATAGGGATCTCGGATAGTTATCCAGTTTAATTCCCGGAAATCCAGGCAAGGACGTAGGCCCCCATCTTTCTTTTTAACGAAAAAGAACCCTGCAGCCACAGGTGAAGAAGAGGGTCTGATGTGTCCCTTAGCCAAACTCTCCGAAATATAAATCTTTAATAGCCTTCCTCTCCGGGCCAGAAAGATTGTATAACCGGGTTTTAGGTAGTTTGGCCCCAGGTAGTAGATTAATCGGGCAATCATATGGACGATGAGGTGGTAACCCCTGACAACCCTTCTCAGAGAACACATCCATAAAATCTGACAGAAAGGCAGGTAAAGATGTTACAGAGAGTGTAGAGCACCTACTACTCAAGCAGTTGTCCTTACAATGTTCACTCCACTCCACAATCTCCCCGGCCTGCCAATCCACCACTGGATTGTGAGTCACCAGCCAGGGAAGCCCCAATACCATAGGAGCCGGAAGACCGTCCAGGACATAACATGAGATATGCTCTTTATGGAGGTCCCCTACCTGCAGATGGATATTATGAATGATCTGAGTTAACTCTTTCTGAGTAAGAGGGGAGGAGTCGATGGCAAAAACAGGAATAGTTCTGCGTATCGGCTCTGGAGTAAAACCCAGAGCCTGAGCAAACCGTGAATCCACCAAGTTGACCCCCGCCCCACTGTCCAAAAAGACGGAACAGATCTCAGTCTTATTGCCCGCCTCAATGGTAGCGGACAACAAAAACTGAGACATGATTATGGAGGAAACGAATACGCCCAGACTGTTATCCTCCGCACAATCTGGGGACTCTAGTTTTCCCGGCGGCTCCTTTGTTTGTGGTCTCTTGGGTTCTGAGGGACAAACCTTTACAAAATGACCCCTCCCCCCACAACGAAAACAAACCTCTGACCTACAGCGGAACTTAGGAGGATTCACCCGTCTAGTGGCGCCCCCTATGTGCATTGGTTCGACTGGATCATAACAAACCGATCCCTGCCCTATAGAGGCCTCCGTAAAATTTAATAGTCTCTCCCTGAGTCGTCTGTCGATTCTTATGGACAGAGACATAGCAGCCTCCAGAGACCCAGGAACCTCGTATACCGCCAGCGCGTCTTTTAATTTTTCAGACAACCCCTGGCAGAACTGACTCCTAAGGGCCGAGTGGTTCCATAACGTATCAGTAGCCCACCTACGGAATTCAGAACAATATAGTTCAGCAGACTGGTTCTCTTGCCAAAGTCTACGTAGCTTAGACTCAGCCAGTGAGACCCTGTCCGGGTCATCATATACGAGACCCAGGGCTTCAAAAAACTCCTCCACTGAGCATAAGGCCGGAGAGTCTGATGGTAGGGAGAAAGCCCAAGCCTGCGGATCTCCTTGCAGGAGAGAAATTACAATACCCACCCGTTGTTCCTCACCGCCGGAGGATCTAGGGCGTAACCTGAAGAACAATTTGCAAGCTTCTCTGAAGGTTACAAATTGGTCTCTACCTCCTGAGAACCTATCAGGAAAAGCCACTTTTGGCTCAGGAGTACCTTGGTTTCCCGTAGCAACGGTGGAACCCAAGGATGGCTGCTGCTGCTGCCGCACTGTTGCTTTTAATCCTGCCACTTCAAGGGATATTCCCTGTAATTGTTTCGCCAAAACCGTAACCGGATCCATAGTGGAACAGAAAAATACAAAGCAAAACAGCAAGCAAAAAAAAAAAAAAAAGAAATGTCACTTTTTTTTTTTTTAAAAGGCCAAATATACTGTCACGACCGCTACCCCAGCAGCAGTCATGTCGCACCAGATGGAGGGGAAGGGGGACCCTTATCTACGGATGGGAATAGTATGGCCATCCCTGACTAACCCTAAGCTGGCACCTGTCTGCCCTGATACCGTAGACGGGGTGTGAACCCGTGCGGCGAGCAGGATGCCTAAACCCTCAGTCACCCTAAAGCCTAGAGTGGGGAAAGGCCGATGGGAGCACTAGTCACCATCACTCATGTCTAGGAGAACAGCAGGGGAAGACAGCAACAAACAAACTATATCAGAGATAGACTTATCCAGTCACGAGCAGAGAAGGCGATCCCAATCACGACAGTTCACGCCGGACAAGAGCTCCACAGCAACACCATCAAACGATCTCCTTCAAAGGTCAGAATAGAACTGGAAGTAAGGACTATATCTGGCAATGACTGCAAGTGAAAGTGAAACTAATATAGTAGCTGGGAGTGGCAGACAGGACTCACCTGAGAAGGATGCCTACAAACTCCCAGTCAGGACAAAAAGGTTCACAAGGCAAAACCCAGATGACATACCCTGAACCACGGAGCAAACTCACAAGCTATCGCGAGTAGCAAGTCGCTGCGACCTTCTCCTCCCAGACCTGTCTGGATCAGTCACAGTCGTGACACCGTCAAAGCACAGTTTTTGTTCTGGGTTGAAAAACAATTCCCAAATTTGCAATTCTCAAAATTAGTGGTTTCTGCTGTATCAGGCATACTTTAAATCTATCCCTAAAAGGGTATATTAGATTCAAGGTGCTGATAGGGTAATTCTCAAAAACTTAACACACACGCTACAGTGCAGATCCAAGTCTAATTCTATCCGTAATCGTATACCTGTCACCCAGCGCCTAAATAATAGGCCTCAAATTTATATTCAGCTAAATCTGTCATTACTGCTGTGCCTGTATTAGTGTAATACGGTACCTAAATAGATAGCCAGATAGACTTAGTGTTAGGTGTCTGTAAAAAAAGGCCTGAATTTTAATTCAATACATTGGCCCGAATAATATTTTTCTTATTGTGGTGAACGGTAACAATGAGGAAAACATCTAGTAAGGGACGCGGACGCGGACATGGTCGTGTTAGTGGACCCTCTGGTGCTGGGAGAGGACGTGGCCGTTCTGCCACAGCCACACGTCCTAGTGTACCAACTACCTCAGGTCCCAGTAGCCGCCAGAATTTACAGCCATATTTGGTGGGGCCCAATGCCGTTCTAAGGATGGTAAGGCCTGAGCAGGTACAGGCATTAGTCAATTGGGTGGCCGACAGTGCATCCAGCACGTTCACATTATCTCCCACCCAGTCTTCTGCAGAAAGCGCACAGATGGCGCATGAAAACCAAGCCCATCAGTCTGTCACATCACCCCCATGCATATCAGGGAAACTGTTTGAGCCTCAAGTTATGCAGCAGTCTCTTATGCTGTTTGAAGACACTGCTGGCAGGGTTTCCCAAGGTCATCCACCTAGCCCTTCCCCAGGGGTGGAAGAGATAGAATGCACTAACGCACAACCACTTATGTTTCCTGATGATGAGGACATGGGAATACCACCTCAGCACGTCTCTGATGATGACGAAACACAGGTGCCAACTGCTGCGTCTTTCTGCAGTGTGCAGACTGAACAGGAGGTCAGGGATCAAGACTGGGTGGAAGACGATTCAGGGGACGATGAGGTCCTAGACCCCACATGGAATGAAGGTCGTGCCACTGACTTTCACAGTTCGGAGGAAGAGGCAGTGGTGAGACCGAGCCAACAGCGTAGCAAAAGACAAAGAGGGAGCAGTGGGCAAAAGCAAAACACCCGCCGCAAAGAGACTCCGCCTGCTACTGACCGCCGCCATCTGGGACCGAGCACCCCAAAGGCAGCTTCAAGGAGTTCCCTGGCATGGCACTTCTTCAAACAATGTGCTGACGACAAGACCCGAGTGGTTTGCACGCTGTGCCATCAGAGCCTGAAGCGAGGCATTAACGTTCTGAACCTTAGCACAACCTGCATGACCAGGCACCTGCATACAAAGCATGAACTGCAGTGGAGTAAACACCTTAAAAACAAGGAAGTCACTCAGGCTCCCCCTGCTACCTCTTCTGCTGCTGCCGCCTCTGCCTCTTCCTCCGCCTCTGGAGGAACGTTGGCACCTGCCGCCCAGCAAACATGGGATGTACCACCAACACCACCACCTGCGTCACCAAGCATCTCAACCATGTCACACGGCAGCGTTCTGCTCTCCATCTCACAAACATTTGAGAGAAAGCGTAAATTCCCACCTAGCCACCCTCGATCCCTGGCCCTGAATGCCAGCATTTCTAAACTACTGGCCTATGAAATGCTGTCATTCAGGCTGGTGGACACAGACAGCTTCAAACAGCTTATGTCGCTTGCTGTCCCACAGTATGTTGTTCCCAGTCGGCACTACTTCTCCAAGAGAGCCATGCCTTCCCTGCACAACCAAGTATCCGATAAAATCAAGTGTGCACTGCGCAACGCCATCTGTGGCAAGGTCCACCTAACCACAGCTACGTGGACCAGTAAGCACAGCCAGGGACACTATATCTCCCTAACTGCACACTGGGTAAATGTAGTGGCGGCTGGGCCCCAGGCGGAGAGCTGTTTGGCGCACGTTCTTCCGCCGCCAAGGATCGCAGGGCAACATTCTTTGCCTCCTGTTGCCTCCTCCTCCTGCTCAGCTTCCTCCTCCTCTTCTTCCACCTGCTCATCCAGTCAGCCACACACCTTCACCACCAACTTCAGCACAGCCCGGGGTAAACGTCAGCAGGCCATTCTGAAACTCATATGTTTGGGGGACAGGCCCCACACTGCACAGGAGTTGTGGCGGGGTATAGAACAACAGACCGACGAGTGGTTGCTGCCGGTGAGCCTCAAGCCCGGCCTGGTGGTGTGCGATAATGGGCGAAATGCAGCTCTGGGACTAGCCGGTTTGACGCACATCCCTTGCCTGGCGCATTTGCTGAATTTGGTGGTGCAGAAGTTCATTCAAAACTACCCCGACATGTCAGAGCTGCTGCATAAAGTGCGGGCCGTCTGTTCGCGCTTCCGGCGTTCACATCCTGCCGCTGCTCGCCTGTCTGCGCTACAGCGTAACTTCGGCCTTCCCGCTCACCGCCTCATATGCGACGTGCCCACCAGGTGGAACTCCACCTTGCACATGCTGGACAGACTGTGCGAGCAGCAGCAGGCCATAGTGGAGTTTCAGCTGCAGCACGCACGGGTCAGTCGCACTGCGGAACAGCACCACTTCACCACCAATGACTGGGCCTCCATGCGAGACCTGTGTGCCCTGTTGCGCTGTTTCGAGTACTCCACCAACATGGCCAGTGGCGATGACGCCGTTATCAGCGTTACAATACCACTTCTATGTCTCCTTGAGAAAACACTTAGGGCGATGATGGAAGAGGAGGTGGCCCAGGAGGAAGAGGAGGAAGAGGGGTCATTTTTAGCACTTTCAGGCCAGTCTCTTCGAAGTGACTCAGAGGGAGTTTTTTTGCAACAGCAGAGGCTAGGTACAAATGTGGCCAGACAGGGCCCACTACTGGAGGACGAGGAGGACGAGGATGAGGTGGAGGAGGATGAGGATGAAGCAGGTTCACAGCGGGCTGGCACCCAACGCAGCTCGGGCCCATCACTGGTGCGTGGCTGGGGGGAAACAGGACGATGACGATACGTCTCCCACAGAGGACAGCTTGTCCTTACTTCTGGGCAGCCTGGCACACATGAGCGACTACATGCTGCAGTGCCTGCGCAATGACAGCAGAGTTGCCCACATTTTAACGTGTGCGGACTACTGGGTTGCCACCCTGCTGGATCCACGGTACAAAGACAATGTGCCCACCTTACTTCATGCACTGGAGCGTGATAGTAAGATGCGCGAGTACAAGCGCACGTTGGTAGACGCGCTACTGAGAGCATTCCCAAATGTCACATGGGAACAAGTGGAAGCCCAAGGCAAAGGCAGAGGAGGAGCAAGAGGTCACCAACGCAGCTGTGTCACGGCCAGCTCCTCTGAGGGCAGGGTTAGCATGGCAGAGATGTGGAAAAGTTTTGTCACCACACCACAGCTAACTGCACCACCACCTGATACGGAACGTGTTAGCAGGAGGCAACATTTCAATAACATGGTGGAACAGTACCTGTGCACACCCCTCCACGTACTGACTGATGGTTCGGCCCCATTCAACTTCTGGGTCTCCAAATTGTCCACGTGGCCAGAGCAAGCCTTTTATGCCTTGGAGGTGCTGGCCTGCCCGGCGGCCAGCGTTTTGTCTGAACGTGTATTCAGCACGGCAGGGGGCGTCATTACAGACAAACGCAGCCGCCTGTCTACAGCCAATGTGGACAAGCTGACGTTCATAAAAATTAACCAGGCATGGATCCCACAGGACCTGTCCATCCTTGTGCAGATTATACATTAACTACCTCCCCTTAACAATATATTATTGTACTCCAGGGCACTTCCTCATTCAATCTTATTTTTATTTTCATTTTACCATTATATTGCGGGGCAACCCAAAGTTGAATGAACCTCTCCTCTGTCTGGGTGCCGGGGCCTAAAAATATCTGGCAGTGGCCTGTTCCAGTGGTGGGTGACGTGAAGCCTGATTCTCTGCTATGACATGCAGACTGATTCTCTGCTGACATGAAGCCTGAATCTCTGTTATGGGACCTCTCTCCTCTGTCTGGGTGCCGGGGCCTAAAAATATCTGACAGTGGCCTGCTCCAGTGGTGGGTGACGTGAAGCCTGATTCTCTGCTATGACATGAAGACTGATTCTCTGCTGACATGAAGCCTGAATCTCTGTTATGGGACCTCTCTCCTCTGTCTGGGTGCCGGGGCCTAAAAATATCTGACAGTGGCCTGTTCCAGTGGTGGGTGACGTGAAGCCTGATTCTCTGCTATGACATGCAGACTGATTCTCTGCTGACATGAAGCCTGAATCTCTGTTATGGGACCTCTCTCCTCTGTCTGGGTGCCGGGGCCTAAAAATATCTGACAGTGGCCTGCTCCAGTGGTGGGTGACGTGAAGCCTGATTCTCTGCTATGACATGAAGACTGATTCTCTGCTGACATGAAGCCTGAATCTCTGTTATGGGACCTCTCTCCTCTGTCTGGGTGCCGGGGCCTAAAAATATCTGACAGTGGCCTGTTCCAGTGGTGGGTGACGTGAAGCCTGATTCTCTGCTATGACATGAAGACTGATTCTCTGCTGACATGAAGCCAGATTCTCTGTTACGGGACCTCTCTCCTCTGCCTGGGTGCCGGGGCCTAAATATATGACAATGGACTGTTACAGTGGTGGGTGACGTGAAGCCAGATTCTCTGCTATGGCATGAAGAGACTGATTCTCTGCTGACGTGAAGCCAGATTCTCTGCTATGGGACCTCTTTCCAATTGATATTGGTTAATTTTTATTTATTTTATTTTAATTCATTTCCCTATCCACATTTGTTTGCAGGGGATTTACCTACATGTTGCTGCCTTTTGCAGCCCTCTAGCTCTTTCCTGGGCTGTTTTACAGCCTTTTTAGTGCGGAAAAGTTCGGGCCCCTATTGACTTCAATGGGGTTCGGGTTCGGGACGAAGTTCGGGTCGGGTTCGGATCCCGAACCCGAACATTTCCGGGAAGTTCGGCCGAACTTCTCGAACCCGAACATCCAGGTGTTCGCTCAACTCTAGTCAGGAGTCCATTTTCGGGCACTCCTGCCACTCCACTGTTTTTCAGTAGTTGGGGCACCAGAAATACGCAGAACTACACAGCTGCAGTACTGAAGTGAATGGGAGCAGTGCTGTAGTAACCAGCTCTGTCCACTAAATAGTGGACGGAGCTGTTCAGTTCTAGTGCCTATTTCTGGCACCAGAGCTACAGAAAAACTGTTGATTGAAGGTGTTCTGACTCCTGCACCCTTACAAATCAGATCCAAATTAAAAAGAGAGAGAGTACAGGTTCCTGGCGTTGTCCGTGCCTCCTATTGGCTTCAGGTGAGCGCACCACCCTTGCTTTCTTTCTTACAAATCAGATGTTTTTCAGTAGCTCTTAACATGCCATCAATATAAATGTTTTGAAAAACCCCTTTAAGTAATTTTTTCATATTCGATGGAAGTGCAACAATACACTTTTACTTTTTGCATCAAGCAATGATATTTAATATACGAAATGGCTACTTTTTATATGTTTTTAAAGCATACTAGTTACAATTAAATTCTAATACTTAATCACCCTTAAATATACACTCACCTAAAGAATTATTAGGAACACCATACTAATACGGTGTTGGACCCCCTTTTGCCTTCAGAACTGCCTAATTCTACATGACATTGATTCAACAAGGTGCTGATAGCATTCTTTAGAAATGTTGGCCCATATTGATAGGATAGCATCTTGCAGTTAATGGAGATTTGAGGGATGCACATCCAGGGCACGAAGCTCCCGTTCTACCACATCCCAAAGATGCTCTATTGTGTTGAGATCTGGTGACTGTGGGGGCCATTTTAGTACAGTGAACTCATTGTCATGTTCAAGAAACCAATTTGAAATGATTCGAGCTTTGTGACATGGTGCATTATCCTGCTGGAAGTAGCCATCAGAGGATGGATACATGTTCTCATTCTGTTTACACCAAATTCGGACTCTACCATTTGAATGTCTCAACAGAAATCGAGACTCATCAGACCAGGAAACATTTTTCCAGTCTTCAACAGTCCAATTTTGGTGAGCTCGTGCAAATTGTAGCCTCTTTTTCCTATTTGTAGTGGAGATGAGTGGTACCCGGTGGGGTCTTCTGCTGTTGTAGCCCATCCGCCTCAAGGTTGTGCGTGTTGTGGCTTCACAAATGCTTTGCTGTATACCTCGGTTGTAACGAGTGGTTATTTCAGTCAACGTTGCTCTTCAGTTTGAATCAGTCGGCCCATTCTCCTCTGACCTCTAGCATCCACAAGGCATTTTTGCCCATAGGACTGCCGCATACTGGATGTTTTTCCCTTTTCACACCATTCTTTGTAAACCCTAGAAATGGTTGTGCGTGAAAATCCCAGTAACTGAGCAGATTGTGAAATACTCAGACCGGCCCGTCTGACACCAACAACCATGCCACGCTCAAAATTGCTTAAATCACCTTTCTTTCCCATTCTGACATTCAGTTTGGAGTTCAGGAGATTGTCTTGACCAGGACCACACCCCTAAATGCATTGAAGTAACTGCCATGTGATTGGTTGAGTAGATAATTGCATTAATGAGAAATAGAACAGGTGTTCCTAATAATTCTTTAGGTGAGTGTATAACCTGCTTTGTAATATGGTCAATAAGAGGGCTATGTCTACACTTCTTGTCCCTAGAACAAGGCTGAGCATGCAAGGTCCATCTCCTATGCTCAATATCGAACTGGAGGCATCTGTTGATCAGCTTCTAGCAGAGGATACCAGTGGGTACGAAAGCAAAAGGACTGGCACTTCTTCTGCAAGTTCAAAGCTATGCATTGGAGGTGTCCAACAATGCAACAATGTGTATGTTGAAAAGCAGTTTATATTAGAAAGCTTCATCATATATTGAAGGTTTGTTGTGCCCAGAGAAACCCTTTAAGAATAATTATAATAGATACAATGCCGATGGAAAGTATTTAAGTCAGTAATAACCTCACAGATGAGTTAATAAATAAAACTTCTATATTTCAGATGAGAAAGGAATAAATTAGGCGAATCAACCACCACAAGGTCTAAAATGATAATCATTGCAATGTAATCTAAGCCCAGATATTGCCTAAATGTTTTCACTTCTAAATCATAAAATATAGGGCACATTTAGTAAGACCAATGTTTTAGATGCTAGTCTTAATAAAACCCCTGTGCTGGCAGTGGTTCCGCCGAAGTTATGAAGAGGTGCCAGCCTCTACATAACTTTGGCAGATCCTCTGCCAGTTCTTAATGTACATCCACAGTTCTAAATGTAAGGCAGCTTCTTTGTTGTCTTACATTTAGACCTTTTTCTACACCTAAAACAGGCGTAGAAAATAGTAAATGAGACGGGCCTACCGACCCCTCCCCTTCCCACACCAGGCCCACAATTTTAGACCTGGCGTAAGCAGGGTGAAGTAGCAGTTTGCAGCGCAACTAAACACTGTGCCACAGTCGGCACCTGAAATACTAATTTAGGTGTATTTCGGATTGATAAATGACCCCCAATATTCTTATATCTACAGCATACAGTTTTAACTTTCCTCTGATCATATAATTCTTCACTACATTTCTTCAGCAATGCTATGTTATCAGCAGATGGTCAAACAAATGTGTGATAAAGAATCAGCAATGAGAATGGTGAAGACATTTCATAGGCTGCCTGTTAGGAAAAAAGAGGGAAAAGCAGAACATACATCTCTTGCTAACTGGCAGATACAATTATTCCATTTACTTTCATGGTGACAAGCAGCACATTATTTTTGCACAAGCCATAACCTTGCGCACATGAAAGCTACCATATGACCTTAAGGAAAGGTCTCCTTCTATTAGCCACTGCAATATATATCTGCAATGACAGATAGGAAAGTTGAGAGTTATTACTTCATAGACAGAGAGAACTAGCAATACCTGTGACCCCTTGACTCTGAAGCTTGTATAACAGAACCGTTATATTCCATAGTTACACTGTAATATCTATTTCCTAACCTTAGCAGTTGATTGTCCAAATATCTAGATAACAAAGGGTAATTGAAATGAAGGTAGACATATATAATATTAAAAGAAGGCAGATGGAATATTTCTTCTCATAACTGTACTAAACTATGATAATACAATTTCTTACACTTTCTTAAATCATAGATGTGAGAACATTAGATGAAATAAGATAACACAAAATTGAAAGACCTTACCAACATAAGTAGAGTGAGACATGAATGAAAATTCAACATAAACACAACTTGCAATGATAGTAATGGAAACAAATAACAACATTATACTGCAGGACTATAGACATAAGATGCTACACTGTGTGGGTGGGCCACTTACAAGTGTTGGGTTTGAGAATGCTGCTGGCAAGGGTTTGTCCTGATGGGCCAGACAAGGAGAAGACAGAGATGCAGTCATCATCTTGGGAGCAGCCAGCCTGGATGGCACGGAGGTAGCTGTGACTGCGCATTCGGAAACAGCCAGGGAGATCCAAAGCTTCAACAGCATGGGACTCCACTTCGCTGAACACCGATTCACATGTGGCCCCTGATTGGTGGTTTAGTTCACCCTTAACCTGAAAATGAAAGATAAGTTAGATCACACGAAACAACAAATTCAGATGTACGAAATCAGAGAAACGCACATAGGATATGACATTAGAAGAGGAATAAATTGTCTCAGACCATTGTACCAAATCAGACTTAAACATTTCTCAACTATGTACAAAGCAAAAGCAAACAATCTATTAACTACTGGAAGAGAAGCATGTGACGTGGATTATAAATGCCAATATGCTTCATACAGTCTTGTATTCTAACCATACCCAAGGAATGGTAAGCAAAGGTATGTGCCAATGATAGCCATGTATCCATATAACTTGGATCCTGATGGATACTAGGATTTTGATTGGTGTTGGCCCCACCAAGAAGAGCAAAAATTACATCCCTTAACTTGTCTCTACATTTTGAATGAAGGTGCCATATATTAATCCAATATTACATTTAATTATTAATTAGGCTTGAAAGAGATAGGAGGATATGATGTATGAGCATCCACCACTGGGTGACAATGTAAAGGTCTGCAAGGTCTACCTTAGGGTTTCTCAATATTATTCTACTGGACATCACCATCCAAAATATGGTAATATCCAAGTATCACAATTGTTCATATTCCATGCCAACATTTAAAAAAATGACCAATTTATCTTAAAATTTGTCTCATAAACCCTATAAAAATTAAATTAAGCACCAAAACACCAAAAGGGTCAGTAATGCTGCTAAACCAAAGACTAGTGCAACTATGAAAAAAAGAATGTGGACCATATAATCTCTAAAAACTGCCCATACCAGTGTTTAATTTGCAAGGGCGGGGGGGGGGGGAGGTGGGGAATCTGACCATTGAACCTTGCTTCACAGTTTAGGAAGCGCTGCTGTAGGGTACTGTAGAGGACTATTTTTAGTCATTTTCATAAATGTGTGGTTAGTGAAGGTTGTGGAAACTCTATAATTATTATTATTATTATTATTTTCTTTTGATAAAAAAATCTATTTGATCAACTGGGAAGTGACTGTCTCCTCACTCTTATATATAAGATTATATAAACTCTGTAACAAAACGGTCAAAGGTTGATACAATAATGGGTAATATCCGTAACTTTAGTGTTATGATTATAAATTCTGACAGAAAAGGTGAGTTAATGATACATGCTGCAGACAAACACAGTATAGTAGATGAAAGCAAAGTACACCTTTACTAAACCTTTACCATAGAATTCCTTGCATTACTGAAAATTAAAGCTCTGGGCTAGATTTCTTTATCTTTTGTTGTCTGCTGCCTTGCAAGAAACTAATGTGTACTACAACAAAAATCTTGCATGCCTTGGGCTACCTGAAGCCAATTTAAAAAGTTAATATAAAAAAAGTGGCTAAAGGACGTTTAATATTGGATTTTCTAAGGGTTTTTTATTTACTTATCCGCTCATCTAAAGAAGTTTCTTCCCTTTTTGTGGTCGAGCAGGAGCTCATTAACCGCACACATCTGCTAGGATGCATTGCAATTAGCTGTTGGGAACCCCTTCCTCCTTTGCAGATTAAATGGTCGTCCCTCAATATTGCCCCAGAAATACATGTGGTATGTAATGCCCCACAATTTCCTTCACTGTCTAGAGAGAAATATAGCCATGCATTTCTATAAATTCGTAGATTGTAAGCCGTTTGTAACTCGTCTTGCTGATGCTTAGTGCAATGGTCTGTATTATGTATGTGCACCCCTTTACATATGTACAGCGCAATGGAATGAATGGCGCTTTAATAATAAATAATAATATTTCAGACATAGCAAAGAATGAATGAATGAAAGGTATCTGGATTACTTAATTGTGAGATCACTACACAGGTACCGAGAAGAAGGGAAGGGAACAGGTAAGTTACTGTTAGTCCACCACTGAATACAGCAAAACGTGGACCAAAAACATAAACAGCAGCGAGCGCTACCAAAGGGGAAAATTAAAGACAAAGAAAATATTTATTGCATGCATATTAAAATAAAAATGCATTTAATTGCATTTAAAATGTTGTGTTCACTGTATAGTAATACTTTTTATAGGATAAACCCTTTAATATTATGCATTGGATTTAAATACTAAGGCCAAGTGCAACATTTCCCCTTAAATTACCCTTTGCATTGCAAGGGCTGAAGTCTGGCAAAATCCAAAGTAATCAGTGAGAGAGCACAGAATGCTCTCACGTCTACAATGATATTTTTCCACACAGGGTGAATGGGCTTTTTTTTAAATCTTCATTTGCATACATTGTACTGTACTTTAATGCAGATGTATGGTGCACAATCCACATCCAGTGTCCACAAAAAATAATACACCACATCTGAACATGGTCTTACAGATCAATGTATAAAATATTTTGCCACAAGGATCTGTATCATGTCTGGTATGGTGTAGGTTTTCTTTAATAATTATTTGTCTGGGTTGGGACCTTTCATATCTTTCCTTCTCACAATTCAATTTTATCCTTAAATGAGACTTACTATGATCAAGCAAAGCTAGGGTTATGATCAACTGAGAAGCAATACAGTATATGACATCATCAGGGTTGTATTATCTCCTTATAATGGCAACAAACTACAATAAGTACGAGAACAGCAAAACATAAATAAAGCTATAGCCTAAAATATTGATGACCTATTCTCAGGATAGGTTATCAGTATCAGATCAGTGAGATCAATGGGGGTCCAACTCTCAGTACCCCCATCAATTAGCTGTTCTTCAGCTTGTGACATTACACCCATTGGCCACATTGTCTTCCTACAGCTTAGTCCTATTCAAGTGAATAGGACTAAGCTACAGCACTAAGTATAGCCACTGTACAATTTATTGCCTTGTCTTCATATACTACAGCCCTTTCCAACATTTGATTGGACCCCCGATGATCTGATATTGATGACCTATCCTGAAGTTTTAAAAACCTCTTTGAACTATAATTCATAACAGCCAACTCAGTCTTATTTTTTTATGATACTTGAGTTTTCATTTTTGGAGTACATTTTGTATAACAGGAAAAGAACAGAGAAATATATTCCTATTGCGCTGCTTGTGGTTGCTTAGTTGTGCTAGCACCCGCTCTTATGACAGTAACAGTAACTCAAGAACGTCAAATGGTGGTTACATATGATTCTTTTCAAATTGATACTGCACTTACTAGGTATTGTTCCTGTGATTTATGATTCCTCTGTATCCTAAACCTTGGCGAGCTTGGGCCCTGAGTAATTCCCGGGTAAAATAAGCCTTCATGTCTGTTGTGATACTGCAATAAAATTGACTCATTTTACAAGTGCCCATGATCTCCAAATTGCAGCATACAAATCTGTGATGTGGAATCCTTGTCATCAGAATAAGGTTTTCTTCAAATCTGCGTTGGAGGATTCATTAGGAGCCACTGTTGCATATTCCATCGCAAATGCCGGGCAAAATAGTACAACATGTTGTACTAGTTTGTCTGGTAAAATGATGGGCACAATGACACAAACCCAATGTACACCATTGTAGTCAATGAGGTCCATCGAGTGCTACTGATGTGTCAAGTGATGGATCTGGTATGACCCTTATTTTCTTTGTTCTGCTCCTATTATGGGGCAGAACAATGGAAATAACAATGCAGGTGTGAGCCCGGCTTAAAGATGGATTCAAAGTGAACACAGAAGATACATTTTTTTTAAAGTTAAAAACTGGTTACATTAATTTGCATTCCAAAGACATGTACAATAAATTCTTAAAGGATCCATTCCTTTGTGTGGTTTATAAGAAATATCTTTAAAAAAAACCCTCAAAAGACAAGCATAAAAACGTCAATACTGAGTCTTCTCAACCTTTATCTTAGGAAAAGTTTCTGGAGACTTACAATAAGGAGACAGTTGCTGTCTGTAATGTGACATCTATAGCACAATACTAAGATTAGAACCTTTAGTTTATAGAGTACAGGTATTCGGCAGTAGACTAGGGGTGGCCAAATAATCTATAGCGATCTTCTGATCAACCGCTGACATATGGCCAATAGATTGCAATGAGCAGCAATTATTCCTCAGTTCTGCAAATGGCATTTATGACGTAGACAAAGTTACTAGAGATGAGCGAATCGAATCCTACGAAGTGGAATTTGATCGGAATTTCAGGATCAATTTGATTCGCCTCGAAGCCAAATTTCCTTGTGCTTCGGGTTAGTGAATTGATTTAACCTGAAATAATGTAAAAAAATAAAAAATAAATCATACTTACCTCCTCCATTTGCTTGCGACGGGCCGCCAGCCGCCATCTTGATTGAAGAGCTCGGACGAAATCCAAGGCGCAGTGATGACATAATCTCGCGCTCTCACACCAGATCTTCAAGCAAGATGGCGGCGGCCGGCCCTTCGCGAGCAAATGGAGGCGGTAAGTTTGCTAAAAAAAATAAATTATGCTAATTGTACACAGTTTTTACACTTCATGTATGAACACGACATCTGAGTGGTACAATGACGGGGGGGGGGGGGGGGGGGGGGTGTTTGGTGCTATCACAGCTCCCTGTCATTGCACCTACTACTTACAAAAAAAATGCAAAAAATCTACAGGATCGAACTTTTAAAAAATTCACTCATCTCTAAAAGTTACCATAATACAAGGCACTTGATAATGTATTGTGATTTTCCATATTGCCTCCTTTGCTGGCTTAATTCATTTTTCCATCATATTATACACTGCTCGTTTCCAGGCGTTTACGACCACCCTGCAATCCAGTACTAGTGGCCATGATTGCACACTATAGGAAAAAGCACTGGTCTCTCTGGTGGTCAGGACCATGGGAGCACGCTTAGACGTGGATATGCAGCACGTAAGATATAACCCCAGAAAACGAACAGTGTAAAACGTGATGGAAAAATGAATCCAGCCAGCAAAGGAAGCATTATGGACAATCACAGTACATTAGTAAGTGGCTTCTATTAACTTTCTCTACATGATAAACGCCACTTACTGAAGAGAGACAATCCCTTTAAAAATGTGCTATGGTTTCCTGAAAAGTAAGCAGCTGAATGCTGTGGCTACACAAGGAAGGTGATGTTGTGATGTACCTTCAAGATCATTTAGGGTAAACAATTTCTAAACGCAGGCTGAAACAACCAGAATAAAAGGGAGACTCCTATCCCATTTATATATACTGTATAGTTTATACAAATGTAGGAAACTGTACAGATGGCATGCTACTCTGACCATTGTCATTGTGAGCTATGCTATTTGTGAGCTAGTGTGTTATTCTAGAACACAAACTACTGAAATAGCATAGCTCTCTGAGGTCCAATACTTAAATAGAGCAGAGCACCATCTGTATAAAATATTTCCATTAAAATTTACCATATAAATATTAAAGGGTTGTCCAGTATCCTCAAGACAAGCCATCAATATCAGATTGGTGAGGGTCTCCCGGGACCCCAGATGATCAGCTGGTTGAAGGGGTCACGGTGCTCATGTGAGCACTTAATCCTTTTCAATGTTTACTTGAACGTGGTCTACTTTGTCCTATAATTCGGTGTAGTGTCATTACAGCTGTTTGTACCATTCACGTACACAGCATTGACATTACAATCTGGATGGTGTGCAGGAAAACACTGAAGAGGACATAGTGCTCACAGACCCCCACTAATATTGATGACCTGTCCTGAGGATAGGTCACCAATATCATGAAACTGCAAACCCCTTTAAAGGTCATCTGTCAGTAGATTTGTACCTATGAAACTGGCTGAAGGCATCTGTGTTGGTCCCATGTTAAAAACATTTAAAATGATGTTTAAATATATGCAAATGAGACTCTAGGAGCAACGGGGGTGTTTCTGTTACTCTTAGAGGCTCTGCTCCCTCTGCAAATGCCACAGTTTCTTCAGTTTGATTGACAGGACCAGACAGTGAAAATATCATCATGTTTGACCCTATCAATCAGAGTGAAGAAGGCACAGCAGGTGCAAAGAGAGCAGAGCCTCTAGGTGTAACAGCAACGCCCCTGTTGCTCTTAGAGGCTCATTTGCATATGTTGAAACATCATTTTACTCAGCAATGCAGAAAAATATGAACATGGGACCAACACGGTGTCTTCAGCTGCTAAGTGCACATGTAACAGGTCACCCAGATTCATAGGTACAGATCTGCTGACAGATGCCTTTTAAAGGGGTTTGCAATGTATGGAAAAATCTTTCTTTTATTTGAAGTACAATTATCAAATTGAAGATGTGTAGATGGTGGAGACTGTGATCAGCAATAGATAATACTTTCCCAGCACTTCCACTATGTTATTAAAAAGTGCAGATATGATATCTGAGGCCAATGATTGGCTGCACAGTGACCTGTGCACGTAGAACGTCACTGTCATTTTTCAGGGTTTTTTAATGGGTTGGACACTGATTTATAATGCAGCTTCCAATAGATGACACTAGAGAGGCAGTTTTCTTACCTCTGGAGGAAAGGTTATTGCATACATATTTCCAGGAATCACCAATTGGATCTCTGCAAAGAGCACCTGTACTTGTCAAGAGGTGCATCAAACACATCTTAAACACAACACCATAACCCTGTTCTGTACTCTGTATGGGCAGCAAGGTTACAACACTGGGGTCCGGAATTCAGATCCTACCAAGAGTAAAATCTGAAAGTGTATGTCTGTGTTTCCTGCGGGTTCTCCAGTTTCTTCCCGCGCTTCAAAGACCGACATGTGAACATCAGGTGATGATAGTATGTGTAAAGGCACTGCAAAATACGTTGGTACTATATAAGGCTACTTTCACACTTGCCTTGTTAATTCCAGTATTGAGATGCGGCAGAGGATCTCAATATTGGAATTAAATGGATCCATTTTGATTTTGCACATCAGGATCCATCCATTCCATTAGGATGTGGTTTTGTGAAATCAAAACGGAAAAAAAACAGATCCGTCACTAAACACATTGAAGGTCAATGGGTGACAGATCCGTTTTTTAGGCTCCTAAAAAAAGGATCTGTCACCATTGTTTTCAGTGACAGATCCGTTTTCTTGACCTGACACAAAACCGCAGTTTGCAGCTGTTTTGTGTCCGGTCACAAAGCGGAATGCTGACAGAGTGGAAGACATCCTGATGCTTTTCTGAACGAATCTCTTTCCATTCACAATGCATGAGGACTAAACGGAAACGTTTTGAGATCTTCTGCCGGATCTTAACATGATAAGGACCCAGGACGAGAATGCTCGTCCTAAAGGGCCGGTACTTAGCGGCATATGGGAGGTTTGTGCTCCCTCACCTCATCCATCGGGTCCCCGCGCTGCTGTGGCGAGGACTCGATGGTTGCCACGGCAGCCCCAGGCTGAATCTCCTAGGCAACTGTTAGCGTCTTACAGTGTAAGACACTAACAGTTCAATATAGCATAATACAGATGTATTGTGCTGCATTGAAACAGGGATCGGACCCTGTAATGTTGAAGTCCCAGAGTGGGACAAATAATAAAGTTTAAAAAAGTTAATAAAAAGTTTCAAGTAAAAAAAAGTTAAAAAAAGAAAAGTAGACATTAGGTATCGTCATTTCACATGACCTAACCCTTCAGGTGAACACTGTCAAAAAAATAAAAATAAAAACGGTGCTAAAAAAAGCCACTTTTTTGTCACCTGATATCATTACAAGTGCAACACCAAGCGATCAAAAAGGCGTATGCCTGACAAAATAGTACCAATCTAACCGTCACATCATCCCGCAAAAAATGAGCCCTAAGAAAATCGCCCAAAAAATAAAAAAACTATGGCTCAGAATAGGGAGACACTAAAACATTTTTTTTTTTTTTTTAAATGCTGTTATTGTGTAAAACTTATGTAAGAACCTGTTCTAGAAAAATATTACATGACTTACGATGAACACCGCAAAAAAATAAAAATTAAAACTGTATAAAAAAAAGCCTTTTTTATCACCTTACATCACAAAAAGTGTAATAACAAGCGATCAAAAAGTCATATGCACCCCAAAATAGTGCCAATCTAACCGTCACCTCATCCCGCAAAAATGGTACCCTTCCTAAGATAATCGCCCAAAAACTGAAAAAACTATGGCTCTCAGACTATGGAGACACTAAAACATGATTTTTTTTATTTCAAAAATGAAATCATTGTGTAAAAACTTACATAAATAAAAAAAAAGTTGACATATTAGGTGTTGCCGCGTCCATAATAACCTGCTCTATAAAAATATCACATGACCTAACCCCTCAGGTGAATACCGTTAAGAAATAAATTAAAAAAAGGTGTAAAAAGCCATTTTTACATTTTACATCACAAAAAGTGTAATAGCAAGCGATCAAAAAGTCATATTCACCCTATAATAGTACCAATCAAACCGTCATCTCATCCCGAAAAAATTAGCCCCTAAATAAGACAGTCACCCAAAAAATAAATAAAACTACAGCTTTCAAAATGTGGAGACACTAAAAAAATCTTTTTTTTTTTTCAAAAATGCTTTGTTATGTAAGACTGAAACAAACAACCAAAAAAAGTAGTCATATTTGGTATTGTCACATCCGTGACTACCTGCTCTATAAAAATACCACATGATCTAAACTGTCAGATGAATGTTGTAAATAACAAAAAATAAAAACTTTGCCAAAACAGCTATTTCTTGTTACCTTGCCTCACAAAAAGTTTAATATAGAGCAACCAAAAATCATATGTACCCTAAACTAGTACCAACAATACTGCCACCCTATCCCGTAGTTTCTAAAATGGGGCCACTTTTTTGGAGTTTCTACTCTAGGGGTGCATCAGGGGGGCTTCAAATGGGACATGGTTTCAAAAAAACAGTCCAGCAAAAATCTGCCTTCCAAAAAACGTATGGCATTCCTTTCCTTCTGCGCCCTGCCATGTGCCTGTACAGCAGTTTACGACCACATATGGGGTGTTTCTGTAAACTACAGAATCAGGGCCATAAATATTGAGTTTTGTTTGGCTGTTAACCCTTGCTTTGTAACTGGAAAAAATGGATTCAAATGGAAAATCTGCCAAAAAAGTGAAATTTTGAAATGTTATCTCTATTTTCCATTAATTCTTGTGAAACACCTAAAGGGTTAACAAAGTTTGTAAAATCAGTTTTGAATACCTTGAGGGGTGTAGCTTGTAAAATGTGGTCATTTTTGGGTGGTTTCTATTATGTAAGCCTCACAAAGTGACTTCAGACCTGAACTGGTCCTGAAAAAGTGGGTTTTAGAAATTTTCTGAAAAATTTCATGATTTGCTTTTAAACTTCTAAGCCTTCTAACGTCCCCAAAAAATAAAATGGCATTCACAAAATGATCCAAACATGAAGTAGACATATGGGTAATGTAAAGGAATAACTATTTTTGGAGGTATTACTATCTATTATAAAAGTAGAGAAATTGAAATTTGGAAATTTGCTAATTTTTTAGAAAATTTGGGTAAATTTGGAATTTTTTTATAAATACTTTTTTTGACTCAATCTTACCATTGTCATGAAGTACAATACGTGACGAGAAAACTATCTCAGAATGGCCTGGATAAGTAGAAGTGTTTTAAAGTTATCACCACAGAAAATGGCCGGGTCCTTAAGGTGAATTATGGCAGGGTCCTTAAGAGGTTAATACCGGAAAACAACACAAGTGTGAAAGTAGCCTAAGGAAGAGAAATTATTCCGTACTAACAATGAGCAAAAGCTCGTAAACAGTCTCTAGATGAGTGTCTCTGGTTTGTTATGCCCTTTAACACTGACTAGTAACGTAGCTACCTATAGGTGGAACTAGGAAGACAGTTTTCATCCTTCCAGAGCATAACTAATTAGCACATTTTCCCAGGGAACATGCCTGTAAGTGTCAGGAGTTCACCCAGCCAAGTCAAGATGTCATTGTAATTGGAGGAGGAGCCAATCAGATTTCTGATGTTGTGTCCAATCCCAGAGCTGGCGGTGGGGGTTAGACTGCTGATTCATGATTGACTTGCTGGTCATTTTGTTGTAGTTCTGTACTGTGCGATACTCTGTGTTTTCTGTTTGTGCTAACATTGATCCTCCTGTTGAAGTGACTTTGGCTGGTCTCTGGATTAACGCTTTAGCTCTTCTGACTTTGACCCTTTGTCAACTTCCTTTTGCACCTCCCTGATTATTCTGGTAGGTCTGCCACTAGCTTGCCTGCACTAGTTTTCTATTCACTGCTCCACAGATATAACCTCGGTTCCTAGCAGCAGAGTCCATCCAGCCTGGCAGTGGGCTCTAATGAATAACCTTGGGTGACCTAACCCTTCTACCACCCAGAGTGATTTTTTAAGACTGGTAGCAGTTTTGGGGTACACTGGCAGTAGTCTGGATGGTGACCTTAGTACGCCCTAACAGTAGGATTACTGAAACCAGTTGGATCTCTGCAAGGAGATATGTACTGTACCTCTCCAAAAAGCATAATTTTGTGATTAAATCATTTGATTTAGTATATAATAAGTCTTGCATTGCACTGTAATTGTAAAAAAAAATTACTGTATCTAATCTCTATATCATAAAGTTCTGTAGTAGGGTACCCCATTCAAAAGGAACCCTATTAGCTAGGATGGAGGGTACCTACATAGAATGACTTGTTCTGGAGCACTCAGCTCAGCACACAGTACATGTACGACACTGTGGGAAGAATTATAGCCAGACCACACTGATTAATAATCAATAATAATTTATTGACTTGATAAAATGCAAAAAATAAAAAATAAATACCGGTATGTGTAAGGAGGAGAAGTGAAAAAGAAGAGGAGGGGAGAGGACAAGGGAAGGGGCTGGGGGAGGGAGGAAAAAGAAAGGGAAGGGGGAGAGAAAACAACATAAAATTAAAATAATGATTAAAATAACAGTATAACAATAAAATAATAAACACTGTGCAGTGTAATCAGAAATATCTTTTACATGTGATTTAATAAAGGATAACTGATTATTAATAAGTTGGTCTGGCTATAATTCTTAATAGGTTTTTGTAGTGTTTGTGTAGCCATGGGCATTGAGATGCACTTAGTTATAGCATGGTTTTTACATGTGAGTTAAACCTCTGACAGATATTAGACAGGTTACATGGTTTCTAATGGGGATATATACAGTGCATTGCAAAAGTATTCACTTTTTTCATATTTTGTTACATTACAGCCTTAAGTTCAATGTTTTGTTTATCTGAATTTTATGTAATGGATCAGAACACAATAGTCTAAGTTGGTGAAGTGAAATGAGAAAAATATATAAATAAAACTATTGTTTAGAAATAGAAAACAGAAAATTGGCATGTGCGTATGTATTCACCCCCTTTGTTAGGAAGACCATAAAAAGCTCTGGTGCAACCAATTACCTTCAGAAGTACATAATTAGTGAAATGATGTCCACCATGTGTGCAATCTAAGTGTCACATGATCGGTCATTACATATACACACCTCTTTTGAAAGGCCCTAGAGGCTGCAACACCTAAGCAAGAAGCATCACTAACCAAACACTGCCATGAAGACCAAGGAACTCTCCAAACAAGTAAGGGACAATGTTGTTGAGAAGTACAATTCAGGGTTAGGTTATAAAATATATCCAAATCTTTGATGATGCCCAAGAGCACCATCAAATCTATCATAACCAAATGGAAAGAACATGGCACAACAGCAAATCTGCCAAGAGACGGCCGCCCACCAAAACTCACGGACCGGACAAGGAGGGCATTAATCAGAGAGGCAGCACAGAGACCTAAGGTAACCCTGGAGGAGCTGCAGAGTTCGACAGCAGAGACTGGAGTATCTGTACATAGGGCGACAATAAGCCGTATGCTCCATAGAGTTGGGCTTTATGGCAGAGTGGCCAGAAGAAAGCCATTACTTTCAGCTAAAAACAAAAAGGCACATTGTGAGTTTGAAAAAAGGCATGTGAGAGACACCCAAAATGTATAGAGGAAGGTGCTCTGGTCTGATGAGACTAAAATTTAACTTTTCTGCCATTAAAGAAAACGCTATGTCTGGCAAAAACCCAACGCATCACATCACCCAAAGAACACCATCCCCACAGTGAAACATGGTGGTGGCAGCATCATGCTGTGGGGATGTTTTTCAGCAGCTGGGACTGGGAAACTGGTCAGAGTTGAGGGACAGATTGATGGTGCTAAATACAGGGATATTCTTGAGCAAAGCCTGGACAACTCTGTGCGTGATTTGAGGCTAAGGCGGAGGTTCACCTTCCAGCAGGACAACGACCCCAAACACACTGCTAAACCAACATTTGAGTGGTTTAAGGGGAAACATGTAAATGTGTTGGAATGGCCTAGTCAAAGCCCAGATCTCAATCCAATAGAAAATCTGTGGTCAGACTTAAAGATTGCTGTTCACAAGCGCAAACCATCCAACTTGAAGGAGCTGGAGCAGTTTTCCAAGGAGGAATGGGCAAAAATCACAGTGGTAAGATGTGGCAAGCTCATAGAGACTTATCCAAAGCGACTTGGAGCTGTGATTGCCGCAAAAGGTGGCTGTACAAAGTATTGACTTTAAGGGGGTGAATAGTTATGTACATTGACTTTTTCTGTTATTTTGTCCTATTTGTTGTTTGCTTCACAATAAAAAAAAATATATAATCTTCAAAGTTGTGGGTATGTTCTGTAAATTTAATTATGCAAATCATCAAACAATCCATGTTAATACCAGGTTGTGAGGCACCAAAATACGAAAAAAGACAAGGGGGTGAATACTTTTGCAAGGCACTGTATAAGCTGGTGTGCTTCTTTCGTAAGTACCATAAAAGTTTGGCCCACTGATTGGGTGGGCACAGGAGCTGTGCTTGCCCAACCAGCAGCTGTTACTGACAGCCGGTGAAAACTTTAAAGCTGCTGGATTAACCAGTTAAATGCCATGGTCTATGCTGACCGCAGCATCAAAGGGGTTTACAGAGGGAAGGCGCTCCCTCTCTGACTTCATTGGCTCCCTGTGGTGCGATTGCAGGGTGCTGATAGCTGCAGCCTGGGGCTTTACAAAAGGCTCAGGACCTGATAGCTATGGAAGCCTATAAGGAACCAGCTACCAGGCTGGGTCTCATAGGGAACTGTCAGTGTAAAACTGACAGTTCCAATGCAGTACAATACAGCATGTAGTTCATATCCCATAGAGGGACAAAAATAAAAAGTAAAAAAAAAAGTAAAAAGAAAAAAGTGTTCATATAAAAAACATTGTTCCTCAACAAGACATTTACAATAAAAAAAAAAAAGAAAAAAGAAAATAAAAAAAAATATCATATTCGGTATCTCTATGTCTGTAAAGATCAGCTCTATAAAAATATCACATCACCAACCCTGTCAGGTGAACAATGTAAAAAAAAAAGACTAATATAGAGTTATCTAAAAGTTGCATGTACCCCACAATAGTACCGATGAAACCATCACCTTATCCAGCAAAAAACAAGCCCTCACATAAGGCCTCATGCACACGGCCGTTGCCCGGCCGTGGCCGTATTGCAGCCTGCAAACAGCGGTTCATAACTTGTGGGCACCTGCCGTGTGCTCCCCGCATCACTTCCTCAGGACGTGGTCACAGCAGGAATAGTGGACAGTTTCAAAAAGGGTTTAGACGAATTCTTAAAAGTAAAAAACATTAATGCTTATGAAAATGTGTAGAAATCTGAGTCTCATTTCCTTTTGGGATTCGCATCCCCACCTATCCCTTGGTTGAACTTGATGGACATATGTCTTTTTTCAACCATATTAACTATGTACAGTAACTATGTAACTCTGCAGCATACCCAAACAGCATTTTAGGTCCACATTTATGGCATTTCAATACCACCCACAATTTAATGGGCATAGTGTGTCTTAGAAGGCACATACTGACTACCACATTGTGAGCACTATAATGCCTTATCTGTAAAAAAAACTTGCAATTTTCACTTTGCACGGTATGCTGCACATTACTTTGTGCAAAATATCTGTAGTATCAAAATGTTCACTCAATCCCTTAATACGTTGATGGGCAGAGTTTAAAAATTAGGTAACTTTTCAGGGGTCCCATTTATTATTTCACCCCAGAATCATTACTCTTGTCAGCACAAGATGCGTAAATCACTACATTGGGCCTCAGATGCGCATGATGCTCTTTCACTCTTAAGTCCTGTTGTATGTCCAGGCAAAAGATAAGGGCCACATGTAGGGTGTTTATAAAACCAGGAAGCGCATAATAATAAGAGGGCTTGCATTACACAGTGGCACACGCTGGGCACAATGTACTGGGTAGTGAAATGGCATATCTATGTAAAAATCCTGTTACCCCTTGCTGCACTGACTGTGGATCCAAATTGCCATTATACAGCTCTGTCATTCCAGCAAACCGTTCTTGTTATTGGGGTGCAAGTGCTGTTTGATACAGCCATTTAACAGGGTTTATTACAAAGAAATATTTCTACACCACGTCTTATTTGCCCTTATGCGGTGCAATTTTATGTTAAGCCCTTTTTGCCATGTATTAGTGGCAAAATAAAAAGAAATTCACCGTCCAGCGTTGCGCTTATCTATTGAAAAGCCTGTTGTGTTAAAGTAGAAGAAAATTAGGGCCTAATTGCCGTTCAGCGGTGTAGCGATATACTCTAAAGCCCTGTTTGCCGTGTATTAGTGGCGAAATAAAAATATATTCGCCGTTCAGTGTTGCACTTATCTGTTGAAAAGCCTGTTGTGTTGTGTAAAAGTTGAAAATAATTAGGGCCTAATTGCCATTCAGTGGTGCAGTGATATACTCTAAAGTCCTGTTTGACGTATATTAGTGGCAAAATAAAAAATATTTGATCTAACATTTGATTATTTGAACCAACAGTATGTCAAACAGAGACGTGCCAGGACCTGCACAGGGGAGTGGCAGAGGCCTAAATGTTTCTGGCGCAGGCAGAGGTCGCAGCAGAGTAAGGGGGCGTGGTAGCAGGGGTCACAGCGAGAGGCCTGAGCTCCCAGTGTCATCTAGCCATCATGTCTTGACCAGCAACCCAGTGATTCTTGAATGGTTGACTTCGTCTCAAGTGACATCAGACACCCCCAGCCAAGAGTTGGTGGGTTCCTCTGACATGACGCTTAATTGGCACGGCCCGGGAGCAGGCCCTGTCCTGAACCTTCCTCTGTCATTTTCAGTTCACTCACCGTGAGAAGTATTATATGCCGTAGGCTCGGCTTCACTTTTCAGCGAGGAAGAGCTACTAGAGGAGTGTCAGCAGCTACTGCCCAGCCAAGATCTGGAGGAGAAATCCGCCACTACCTCCGCTAGGTGGGCAAGTAGCGATGAGGAGAGTGGCGTGGGAGCTGGTGTTGCCAGGGCCGGTTTTAGACAAAGTGTGACCCTGGGCAAAATTGTGGCAAAAAGTGTGGCCCCAAATCCTGAAATATTGGACTAGCAGTTTGACAGGACTTTGTAGGCACAGTAGCTGATTGCAGAATGCCACATTATCTCTCTTTAGCCTTTCCACTGTAAACTGCTGATCCTGCAGCCTCTTTGGGTATGTTCACACAGAGTATTTTCTGTGCTTAATAAAACCTAATGCAGAATCCGCATCAGTTTTTTTTTGGGATGTGTTTTTTTCTGACTATTTTTATAAAACAAATAGTGGGGCGGTGGCTCACTCAAGACGGAGATGTGGAACAGGTGCTGCTAGCCCAAAGGTGAGGGACACCCACCCTCAGAAGGTAAAATATGTAAACTAAAATAATGGGCGAGCACACTTCATTTGTATCATATAGTGCATAAAATTTAATTAAATCCAATAAGTCAACACGTGATATAAATAAAATCCAATCATGCAATGAAATAAAATACAATAAAATACTATAAAACCTATGTGCTTGGATTAATACACTTAAATAAATACTGCAGATAAATAGGATGGTTTGCACAATATGGTGAAGTCCAATTAATGGTGTATGGATCAAAGTATCATATAAAAGTCCATTAAGATGATAGGGTATCTTGAATTCTCCTATCCAGGAGATCTTTGGTCACAAATCTATTGTATAGATATTGCACCAGAAGTGTGTGCTGGTGTTGTAGCTCCAATATGAAAAAAAGAGTATATAGATCTCCTCTTTCAGTCTCTGGCCGACTGCATATAGTGGACTCCTGTATATTTCCTCAACCTTGGGTGCTGGTTAGTATGTACCAGTTCACTGGATGGTATTGCAAAGTCCCATGGTCACTGTGAATATAGCAGCTTATGTATATAGTGCTTCTTACCGCCCTCGTGGTGGACGAGCTGTTTCCAGCGTGAGTCGGGCGACGCGGGATACTGCCGGCGTCTGGCTTCGTTCAGCTGCAGCTGACTTACCCGAAGTCTCACGAGATTTCTAAACGGGATTTCGTCCGGCACGACAAAGAGGGCACAGTGAGTCTCCAATATGTTCTTGGTTATTGAAAAAGTCCTTCAATTCAATTTTCACAGCATGGCCATGCTTGTGGAGGTGCTTTAATTACAGGTATGCGATCCGGCTCATACGCGTTTCGGGAACTCTCCTTCCCTTCATCAGTGGTGTCGCATCACCTGTGGGCCTCCACCTTTTATATCTTAAGTAGCACCAAAATGTGGATCACTGGATTGTTTCTTCTCAAATGCAAACAAGTGGTTTCTTTGTGCATGCAATTTATAGACATCTCTTTGAATACTTTTGCGGTTTTTCACTAGTTATTCTCATCATTATACATATATCTGTTTGCACATAATATATAATATAAATTACGTATGGAGATTATTCAGTTTTAAAACGCCAACTATAAGTCACTAAAAAATCAGCATGCGTTTTTTTATATACATATGTGTTTTTTATGCATGCGGTTTTTATGCGTTTTTTTGCAACTCATGCGTTTTTTAGCTAAATTTGTTCCCTCAATCAATATAAACAAAACTGTATGGACAGAATTTATACTATAGATTGCATATCAAAATTATGCGATATTGGAATAAAATTACATTTTTATTTTCAAAAGTTCACAATACTCTATTAATAAATATTAAAATGTTAAGATGAGACTTCATATAATAAAATGATAAAATGATATTGGCGGATAATCAGATTCATATGACAAATTTTTTTTCAAATGTTTTATATACATTTTTATAAGGATCCGTGGTTGGGACACCTGACCATGGGGTAGCCTTCCAATATAGTTCTTTATAGACAGGGATCTATGTAGATGATATATGGCTGGAGGCCCCCATCCGAGTCCACGACGCAGTGCCGATAATCGGCCAAACTGCGGCGTGTGAGTCAGAATGGGGGCATCCAGCCTACAAGAACCCAAACAGCTCCAGTTCTGCGTTTAGACCCGCTGGTATCATAGATCCAAACTCATATATCCGTCTTGATTCTAATTTTGACATCTGTTTGATATAATTGCCTCCTCGCCAGTGTCTATCCACCTTCTCCAGTGCCATGAAGATCAGTTGTGAAGGGTCTTTATTGTGAACGTCCCTATAGTGTTTTGACAGACAATGTTTGTCGTAGCCCTTCCTTATATTGGCTACATGTTCTGCCAATCTGGTTTTCATTGGACGTTTAGTTCTTCCTATATACTGTCTTTTACATGGACACTGGATCAAGTAGATGACACCGGCGGTATTGCAAGTGAGGCATTCCTTTATCTCCCATTTGTACGTATTTTGGGTAGAAGAGATAGTAATTGTTTTCCTGGGGGTGGGGTTTAACCTACAGGCCATACATTTACCACACTTGAAGAAACCAGTAAGTTTCATCCAGGTCCCCATAATTGTATTCTCTTTATTTATTGGTTTAGTTGGTTTAATAGATGGAGCTACCTTTAGGCCTAGATTCGGTGCTCTAGTAAATGTTAGAGATGGTGTGGTTGGTAAGAGATGGCCTATCACCTTATCTCCCAGGATATGATCCTTATAAAAATGTATATAAAACATTTGAAAAAATTTTTGGCATATGAATCTGATTATCCGCCAATATCATTTTATCATTTTATTATATGAAGTCTCATCTTAACATTTTAATATTTATTAATAGAGTATTGTGAACTTTTGAAAATAAAAATGTAATTTTATTCCAATATCGCATAATTTTGATATGCAATCTATAGTATAAATTCTGTCCATACAGTTTTGTTTATATTGATTGAGGGAACAAATTTAGCTAAAGTTAGTTGCAAAAAAACGCATAAAAACCGCATGCATAAAAAACGCATATGTATATAAAAAACGCATGCTGATTTTTTAGTGACTTATAGTTGGCGTTTTAAAACTGAATAATCTCCATACGTAATTTATATTATATATTATGTGCAAACAGATATATGTATAATGATGAGAATAACTAGTGAAAAACCGCAAAAGTATTCAAAGAGATGTCTATAAATTGCATGCACAAAGAAACCACTTGTTTGCATTTGAGAAGAAACAATCCAGTGATCCACATTTTGGTGCTACTTAAGATATAAAAGGTGGAGGCCCACAGGTGATGCGACACCACTGATGAAGGGAAGGAGAGTTCCCGAAACGCGTATGGGCCGGATCGCATACCTGTAATTAAAGCACCTCCACGTCCACAAGCATGGCCATGCTGTGAAAATTGAATTGAAGGACTTTTTCAATAACCAAGAACATATTGGAGACTCACTGTGCCCTCTTTGTCGTGCCGGACGAAATCCCGTTTAGAAATCTCGTGAGACTTCGGGTAAGTCAGCTGCAGCTGAACGAAGCCAGACGCCGGCAGTATCCCGCGTCGCCCGACTCACGCTGGAAACAGCTCGTCCACCACGAGGGAGGTAAGAAGCACTATATACATAAGCTGCTATATTCACAGTGACCACGGGACTTTGCAATACCATCCAGTGAACTTGTACATACTAACCAGCACCCAAGGTTGAGGAAATATACAGGAGTCCACTATATGCAGTCGGCCAGAGACTGAAAGAGGAGATCTATATACTCTTTTTTTCATATTGGAGCTACAACACCAGCACACACTTCTGGTGCAATATCTATACAATAGATTTGTGACCAAAGATCTCCTGGATAGGAGAATTCAAGATACCTTATCATATTAATGGACTTTTATATGATACTTTGATCCATACACCATTAATTGGACTTCACCATATTGTGCAAACCATCCTATTTATCTGCGGTATTTATTTAAGTGTATTAATCCAAGCACATAGGTTTTATAGTATTTTATTGTATTTTATTTCATTGCATGATTGGATTTTATTTATATCACGTGTTGACTTATTGGATTTAATTAAATTTTATGCACTATATGATACAAATGAAGTGTGCTCGCCCATTATTTTAGTTTACATATTTTTATAAAACACTTTTTGATGCAGTTTTGGCGTGGATTTTAATTCCTTCCCATTTTCAATAGGAATTCTGGACATGGACCCCGTGTTATGAATGGCCAGGGCACTTCTGTTTTTTCATGGTGCAGTTTATAGAACCACAAGCTGAAAAAAAGGGGCTGTCCCATCCTGGCCCCTGAAGTGCAGGGAGAGCACAGTGTGCATGCATGGTCATCCTCCATTATGCTATGAGTGTTCTGATAATAGGTGATCATTGGCTCTCTTATTTTCCGAAATTCCATAGCAGTGAATGGAGATAATGCTGCGCATACACACTTTTATGGGGGATCTGTGGATGACACACTGTTATGGAGATTCTGTGGAGGACACACTGTTATGGAGGATCTGTTAATGACACACTGTTATGGGGGAACTGTGGATGTCACACTGTTATGGGGGACCTGTGGACAACAAACTATTATGGGGACCTGTGGATGTCACACTGTTATGGGGGATCTTTGGAGGACACACTGTTATCGGGGATCTGTGGAGGACACACTGTTATGGAGGATCTGTTAATGACACACTGTTATGGGGGACCTGTGGATGACACACTGTTATGGGGGACCTGTGGATGTCACACTGTTATGGGGGACCTGTGGATGTCACACTGTTATGGGGGACCTGTGGATGTCACACTGTTATGGGGGACCTGTGGATGTCACACTGTTATGGGGGACCTGTGGATGTCACACTGTTATGGGGGACCTGTGGATGACACACTGTTATGGGGGACCTGTGGATGACACACTGTTATGGGGGACCTGTGGATGACACACTGTTATGGGGGACCTCTGGATGACACACTGTTATGGGGGACCTCTGGATGACACACTGTATGGGGGAATCTGTGGAGGACACACTGTTATGGGGGATCTGTGGATGACGCACTGTGTATGGGGATCTGTGGATGACACACTGTTATGGGGGATCTGTGGATGAAACACTGCTATGGGGGACCTGTGGATGACACACTGTTATGGGGGACCTGTGGATGACACACAGTTATGAGGGACCTGTGGAGGATGCACTGTTATGGGGGATCTGTGGATGACACACAATTATAGGGGACCTGTGGATGACACACTGTATGGGGGAATCTGTGGAGGACACACTGTTATGGGGGATCTGTGGATGACGCACTGTGTATGGGGATCTGTGGATGACACACTGTTATGAGGGACCTGTGGAGGACGCACTGTTATGGGGGATCTGTGGATGACACACAGTTATGGGGGAACTGTGGATGACACCCTGTTATGGGAGACCTGTGGATGACACTCTGTATGGGGGAATCTGTGGAGGACACACTGTTATGGGGGATCTGTGGATGACGCACTGTGTATGGGGATCTGTGGATGACACACTGTTATGGAGGATCTGTGGATGACACACTGTTATGGGGGACCTGTGGATTACACACTGTTATGGTGGACCTGTGGATGACACACTGTTATGGGGGACCTGTGGATGACACACTGTTATGAGTGACCTGTGGAGGACGCACTGTTATGGGGGATCTGTGGATGACACACAGTTATGGGGGACCTGTGGATGACACACTGTTATGGGAGACCTGTGGATGACACACTGTTAAGGGGGAATCTGTGGAGGACACACTGTTATGGGGGATCTGTGGATGACTCACTGTGTATGGCGATCTGTGGATGACACACTGTTATGGGGGACCTGTGGATGACACACTGTTATGGGGGACCTGTGGATGACACACTGTTATGGCGGAATCTGTGGAGGACACACTGTTATGGCGGAATCTGTGGAGGACACACCATTATGGTGGAATCTGTGGAGGACACACTGTTATGAGGGATCTGTGGAGAACACACTGTTATGGGGGATCTGTGGAGGACACTGTTAAGGGGAATCTGGCTGTGATATGGCCACAATGTGTAACATAGCTTTACAAATTCTTTCATTAGCAATCCTGGTCTGTCACCCCCAAGTGCCCTGGAGTCACACGGAGCCCACAGGACACAAGGAGCTCACACAAAGGCACAGGGAGCTCACACAATGGGGTCACACAGGGGGCGGGGGTACAGGAAGCACACACAGCGGGCACAGGGATCACACACAGAGGGGGCACACGGAGCGCACACAGCGGCCACAGGGAGCTCACACAGTGGGCTCACATGGGGTGGCACAGGAAGCGCACACAGCAGACACAGGGATCACAAACAGGGAGCATACAGAGGGGGCCAAGGGAGCGCACAGGAGGGGGTCACAAGAAAGCTCACAGGAGGGGGGACAGGGAGCACACAGGAGGGGGCACTGGGAGCACACAGGAGGGGGCACAGGGAGCACCCAGGAGGGGGCACAGGGAGCACGCAGGAGGGGGCACAGGTAGAGCGCAGGAGGGGGCACAGGAAGCACGCAGGAGGGGGCACAGGGAGCGCACAGGAGGGGGCACAGGGAGCGCGCAGGAGGGGGCACAGGGAGCGAACAGGAGGAGGCACAGGGAGCGCACAGGAGGGGGCACAGGGAGCGCACAGGGGGGCACAGGAGGGGGCACAGGGAGCGCAAAGGAGGGGGCACAGAGAGCACACAGGAGGGGGCACAGGGAGCAAACATGAGGGGGCACAGGGACACAATTGCCCTGTTTACCCCCCCTAACGCCGGCCCTGGGTGTTGTGAGCTGTGAGACTCCTGACCCAGTGATGATTGAGGAGTACATCAGTGATGTGCAGACACTACTCGATGATGATGATGTAACTAATCGCACTTGGGAGCCGGGTGATGAAGGGGCTTCATCATCATCGGGAGAAGAGGGTGGCAGCTTGTCCGTGAGCCAGCAAGTCGCTAGCGTGGGCGGGAGTCAGCAGGGTGGCAGCAGTGGGAGGTTGGGAGCCAAACGTGCCTGGGGTAAACCACCCGCTTCGTGGGAGCCTACCTGCCCGGGTAGTAGCGGTGCAGGGGTTCAAGGAGGCAGCGGCGTTAGCAGTCAGACAATGCATAGTGTTGGGAGTAAAATCACCTACTCGGCTATGTGGCAGTTTTTTGTTAAGCCGCCGGAGGAGGTGAACGTGGCCATATGTAGAATCTGTGGGCAGAGAGTGAAGTGTGGCCAGGGTGCCAATGTGGCCTGGGAGAACCGTGGCTCCGATGTGGTGGTCCAGCCTGGCGCAAAAAACGCTGTATCACCCAATGGCACGCACCCGGTTTCAGGCAGTCAAGGCTCCACCACATCAGCCAAAGGAAGCTGTCTGTCCTTCCCATCATCTGCTGGTCTTGATGCTCCTGCTCCTCCTCACTGATTCCATCAGCAATCGATCACCGAATCGATTACCAAGAGACAACAGTATGCGTGCACGTGCTCCTGTCCAAGTTGCTGGTGCTGCAGTCCCTCCCTTTCCAAGTGGTGGACTCTGCACCTTTCCAAGAACTGATGGCTTGTGCCGAGCCGAGGTGGAGAATCCCAAGCCGTCATTTCTTTGCCAAAAAGGCAGTACCAGCCGTGCACACACATGTAGAACAGAAGGTGGGCCACTCCTTGAGCCTACAGTCAGGGACTATACATGTCCTTTACAGCCCACTGGGTGAATGTGGTTCCTGCACAGCCACACCAGCAACTTGGCCAGGTGACGCCACTTCCGCCTCCACGTTATCACGCCGTTGGTCCTGCGACAACAATGTTCGCTTCTGCCTCCTCATCCACCACCGTGTCCTCAGCCTCCACTGCAAGGACAATTCACAGTGCCCCTTCAGCATACCACATGTGCAGAGCACGGCGGTGTCACGCTGTTCTGCACCTCGTTTTGCCTGGGCTAATGAAGTCACAGACGGGAGGAACTGCTCTGTGTCCTTCATTAAGAAATCGAATCCTGGCTTTCTCCGCGACAACTCAAAATCGGAACCATGTGACCGACAATAGGAAGAACATTGTTTCGGCGCTGCATCAAGGAGGGTCTGCCACTCATCTGCAAGACATCCTAAAAATGGCCAGGAAACTTTGCATGCACTTAAGCCACTCGTACACCGCAAAGCACAAGCAGACCCTCCTTGAGCTGCAGCTGCAGAACGGGATCCCCCAAAATAGGCTGATATGCAACGTTTCCACCCATTGGAATTCCACCCTCCATATGTTGGACCGACTGTATGAACAAAGAAAGGCCATAAACAATTTCCTGATGATCCAAGCGGACAGGAGTACTCCCCTGTGTAACTTCGATGTCAGCCAGTGGCAGCTCATGCGTGACACCTGCCGTCTGCTCAGGCCCTTTGAGGAGGCCACGTTATTTGTCAGTCGACAGGACTACGGGATAAATGATGTCATTACACTGCTTCATGTCCTGGAACAGATGCTGGTAAATATGGCTGGTCAGGGGACGGGAGACATGGCGCCTTGATCTCACGGCCACATGAGCCATGTGGGGGCTGAACTGCAGGAGGAGGAGGACTTGGGAGCACAAGCAATGTGTAGCGAAATGGGTGATTTTTCTACACAGGTGACAGGAGAGGAGGAGCAGGACCAGCTAGAGATGCTACAGGTTGATGAGGCAGAGGACCCAGGCACACCGTGGCAGTATGCAGTGGAGATGGAGGAAGGGAGCCCCTCCGAGTCACTTGCACAACTGGCCGCTGCATGCTCACTTGCTTGGGTAGTGACAGGCGAATTGTCACCATTCACCAGAGGGATGACTTATGGCTCTCCACCTTGTTGAACCCTCGCTACTGGTCCAAAATGGGGGCCTTTTTTACACTCGCTGAGAGGGAGGACAAACTGAACTACTATAGAGACATCCTATGTAGTCAGTTGGCCGCTGCCTATATGCGCCATCATCCATCCTCTCGCAGGTCTGACCGGGGGGGGACCTTCTGCGCTCACGTTCCACTGCCATGGCTGCTGGGGAGAGGAGGGGTGGGGTGGCAGGAGCAGTACCAGCTACATCATGTCACGAGGGTATCAAGAGCCACGTCTGACTCTGTTATACCCGGGGTCAGGAAGTCGCAGCGGGTGGCTGCGCGCTCTATATCTAAAGATCATGGTGTTTCTTAGTTATTGTTTTCTGTGTTTGCCTTGCTATCCTTTTTGTCTCTCTCAGGGATCCGTAGCTTCTCCTCCTCAGCTGTTTCGTGTCTGCCACTCCCTACCTCCTTATATTCTCCCCTCACACTTCTCTAGTTGCCAGTTATAGAGCTTCCTGCCTGGACATCTATACTGACCCACTGGAGTGGTTAATCCTGGTTGTTGTTCCTGTGTGCTACCCTCCGGATCCCTGTTTGGCTTATTGTTGTCTCCTGTTGTCGCCCACCTGGGAATATATGTTGAGTCTGTGTTGTCTGTCCTCCCCTTGGTGTTTTCCCTTAGAGTTAGTGGTGCGGACTAGTGTTCCCATCGCCCTGTTCACTACCTAGGGCTCAGCTCAGGGAAAGCCAGGGCTTTAGGCACGTGATCGGCGTACGGGTGAGGAACCCGTCTAGGGACGTCAGGGCAGCCAGGTGCCAGCCGCCAGGTGAGTCAGGGGTCACCATCTTCCCTCTCACTTGGGCAGGGCCTTCCTCGTTCCCTCCCTCTGTGTCACGTATGTGATAGCCACGCCGACCGTGATATTATAACTGGCCCTTACTTTTTGAGAAAAAAAAAAAAAAAATTTTTTTTTTTTAATTTTTTGTTTGTTGTTTTTTTTTCTCTCTCTACTTAGAATCCAATATGGATCCTATTGATGCCTTGGCAGAACAGCTTCAAAGCCTGTCTTTGGAGGTGGCAGGATTGAAGGCGTCTGTTCTCCAACAACAGCAGCAAATGCAGCAGACCGCACCCCCAGCGGTTGCTATGGGTAACCAGGTTGTCACTGAACCCAAGGTTGCTCTTCCCGACAGATTTTCTGGGGGAAGGGACAAGTTTGCAACGTTCCGTGAGGCCTGCAAATTATATTTTAAGTTGCGCCCTTACTCCTCAGGTCATGAAGAACAGCGGGTTGGGATTGTCATTTCCCTGCTTCAGGGGGATCCGCAATCCTGGGCGTTCTCGTTACCCCCTGGTTCTCAGGCTCTCCGGTCAGTGGAGGGATTTTTTGGGGCTTTGGGTCTCATATATGATGACCCTGACCGAGTCGCCCTGGCTGAGTCGAAGTTACGGAGACTCCTACAGGGAGATCGGTCAGCAGAGGAATATTGCTCAGAGTTCCGTAGGTGGGCTACGGATACTCAGTGGAACGACCCGGCTCTCAGGAGTCAGTTCTGCTCTGGGTTATCTGAAAGGGTTAAGGATGCACTGGCGCTGTATGAGACCCCCCTTTCCCTTGATGCTGTTATGTCCCTCTCTATCAGAATAGATAGACGTCTTAGGGAGAGATCGAAAATTCCGGAGCAATTGGTTACCTCTCCCAAGCAACAGTCAGCCTGTACTGACTTAGATGAGCCTATGCAGCTAGGCGGAACTTCTCGTCAGGTCCGTCCTCCCGAGATTCGCCGTAGGGGGGGGGGCTTGTTTTTTCTGTGAAAGAGGGGTCATTTCATTAATGTCTGTCCCTCCTTTCTCAAAAACAAAAGACCGTCGGAAAACTACTAACCCCGGGCTGTGCGGAGGATGTCAGCCGGGGGGTATACGTTTCCTCCATACGAACATCTCAATTTGTGTTACCAGCGGTCATTGTTTTTGGTGTTAAGACGGAGTCTATTTCTGTTTTTCTAGACAGTGGAGCAGGGGTAAACTTGATTGATGCCCATTTTGCCCGCACTATGGGTTTGTCTCTCTGTACGCTGCAGAGACCTATTCCCGTATTCGCTATAGATTCTGCTCCTCTGTCTCAGAGAAACCTCACCCACATTGTTCGTAATTTACACCTTCGGGTAGGGGACCACCATAATGAGTGTCTTTCATGTTACGTTCTGGAGGGCCTTCCCTCTCCGGTGGTATTGGGTCTTCCCTGGTTGGTAGCGCACAATCCAGTGGTGGATTGGCAGGCCAGGGAGATATTGGAGTGGAGTGAGCATTGCAGAGAGAATTGCTTAAATAACAATTGCTTAATCGCCTCCATAGCTTCCCTACCTACATTTATTTCGGACTTTGAGGACGTTTTTTCTTTAAAGGGTTGTCAGAAACTACCAACTCATCGTCCTTATGATTGCCCGGTTAACCTGATTCCCGGGGCAAAATTACCCAAGTCCAGGTTGTATAATCTTTCGGGTACCGAGAGACAAGCCATGAAAGATTATATCTCCGAGAGTCTGGCTAAGGGACACATCAGACCCTCTTCTTCACCCGTGGCTGCAGGGTTTTTCTTTGTTAAAAAGAAAGATGGGGGCCTGCGTCCTTGCTTAGATTTCCGTGAGTTAAACCAGATAACCATCCGTGACCCATACCCTCTTCCTCTCATTCCTGACCTTTTTAATCAGATTGCGGGTGCTAAGTGGTTCTCCAAACTTGATCTTAGGGGGGCCTACAATCTGATTCGTATCAGGGAAGGGGATGAGTGGAAGACAGCTTTTAACACCCCTGAGGGGCATTATGAAAATCTTGTTATGCCTTTCGGTCTGACCAATGCCCCTGCTGTCTTCCAACATTTCGTTAATGATATTTTTAGTCATCTCATCGGCAGGTTTGTAGTCATATACCTAGATGATATCTTAATTTATTCGGCTGATCTGAAAACACATGAGGTGCATGTCAGGCAAGTACTGCAGGTCCTACGGACGAATAAATTATATGCGAAAATTGAAAAATGTGTCTTCGCTGTTCAGGAATTACAGTTCCTGGGATATCTATTATCTGCTTCAGGTTTCCGCATGGATCCTGGGAAGGTCCAGGCAATTTTAGATTGGGATCTTCCTGAGAACCTTAAAGCCCTACAACGGTTTTTGGGTTTCGCTAATTTCTATAGAAAGTTCATTAAAAATTATTCAGTGATCGTTAAACCCCTTACCGACATGACTAGGAAGGGGACGGATTTTTCCAAATGGTCTGACGCCGCTAAAGATGCATTTTCCTCTCTAAAGGAGAGGTTTACCTCGGCACCTGTTCTAATTCAACCTGATGTCTCCCAGCCTTTTATTGTCGAGGTAGATGCGTCAGAGGTGGGAGTGGGAGCTGTATTGTCTCAGGGTCCGTCTCCTGGCAAATGGCGTCCTTGCGCTTTCTTTTCCAAAAAATTATCTTCTGCAGAGAAGAATTATGATATTGGAAATAGGGAACTGTTGGCGATTAAACTGGCGCTTGAAGAGTGGCGTCACTTCTTAGAGGGAGCAATCCACCCAGTCACGGTGATTACGGATCACAAGAACCTTCTGTACCTAGAATCGGCTAAACGTCTCACCCCTAGACAAGCTAGGTGGTCGCTATTCTTTACCAGATTTAACTTTGTAATCACCTATCGTCCTGGGGCAAAAAATACCAAGGCAGACGCATTATCTCGTAGTTTCCCTGGAGGGGGTAATGTTTGTGATCCGGTACCTATTTTACAAAGAGGAGTGGTTGTCTCTGCTGTACACTCTGTTCTAGAGGGAAAGGTGTTAGAGGCTCAGGGGGACGCCCCGGCCTCTTGCCCCTCAGAGAAATTGTTTGTACCGTTAAACCTGCGTCTTGAATTATTAAAAGAACATCATAATTCGGCACTTGCTGGACACCCGGGTAGTAAAGCAACCTTGGAGCTTTTATCTCGTCGTTTTTGGTGGCCAAGGTTGCGTCAGGATGTAATGGATTTCGTGTCTACTTGTTCTACTTGTGCACGCGCGAAAGTCTCTCATACACGTCCAGCAGGGTCTTTATTGCCACTTTTCATTCCCAATAGGCCATGGACACATCTGTCTATGGATTTCATCACTGACTTACCGTTGTCGGCGGGTAAAACAGTTATCTTGGTAGTAGTAGACAGGTTTAGCAAAATGGTACACTTTATTGCGCTACCCGCACTTCCTAATGCTAAAACTCTCGCTCAGGTGTTTATCAGTGAAATCGTGAAGCTTCACGGGGTCCCTTCCGATGTGGTTTCGGATCGGGGAACCCAGTTTATTTCTAAGTTTTGGAAAGCTTTTTGTTCCCGTTTGGGGGTTCACTTGTCCTTTTCCTCAGCTTTCCATCCTCAGTCGAATGGACAGACTGAGCGTACCAACCAAAACCTAGAAACATATTTAAGGTGTTTTGTGTCTGAAAACCAAGAGTTGTGGTCATCATACTTACCGTTAGCTGAGTTTGCCATAAATAATCATTATCAGGAGTCCACTGGCAAGTCACCATTCCTTGGTGCATACGGTTTTCATCCCCAATTTTGTACTTTCAAAGAGGGGGGGTCTTCTGGGGTTCCCGAAGAGGAAAGGTTTTCTTCATCTCTTTCATCGGTATGGCAGAAGGTGCAAGTTAACTTGAAAAAGATGAGTGGTAAATATAAATGCATGGCCGATAAGAAACGGTCGCCAGGTCCGGACCTAGGAGTGAATGACTATGTGTGGTTGTCTACTAGGAATATTAAGTTGAAGGTTCCTTCTTGGAAACTGGGTCCTAGGTTCATTGGTCCCTATAAAATTGTAGCCGTCATTAACCCTGTGGCTTTTCGCCTGGAGCTACCTCAGACTTTTAAGATCCATAACGTCTTCCATAAATCGTTACTCAAGAAGTATGTTCCACCTCTAGAACCATCGCCGCTGCCACCTCCTCCTGTTATTGTGGATGGTAATCTGGAGTTTCAAATAGCCAGAATTGTTGATTCTCGTCGGGTCCGCCGCTCTCTTCAGTATCTTGTGCATTGGAGGGGTTACGGTCCCGAGGAAAGAATGTGGGTTCCAGCGTCAGAGGTAAACGCCAACAGGTTAATTCAGACTTTCCATGCCTCTCATCCGGAGAGACCTGGTCCTGAGTGTCCGGAGGCCCCTCGTGAAAGGGGGGGTACTGTCACGAGGGTATCAAGAGCCACGTCTGACTCCGTTATACCCGGGGTCAGGAAGTCGCAGCGGGTGGCTGCGCGCTCTATATCTAAAGATCATGGTGTTTCTTAGTTATTGTTTTCTGTGTTTGCCTTGCTATCCTTTTTGTTACTCTCAGGGATCCGTAGCTTCTCCTCCTCAGCTGTTTCGTGTCTGCCACTCCCTACCTCCTTATATTCTCCCCTCACACTTCTCTAGTTGCCAGTTATAGAGCTTCCTGCCTGGACATCTATACTGACCCACTGGAGTGGTTAATCCTGGTTGTTGTTCCTGTGTGCTACCCTCCGGATCCCTGTTTGGCTTATTGTTGTCTCCTGTTGTCGCCCACCTGGGAATATATGTTGAGTCTGTGTTGTCTGTCCTCCCCTTGGTGTTTTCCCTTAGAGTTAGTGGTGCGGACTAGTGTTCCCATCGCCCTGTTCACTACCTAGGGCTCAGCTCAGGGAAAGCCAGGGCTTTAGGCACGTGATCGGCGTACGGGTGAGGAACCCGTCTAGGGACGTCAGGGCAGCCAGGTGCCAGCCGCCAGGTGAGTCAGGGGTCACCATCTTCCCTCTCACTTGGGCAGGGCCTTCCTCGTTCCCTCCCTCTGTGTCACGTATGTGATAGCCACGCCGACCGTGATACATCAGCAGCAGCCTGAGTCTAGAGTCGCTGATGAGCAGCTTTCTTCACCCGCAAAATGAAAAAACTACTCATCAGCAGCAGCATCTAGACCTGGAGCAGAACCTGAACCAGCAGGTGGTGGCATACTTGGAGTGCACCCTGCCAGCCATCATTGAAGATCCACTGGACTACTGGGCAGCCAAACTTGCCGCAACTGGCCGAGTTTGCCCTGGAAAATCTGTCCTGCCCGGCCAGTAGTTTGGCATCAGAACGGGTGTTTAGTGCGGCAGGGGCCATAGTTACCCCAAGAAGAACTTGCCTGTCCACCCAAAATGTGGAGAGACTGACCTTTGTCAAGATGAATCAGGCGTGGATCAGCCAGGATTTCCACCCACCAATTCTTGATGCATCAGACTAGATCTAGATCATCCATGTGCCACACCAACACTTTGACAAAAGAGACCAGTTTCTTCTGGCTACCTGCCTCAGCTACTATTCTGATGCTGCCACCCGCCTGATGTCACACATTTGAGGCCAAGTGCTCCTTTTTTCACCCATCATCTTCAGCTGCTACTGGTATTCCCACCCATCTCCACACTATCTAATCTTGCCACTCTGTGGCCTCCTGATGCTGCTGCCATCTCCACACTATGTCACCTTGCCATTCTGTGGTCACCTCATGCTGCTGCCATCTGACCACTATGTCACCTTGCCACTCTGTGGCCTCCTGATGCTGCCGCCACCTCCACAATGTCATTGTGCCACTTTGTGGCCTCCTCCTGATGCTGCCGCCACCTCCACACTCTGTCATTGGGCCACTCTGTGGTATCCTCATGCTGCTTCCACCTCACCACTATGTCATAGGGCCACTCTGTGGACTTCTCATGCTGTTCCCACCCTCCTCACTTCATGACTGGGCCACTATTTTGCCTTTCGGCCTAGCTGACAACATCATTTATTTGACCCTTCTTCTGATCTGTCAGAAGGAAAGAAAAATAAGACTCACAATGGATCCTCTCTGTGTAGCAGCTGTATGGCCTGTATGGTCCCATCAGACTTGGCTAATGCTTTGGTAGCCAAAAGCAGGAGTGGGTACAAAACACAGAAGACATGCAAATATTCCGTTCATGTGTCATCTCTGTTTTGGATCCACTCCTGTTTTTTTTTGGCATTAGCAATACTGATGGATTACTGACCAAATGCTGACTGAGTGAAAGCGGATGCTCCACAGATAGGATGCATTTTTTGTGGGTTATTGTTCTGACGGATCAGAGGAAGGGCAAAATAATCAGTGATGTCAACACAAACTTACTGCTGACACCCTCTCCACTTTGTCGGGGGGCTCTACTTGCATAAGCGTTTAATAGAACAGGTTCTATAGACATCTATGTGGAATCAGCTGACGACGGTGTAAAAAGGAGTGCGCTTCTTCTTGGCGCTAACATCAACCTGTAAGGCTGAGTTCATACTTCATTTATTTGGGCAGTCACGGGGCCAAAACTGACCAAATAACTCCCCAAATAAATGAAGTGCACTGTGATTCTAAGAGCGACGCCTGTCATCTGCATGTCATACGGACTCACAGTATTATTTCACTACCAAAGCAGACTCCCTATGCGTGTTACTGCAAGGCACAGTGTTGTACACCACTATAAAGGCTCTCTGCAGCCAAGAAATAGCAGGTTTTTTAATGTAATTTGCCGCAAATAAATTCAGATCGAACCAAATTTTTCCCAAAAATTTTGACAAAACCGGCAAATTGAATTTTAAAAAAATCTCATCTCTAATGCTCACTACACCCATTAGTAAATTCTGCGAGGAGTGTGGTTTCTAAAATGGGGTCACTTCTTAAGGGTTTCTTTTTTTTGTTTAACCTTAGAGCCTCTGCACTTGTTGGCCAGTGCTGTACATGGTGCTCTTTCTCTTCTGAACCCTGCAGTGTGCAGCAGTTTACCACATATGGGGTGTTCCTGTAGGTACCCTTAGGGTCTTGTCAAATGCAACATAGCATCCCAATGCCATTCCAGAAAAATCAACCTTTCAAAAGCCATATGGCTCCCCTTCATTTCTGACTCCATACAGCAGTTTACAACCACATGTGGGGTATTTTCTATAAACTACAGGATCAGGGTAATAACCTGAGATTTGTTTTGCTATTTATTATGTAAGCCCCTCAAAGTCACTTCATCTCTAAAACCATAGCAATTGCAAATTTTTAGTACATTTTGAATTTGTTAATAAAAAAGGTAAAACACATCAACCAAATGTTACCGCAAACATGAAGTACAATGTGTCACAGGAAAACAATTTTAGAATCCGTTAGATAAATAAAAGCATTCTAAAGTTATTACCACATAAAGTGATATCAAATTTCCAAAAATGGATCAGGAATGTAAAAACTGGCGCTGGTTTAAATAATAATGTTTTATATTATGCTGTTGTTTCCATCTGAAACTGGATATTTGTCATAATCAGTGTGGTACTAGAGCTACTGTATACAGAAAGATCACAACCCTCAGAAAATGATGTAATCACCAGTAACAATAGAGAAAACATCACTACTTGATGTCAGTACTGTGTATATGATAACAAAAAAGGGAGAAAGGGTAAAACCTTTTTTTGAAAGGATATGGAAAGAAAGGTGAATAGCTGCTGTGACCAAAGACCATAGACCACAGCAGCGGACAGGAAGAGAGAAGGAAGACCGCATGTGCGCACTGCTCTCGCCGTCTCCTCATACAGCTGATCGGCTGGGGTGCCAGGTATCGGACCCCCGCCAATCTGATATATTAATGACCTATCCTGAGGATAGGTTATCAATATTAAAAGCTTGGAGAACCCCTTTAAAGTCAGTTTTGTTGAGATGATCTCCTTGGTAGGTAATTGTTAACAAAATTAACCTTATACACACTTAACAGCTTTTTTATATTCCTAAATAGGTAGCTTTGACCACAGCTTATTTGTGGCAGTTTTTGTTGCAGCTTTTTAAGTCAAAAGTAGATAAAAAAAGTAATGGGAAATACAAAAGAAGGAATTATAATTCTGCCTGCTGGGTCCACTCCTGAAGCTGGCTGAAAAAACTGCATCAGAAAGCTCCACAAAACGTTTCCACCCACCCCCAAAAAAAAGCTGCGTGCAATCAAACTAAAGGGTGCTAACACACAGAGCAGCCATGCTGAAGTTGGGATGTGGCCGTAACAGCATCATCACATTAACTAATTAGAACCACATGGTTTATTTGGACTTTATTGTTATTGGCCGCAAAACCATGCGGACATGAAGACCAAATAAATAAAGCAACTCTAGTTAGTTAATATGATGCTGCTGTGGATCATATAGCCATGCGGCACTCAGGTCAAGGTGACCACATCCCAACCACAGCACAGCCGCTCCATGTGGCCATACCCTGATGCATTTTTTTATTTTATGAAAAAAGACACAGTAGTTATACAGACCTCCTAGTGTGGCTGACCCGCGATGGTGATCATACTTACTTGATCCACGCCACTGGGTTCGGTCCCTGTTGCTCCCGGGCTTGTTCTTCCTCTCCCTGCAGCACTGAATACAACATTCATCGACAGGGGGAAATGTGACCGCTGCAGCCAGTCACAGGCCACAATTATGACTTGCTCCCCTTACTTTATGTGACCAGTTGTCTTGACACAAGGGGAGCAGGACACCACAGTGGCCTGTGATTGTCTGCAGTTGTCATATATTCCCATATTCCCCCCCCCCCCACTCCCCCATCTACAGAAGTTGTTTTCAGTGCTGCAGTGAGAGGAAGAGCCGGCCCGGAAATGACAGAGACCTAACCCAGTGGCAGGGACCAGGCAAGTGTCATCACCATTAAAGGACGGCCACTCTGGGAGATCCGCATTAGTCTTGGATAGCCACTCTAATCCTCGAATTGTAAGAAAAAGAAACAATTTGGTGCCCAGCAACACAATGTAAAAGGAAATGTAAAAAAGTAATTATTATAAAAGGTTACTTGAACAATTAAATGCTACAGGACCATTTAAACTTTTTGTGTTTTACTCACAAATGTATATGCCCAAGTAGTATATGCCTTATATATAACATATAAAAGAGGTAACATTCTTCATTAGCTATCTATCTAAGGAACTAACATAATGTATTAGCAACACAAAGTACTAGCCTAAGCCAAGTGCTATCTTTCAAATTATTTGCAATAGGGCATGGCAAGTTTTATTACATTATGTATAAATCATGACCTCCTTATGGAAAACAACATACATACAACATACACATTTCTATAAATGAATTGGTCGTCATACAGCCAATTGATGCAATCATTCAAGGCATATTGATTCCAACCTTGCAGTCCATCCAAACAGCAGCCAGGTTTTTTTATATTTTTATGCAGAATGCAAGCATAGTTGGGTGGACATGCATCCCACCGGCATTCCATCCATTTCCAGGCATCATTCCCATTGCAGTACATGCAGTTCTAATACTTACCTGACCCGTGAGAGAGAGACCGTAGCCATGTCCCTTTGGATGAATTTTAGGTGGAGTGCAGCAGCTGGGACAGTTACAGAGACATGAGTCAGAATATCGCTTACATGGAAACCTAGTGAAGAGTGATGAGAAAAGGAGCTAATACGGGGGAAAAAGGGGCATAATTGGTATATATGTTAATCATATAAACAAGGACATTTCATGATTTAAATTCCTAAAATCCCTGAAAGCTGAATGCTGTATTAAACAATACTGGTCACTCAACTAAGAAAAAAGTAGATCTACAGTACATGGCTAACCATGAATTACAGGCAAGGTTAATCCAGACGGAGTACAACATACAGTACCCTTGGGGCAGAGCTACCACATATCAAGCACATGTTCAATATTAAATCATGGCAAAACTCTATAGTGAAAATGCAAAAATTTGATTCCTGTGCAGTTCTAATAAAATAGTACTAAAATGATCAGGAAACAGAACCGGTTTAGTCAGCATGTGGCCTAGAGGAGACATTTTTAATGTGTTTCGTTACTAATGTACCCATTTTCCCATAATTATTTTCCACTTAAGAGAGCTGCAAAATCTATTTGGGTTCTAGGATAAGGTTGAGTTAGAACTGTGCAGTCAACCTGCACAGGGAATATCAACAGTAGCCAATAGTGTCTGATATTAATTCAAAACTGAAGACCGCTGAATAAACAGATATGAATACTGCATCCATGAAAAATATGTGAGATGAGCTACAGATACTAATCCGAGCATTTCTGGGCGTATGTGAAGTCTGAATACAAAACCTAAATACCAAATACCTGAAATGAAATTGCCTAAGTTGCAATGCATTCACCAAAACTGAGGCAGATGTAAACTACTATAGACTTGAGAGGGCAAAAATGTATTGCAGCTTATTGATGCTCCTGATATGCTCTAAGTCTATGGTAAGGTATGCCATTATTTTACTGCCCTATGGGCCATATAATTAGATTGTTGTACTGTACCTGTGCATAACTATATATTGCCGTGTATCCATGGAGATCTATGTTGCTGTAAATCAATTACAATAGTAATAAACATAATCACAGAGTAAGAAGGTTTTAAAGAACGTTTCATACTTGTTTCTGGGATGGTCAACACTTGAAGATCTGCGGCATTTCTCCCGTCGAGTGACACCTTTGGGTGACATTTTGGTGCTGGTGTCAGAGTCCCCACTGTCATCATCCCCCATGGCTTTTATGTAGCTGCCACTTCTCATCCTTCGGCATGGTATTTCTCCTTCTTTCCCAGTTGCAGGATATCCTCCCCACTCATCTGGTGGTACCTGTAGACACATAAACAATGCACATTTGCACAGCAAGTTGCTGAATGCTCTAATTTTATATACAGTGACATATTAATTATTTTAATTAGTTTCTAATCAGTGCTATAAATAAGTTTTAGTCAGTGGTGGGAAAAATGCTGCAAAGTAATAATGCTTTCAAAAACATTAGCGTTAATAGTTTATTTTTATCAATTAACAAAATCCAAAGTGAATGAACAAAAGAGAAGACGAAATGAAATCAATTTTGCCTTCGAAACAGCATCATTTCTTCTAGGTACACTTGCACACAGTTTTTGAAGGATTTGTAGCCTTGCTCAACTCCTTCTGTCTCTTCATGGGGTTGTTGTCCTGCTACACAATAAATGTGGAGCCATTCAAATGCCTCCCTGATAGTATTACATCATGGATACAAATCTGTCCTGACATTACAATATAAGTACCTCCCACTGTAGGGTATGTTGAGGGGATGTCCTTGCGATACTTTTTTCCGATGGACTGCTCCGTTCCCCCGCAGTGCCCCCCGTTCTGATTTCCCGCCCTGCATGCTAATCCATATCATCGGTACAGGGAGGAGGAGACGGCCGTGTTTCTCAGGGGGTGTCTCCTTCTCTCTGGCTGTGACATGCTCTGCTCTGATTGGACAGCTCACAGCCAGAGAGAAGGAAACACACCGTCTCCTCCTCCCTGTACCAATGGTATGGATTAGCATACAGGGTTGGAAACCAAAACAAAGGGCACAGCAGGGAAACAGAGTAGATCATCAAAAAAAAATAAGGGCAAGGACATCTCCTCAACATGCCTTACAGTCCCAGGTACTTATATTGTAATGTCAGAACCAGTGAAAGGTCCTCTATAAGGACACTACTAATCCTCATCAAATTTCCAACTCCATTTGCTGAACACATATGTAAGCAGAAGAAAGACAGATCAAGCTTAATTCCCTTTCAAACTGGAAGATATACAGCAGTGCCATCAACTCAAAACTGGCAGAAACCAATGGGACCCAGGTACACCAATCCGCTGTTTAGAGTAGTATGGTCCAAAGTGGTCTTCATGGAAGAATTGTTGTCAAAAAACTATACCTTCAATGTAGAAACAAGGCCGAGCGATTAAACTATACATGAAAACATAGCAACTGGGGTGCAGAAAAATGGTAGCATGTGCTCTGGACTGAGAAGTCAAAATGAGTCAATATTTGGACATAACAGAAGCCAGTTTGTTCACTGAAGGGCTGGAGATCGGTACAATAATGTGTGTGCAGGCAACATTGAAGCATGTAGAGGATTTTGTCAGGATTAATAATGTCCCCAATGCTGACAAATCCAGGCAGATAATTATCCATCATGCAATTCTATCAAGGAACAGTGTAATCGGTTCAAAATATATTCTGCAGCAAGACAACAACCCCAAACATACTAATGCACATGAGCATGTGTGCCCTGTGCTCGCAAACAGTGGGTCCACAATATACGGGCACCGGCCGTGTGCACTCCGTATCATGGATGCAGACCCATTGACTTGAATGGGTCTGCAATGCTCAATGCTCTGCAATGTCAGATAAGGAGCGGAGGCATGGATCAGAAGCTCATGGAAGCACTACGATGCGCTAACATGCCTCCGCTCCGCAAAAAAATAGAGCATGTTCTATTTTTTGTGGAGTGGACCACCTTTTGCGGATCACGGACCCATTCAAGACAATGGGTCCGCATGTGCAAACGGCGCGCACACCGACAATACCGTTGCATTGTGGACTGCTATTTGCGGTCCACAATACGAGCATGGGGCACACACACTCGTGTGCATGGGCCCTAAGAACTATCTTCAGCGTGAAGAAGAACAAGGAAATGTGGATATGATTATATGGCCCCACTGATCTCAACATCATTGAATCTTTCTAAGATTAACATGAAGTAACAGAAATATTTGAGCAAGCCTACATACACAGAAGATCTGTGGTTAGTTCTCCAAGATGTTTGGAACAACCCCGCTGTCAAGGTTCTTTACATGCTGTGTACAAGTGTACCTAGAAGAACTGATGCTGATTTGGACGCAAAGGGTGGTCAGGACAAATAGTGATGTGATTTTTGTTTTGTTCAATAACTTTGCATTTTGGTAAGTGATAAAAATAACACTTCTATTTTTAAAGGATTCTAAAACTTTTGCACAGTACTATATCTATCTATCTTTCGTGTCATATGGTTGAAAAGGTTGCTGCTACAAAACTTCAGAATGTTCCACATCCCAATTTTTTGTGTTCAGTATACAGTCAGGGAAATTATGCAATTTTTCAACGATCAGATTACATGCTGTCTAGAGAAGTCTATGGAGAGTGGGTGGAGAAGAGGAGTGAAGTAAGAGAAAAGAAGAGACACACAGAGACATGCTGCTTCAGCAAACAGTAAGCATTTTTCCATCTTACAGCTACTAGATTCACATCTACACTGTTCAGCACTTCTCTACAGTGGCTTCCATGCTGCTGATGATTTTCTGTCTATGAGAAATAATGAAAGTGAAGCAAAATCTCCTCTAGTTTACATGTGCCATGTATGGGAGACATCATAGCAGTTAATCTCTGCCCACTAGCTAAGGGGCAAATGACAATTTGAAATAGAGCATGCAAAGTGAAAAGCTGGTGAAAATGCCATATATAAGTCATATAGTGTAATCCCTTATAAACACATCACAGCTGATAATGAAGAGTCAAATAGCAGGTACAGTTTAACTATAGTGACCAATACCTGTTGCTGAAAACAAAATATCTAATTTGTGTGGTATAGATAATGACCGGTTTATGTAGGTCAAGTAATTCTAGCTAATGGCCTCTGCATTCCCTTTTTGAAGTGCATTTCCTTTCTGTGTACCTGATCTGTCGTTCATACTGAAGCCAGATCTATTCATTATTACCTTTTGAAAAGTAAAACAGAGGGAACTGATAAAAATATTTCAAAGACTGCGTAGATAGCAGAGGCTTCAAGGAGTTTTCTCACTTAAGCAAATGGCATTTATTGTGTAGACAAAGTTAATACAAGGAAATTACTGATGTATTGTATTTGTCCATAATGTCTCCTTTATACATTATACACTACTCATATTCATGGTTATGACTACCCTGCAATCCAGTAGTGGTGGCCGCACTTGCACACTATAGGAAAAAGAGCTGGCCTATTCGCATTTCCATGGTCCAGGCCACCAGAGATTGCAAGGTGGCCATAATCCCTGGATATGATCAGTGTATAATGTGTAGAAAAGGTGTATCAAGCCAGCAAAGGAGGCAATATAGACCATCACAATACATTAGTAAGCGCCTCGTAATAACTTTGTCTACATGATAAATGCCATTTGCTGAAGTGAGACAACCTCTCTAACTTAAAATTCATGGGTTATGGTGGACTGTGGACAAGTTCAGCTTGGGTCCCCTTCCTGCCCAAACTAGCTATGACAAAACAAAGTCTTATTCTGTATACTTTTGCATATACATCATATGAGTAAACCTCATGCTTATTCAAGTTGTATAGAGCTGCAATATGGCTCTCATAGCAACTTCCCTATGTGGTTCTGGTTTCATAAGAAAGTATACAGATTTTTTTCTTATTCTACAAAACTTTTGACACTGACACAAATTTAGCTTTTTACAAATTGCTGCTTCAATGTTTTTTTTTAATTTTTTTGTCAGATGTTTCTATGGTATACTGAAGTACAATTATAATTATGTATTTTTAACTTGCATTGATATTTTATTGGATTTTCATAGTAGTAGTTAGGTGACAGAAATGATAGCTGAGTATTGACAATCTTGTTGCAAAGACCCCCAAAGACCCCCACCCCCCCCACGATGCTGTAGTCGACGTGTGTCCACTTTTCTGTTGTTCGCGAGAATAAAGTGTTTCTTCAAAAAGGTCTTGTGTCAATCTTGAAGTACCTCTTGTTAGCATAAGACTTAGATTAGTATGGTAAGGCTTCAGAAGGTGCTACAGTTTATGGTGTTCCCACATACTGTTCTCACATTTAGATTAGCTCTCCCACCTCGTGGGGGTAGAATGCTTGAATAAATGACATCCATTTTGTGTTGTATGTTCTATCTGACCCTTTTTTTCACGACTTCTGAAATTGCATGCTGGATATCAGCTTCTGAGCCAAATTCTGACTGATGGCAACCTATTTTTTCTAATCAGCTCTTGAAGTTTATTAAAATGTCTGTGTTTTTGTTTCTCCGCACAATTTTTGAGGACTGACCCCAGGTTCTCAGTGGGATGGGTTGAGATCTGGGGAGTTCCCTGGCCATGGACCCAAAATCTTAATGTTTTGTTCACCGAGCCACTTAGCTATGACTTTGGCCTTGTGGCACGGTGCTCCATCATGCTGGCAAATGCATTTTTATTGCCATGTTTCCAGATGTTCGAAACAGTCTAAAAGGTGCTTCATCAGAGAAAATAACTTTACCTCAGTCCTCTGAAGTCCAATCCCTGTACTTACTGCAGAATGTTAGTCTGTCCTTGATGTTTTTCTTCGAGACAAGTGGCTTCCTTGCTGTCCTTCTTTACACCAGGCCATTCTCCAAAAGTCTTTGTCTCACTCTTTAATCACAGTGGCGTACATATAGGGGTCGCAGTTGCGACCGGGCCCGGCACTCCAGGGGGCCCGGCCGCCTGTGGATCCCTGGCCCCGCCCTGCAGTAGTACTGTGTGTGCTGGGGCTGCGCCTGCCAGTATAATAACCCGGGCGGCCGGCCAGGGGCCCGGGGCCCACCGTCCAGTGTTTCGCTGTAGAGCCAGGCCTACCCTCCCTTGAGTCTCCTCCCCCGTCAGTCTCCTCCCCGTGCGGGTGCGGCGTGCCTCGTCATTTCCTGTTAGGCACTGGACATGACGTTTCCCTAGGCTGCGCAGGCGCACAACGACGCCAAGAACCGAGACGCAGCAGGGAGAAGGGAGCACGCAAAGAAGCTGGTGCCGACCGTCCGGATTGGAACTAGATAAGATTATTAAGATTTGTAAAATAAAAAAAAATTGGTCACTGAGTTCAGACTAAGAGTGGAGTCTGACTGGGCAATGTTACTGTCTGTATTGCCTTCATATGGTATGGTAAAATTAGATACTTCATTGGCCTATCAATGGCTTTTAACTCTGCTATATTTCTGTAGCCTGCAACCTCTGACTGCCCAGTTGGGCTGAAACTACTACACCCAACATGTTCTGGCAGTAATAGTAAATGGATATTGGTGCAATTCTGAGCTACTAGTCTATATAATACATATAATGTATTATATAGACTAGTAGCTCAGAATTGCACCAATATCCATTTACTATTACTGCCAGAACATGCTGGGTGTAGTAGTTTCAGCCCAACTGGGCAATCAGAGGTTGCAGGCTACAGAAATATAGCAGAGTTAGGCTACTTTCACACCTGCGTTAGGTGCGGATCCGTATCTGCACAGACTGATCCGCACCTATAATGCAAATGCTTGTATCCGTTCAGAACGGATCCGTTTACATTATTCTTTTTAAAAACAGATCCGTCCTGACTTACATTGAAAGTCAATAGGGGACGGATCCGTTTTCAATTGCACCATATTGTGTCAGTGAAAATGGATCCGTCCCCATTGACTTATATTGTAAGTCAGGACGTATCTATTTGGCTCCACATCGCCAGGCGGACACCAAAACGCTGCAAGCAGCGTTTTGGTGTCCGTCTCCAGAGAGGAATGGAGGCGGAATGGAGCCAAACTGATGCATTCTGAACGGATCCTTATCCATTCAGAATGCATTGGGGCTGAACTGATCCGTTTTGAATCGTTTGTGACATCCCTGAAACGGATCTCACAAGCGGACACAGAAATGCCAGTGTGAAAATAGCCTAAGGCTACTTTCACACTGGCGTTTTGAATTCCGTTTGTGAGATCCGTTTCAGGGATGTCACAAACGGTTCAAAACTGATCAGTTCAGCTCCAATGCATTCTGAATGGATAAGGATCCGTTCAGAATGCATCAGTTTGGCTCCGTTCAGTTTGGCCCAGCCGTTACCTTCAATGTAAGTCAGGACGGATCCGTTTTGACTTCGACTTTTTTTTTTAAGAATAATGCAAACGGATCCGTTCTGAATAGTTATGGTTGAGGCCATTTGTTAACTCTGCTACATCTGCTTATAAAGGGATGAACAGACTGCGCACATTGGGGTATACCTTCTTGTTCTTGCATTAGTCTTCAGCCTGTGGCTCTCTAGACCTGGTGGAAGTACACATTTAGGCGGTTTGGGGGTGGAGGGAGGTTGGGGGGGCGGCGATGGGGAGGGGGCCCCATGGATCAGTTTTGCACCGGGGCCCCATGGATTGTGTGTACGCCACTGTGTAAGCAGATGTATTTACACATGCCTGCTGGTATTCCTGAGAAAGTTATGCACTGATGAACTGATCCCATAACTGAATCCTCTTTAGGAGATGGTCCTGGCACTTGCTGGACTTTATGGGTGCTCTGAGGCCTTCTTCACGGAAATTGAACCTCTCTCCTTGAAGTTCTAGATGATCTGATAAACAGTTCATATAGGTGCAGTCTTACAAGCAGCAATGTTCTTGACTTTGAAGTCATTTTGATGCAAAGCAATGATAACTGCATTTGTTTCCTTGGAGGTAACCATGGTTAACAGAAGAAGGCAATAATAACAACTAGCCCCCTTTTCATGGCAAAAAATGACTTTGCAATTAATTCCAATTCATTTGATCACGCTTCATAACAATCTAGAGTTAATGCAAATGCCACCATAAAAATTAAGAAACAACCTTTGTGGAAACCAAAATGTGTGTGTCTCAAAACTTTTAGTCACAACTGTACATTATTCAGTCAGTAAAAAAGTTGTGGCACATAACTAAATACAATGCCATACATATCAGATTAAAGGCTGCAGTGATAGTGCTTTCATTGTGTCATTTTTTTCACCATGATAACATTCTATCACACCTTATTCCAGAATCCTTAATTAATCCAGATCCCATACAAGTGCCAAAAATAAATACAAACCCCACAATAAATCTAGACCCCTGATGAATTTAGACCCCATACCTGTCATGGTCTATCCTGTGAAGGTGGCAGAAGATCTAAGAGACTGGCTGCACGTGATGTGATCTGACAGCCTCTTTGGTTTCACTTGTTTCTGTGTTGTTGCTAGTTATGACCACACGTGTAGCTTAAGCGGTCATTCCAACTCCTCTATTTAGTCTGGTCTCACTCATCATGCTATGCGGTTGATAGCTCCTTTCTGGTTGTGGAAGTGCTGGTGTTTGGTTCTCCTCTGTGTTCCTGCTCGTCCGAGTACTTCGGAGTTAAGTGTCTTTTCCCTATTTCTTGTTTGTTGTATTCCCCTATCTTTTGGTATTAGGCCTGACGGAGTCTCCTGTTCCTTCAGCTGGGAAGGAACAGGCCATCTTTTGTCCTGACACTGTTTCCAGGGCCCTTTAGGGTCAGATAGCGCTCTAGGTTCCTGCGTATGAAGTATGCGTGTGGAGTTTGCTACAAACACCGCGCCGTCACAATACCACCACCTAAATTATGTCAGGCCCCAGACTAGACTCACACCCCCATATCCCCTGGCTTCCGAACTCAGATGCAACCAGGCGAACAAATACATCTATGCCACCGGTTGCTAGATTGAATAAGTCTAACTATTGTACAGTCAGAGTAATCCAGCTCACATTAGCCAGATGGATGCATAGAGGCGTTAAGAGCACTTGTAAAATGTGGAAAAGAGCTGATGGATCTTTCAACTCCTTCTACAAATAACTACTGTAGTCTACAATCAATGTTAAATACAATGTTTTAGAAATGACGGACTGACCAGTAACAAAAATAAAATAAAGAATTTGTAAATAACTATTAGTAATCCTTCTTGGTTTTGATCTATATTTTTGACTTAAATTTTTCTTTTTGAACTTTATTTAGTGTAGAAAGGACACAAAATGAAAAAGTCTTAAGGGAATTAAGGCTACTTTCATACCTGCGTTTGGTGCGGATCCGTCTGGTATCTGCACAGACGGATCCGCACCTATAATGCAAACGCTTAGATCCGTTCAGAACGGATCCGTTTGCATTACCATGAAAAAAATCAAATAAAAAAAAATATATATATTTTTTTTTGTTCATGATAATGCAAACGGATCCGTTTTGACTTTACATTGAAAGTCAATGGGGGACGGATCCGTTTGAAAATTGAGCCATATTGTGTCAACTTCAAACGGATCCGTCCCCATTGACTTACATTGTAAGTCTGGACGGATCCGTTTGCCTCCGCACGGCCAGGCGGACACCCGAACGCTGCAGGCTGCGTTCAGGGGTCCGCCTGCTGAGCGGAGCGGAGGACAAACGGTGCCAGACTGATGCATTCTGAGCGGATCCGCATCGGGGCCGCTTGTGAGAGCCTTCAAACGGAACTCACAAGCGGAGCCCCGAACGCTAGTGTGAAAGTAGCCTTAACTGTACTTTTTGAAAACATAATTATGCTCTATTGAACTGCTGTAACTTTGCCAAAGCCCATCATAAATGTGGATTACATGGACCCATATCACCTGAAATGACAGTGTCTATGAACATTTTCATGCCTTAGACTTGTTGATTTACAGTATTGTGTAACAACACTGAATCTAAGTTCATTCAGTTTTTTTATTGTTTTTCGTTTGCTTTAGTTTTTTTCGGGAGCTGGGGTTGTATGTCAAAAATGTCTCACATTTGAGAATACACAAATGTACAAAGAATATACAAATGTTAAAATGTGGTCAATTTTGTAACTTAACCAACATGGATGCCTTTCTCACCTTAAGAAATGACAATAAAAGCAACTGCAATCTGGCACTAACATACAAACTTATTGTTCATCAGGCAATTCTGATTTTAAGGAAGCATGCTTAAAAATCAGAACTTGCCGGCAGCCGATCATACTGTCTAATAGCTATCTGCTGCGGGCAAACCACCAGACAGTATGAGGACGAGGGATGGCATAGCGATCGCTCCTCCCCATGCTGCGGAGGAGGCTTTAGTGGACAGTGGGAAAACTACTGGGTTTTATGGCTTTTGTTTAAATATAGACATTGGCATGGAAGGACTAAAGATAACATCATCCAAAATTCTTTAAAAATATGCTAAACATAAAAACGTGACTTAAACAATAGATCATTTTCTGATGACACATTCCCATTAAATGAAGTAACAGAATGACTGTGCTTTTTCATCCTATCCTGTTGATGCTTGTAGCCTGCTATCTACATGGAACGCAGTGGAGTTTTCTCTAAACGCTTTTTGGAGACATGTTCATTAATGACTTCATACCATCTGTCACCTGCAAGAAGTGATTCGAAGTAAAAAAAAAAAACTACTGTACTAGTATACTAGAATTACGGGTTTATAGAATTATGAGTTCAAGAAGTTGATATGTAGCTTCATAGTTCGTAGGAAGTATTTATAATTCAAAGCAAGTTCAGCATCCTAAAATGAACAGCAGTGGTTGAGGTGGAGGATAACAAATATGAATACATAGGCTTTAAAATTATTTTTAGGCTACTTTCACACTAGCGCTTTTTGTCGATCTGTCATGGATCTGCAAAAACGCTTCCATTACAATAATACAACCGCATGCATCCGTCATGAAAGGAAAGTATTATGTCTTTTATAGCCATTACGGATCCGTCTTGAACACCATTGAAAGTCAATGGGGGACGGATCCGTTTTCTATTGTGCCAGAGAAAATGGATCTGTCCCCATTGACTTACATTGTGTGTCAAGACGGATCCGTTTGGCTCTGCTTCGTCAGGCGGACAGCAAAACGCTGCAGGCAGAGTTATGGTGTCCGCCTCCAGAGCGGAATGGAGACGGAACAGAGGCAAACTGATGCATTCTGAGCGGATCCATATCCATTCAGAATGTATTAGGGCAAAACTGATCCGTTTTGAAAAGCTTTTGAGAGCCCTGAACGGATCTCACAAATGGAAAGCCAAAACGCTACCGTTAAAGTAGCCTAGAGAGGGGCTGTCCTGACAAAACAAAAACTTTTTTCATAGAAATATGGCTGGTGGACATAGTCATTACTTCTCAGTTTAATTGTAAAAAGTATTAAGGAAGTACTGTACATTGTACATGCGTGCATCTTACACACTAATCATTATTTATTTGACTAGCTATAGCAATTATTTCTTTAGCCTAAGGGCTCATGCACACAGACGTTGCCATTTCTGCAGTCCATAAATTGCGGATCTGCAAAACCACATGGTGTGCTGTCCATATGTTTTGCGGCCCCATTGAAGAGAATGGGTCCGCATCCGACTTGCAAAAACTGCAGATCAGATGCGCACAAAAAACCCGGTCGTGTACATGAGCCATTATTCTTAATAAAAACCTATCAGATTTTTACATTCCCATATGTAGCATCTGCAGCTTCATCTACATATTTTTTTTATTCTTGGACAGGAACACAAGTTCTTTAAATGGAAATAGGAGGAATAATATGACATTCACCTGCTTCCTGTTCACTTTAGGAGTTACCTCTGTTATTTACAAAAAATATCCCTGAAGCATGCCAAAAAAGTCAGCCCTGTCTCGTACATTAAGAACATTGCTTTTCTGTATCAACCAGCTAGAAGGGGACACAAAGACACTAAGTACACAATGTAAAGGACATACAGCACTGAAAGAGAAACAATATGTTCTAGAAGATGAAAACATGGTTCAGGATAACAGACACAATGTGTTAAACACTATCTGCAACACATATAATATACATAAAAGAACTGATCATATTTAAATTCGCAGAGTTATAAGCCAGTATTATAGGTTAAAGCTGCATTCACAGGTCTGGTTTCTTGCGGAAATAAAAGACGTAGTTCCAAAGGCCTTAGGATAGGCCATCAGTATTAGATCTGTGAGGGTCTGAATCTTGGCATCCATTCAAGTGCAATACACAAAACAGCTGTTACATGAGTGTCGAGTCCCCTTCCAACAGCTTATCGGCTTGGGTGCCGAGAGGCTGGGACATACAGTCAGGTCCATATTATTGGGACATCGACATAATTCTAACATTTTTGGCTCTATACACCACCACAATAGATTTGAAATTAAACAAACAAGATGTGCTTCAACTGCAGACTGTCAGCTTTAATTTGAGGGTATTTACATCCAAGGTGAACGGTGTAGGAATTACAACAGTTTGCATATGTGCCTCCCACTTGTTAAGGGACCAAAAGTAATGGGACAGAATAATAATCATAAATCAAACTTTCGCTTTTTAATACTTCGTTGCAAATCCTTTGCAGTCAATTACAGCCTGAAGTCTGGAAAGCATAGCCATCACCAGACGCTGGGTTTAATCCCTGGTGATGCTCTGCCAGGCCTCTACTGCAACTGTCTTCAGTTCCTGCTTGTTCTTGGGGCATTTTCCCTTCAGTTTTGTCTTCAGCAAGTGAAATGCATGCTCAATCGGATTCAGGTCAGGTGATTGACTTGGCCATTGCATAACATTCCACTTACCGTATTTCCCTTAAAAAACTCTTTGGTTGCCTTTGCAGTATGCTTTGGGTCATTGTCCATCTGCACTGTGAAGTGCCGTCCAATGAGTTCTGAAGCATTTGGCTGAATATGAGCAGATAATATTGCCCGAAACACTTCAGAATTCATCCTGCTGCTTTTGTCAGCAGTCACATCATCAATAAATACAAGAGAACCAGTTCCATTGGCAGCCATACATGCCCACGCCATGACACTACCACCACCATGCTTCTCATCTGTCCATAGGATGTTGTTCCAGAATTGTGATGGATTTTTTAGATGTTGTTTGGCAAACTCTAATCTGGCCTTCCTGTTTTTGACGCTCACCAATGGTTTACATTTTGTGGTGAACCCTCTGTATTCACTCTGGTGAAGTCTTCTCTTGATTGTTGACTTTGACACATATATACCTACCTCCTGGAGAGTGTTCTTGATCTGGTCAACTGTTGTGAAGGGTGTTTTCTTCACCAGGGAAAGAATTCTTCGGTCATCCACCACAGTTAATTTCCGTGGTCTTCCGGTTCTTTTGGTGTTGCTGAGCTCACCGATGCGTTTCTTCTTTTTAAGAATGTTCCAAACAGTTGTTTTAGCCACGCCTAATGTTTTTGCTATCTCTCACGCCTAAGTTTGTTTTGTTTTTTCAGCCTAATGATGGCTCGCTTCACTGATAGTGACAGCTCTTTGGATCTCATTTTGAGAGTTGACAGCAACAGATTCCATATGCAAATAGCACACTTTAAAAGAACTCTGGACCTTTTATCTGCTCATTGTGATTGGGATAATGAGGGAATAACACACACCTGGCCATGGAACAGCTGAAAAGCCAATTGTCCCATTACTTTTGGTCCCTTAACAAGTCGGAGGCACATATGCAAATGGTTGTTATTCCTACACCGTTCACCTGATTTGGATGTAAATACCCTCAAATTAAAGCTGACAGTCTGCAGTTAAAGCATATCTTGTTTGTTTCATTTCAAATCCATTGTGGTGGTGTATAGAGCCAAAAATGTTAGAATTGTGTCGATGTTCCAATAATTATGGACCTGACAGTATATATATATATACACTGCTTAAAAAAATAAGGGGAACACTTAAACAACACAATGTAACTCCAAGTCAATCACACTTCTGTGAAATCAAACTGTCCACTTAGGAAGCAACACTGAGTGACAATCAATTTCACATGCTGTTGTGCAAATGGGATAGACAACAGGTGGAAATTATAGGCAATTAGCAAGACACCCCCAATAAAGGAGTGGTTCTGCAGGTGGTAACCACAGACCACTTCTCAGTTCCTATGCTTCCTGGCTGATGTTTTGGTCACATTTGAATGCTGGCGGTGCTTTCACTCTAGTGGTAGCATGAGACGGAGTCTACAACCCACACAAGTGGCTCAGGTAGTGCAGCTTATCCAGGATGGCACATCAATGCGAGCTGTGGCAAGAAGGTTTGCTGTGTCTGTCAGCGTAGTGTCCAGAGCATGGAGGCGCTACCAGGAGACAGGCCAGTACATCAGGAGACGTGGAGGAGGCCGTAGGAGGGCAACAACCCAGCAGCAGGACCGCTACCTCCGCCTTTGTGCAAGAAGGAACAGGAGGAGCACTGCCAGAGCCCTGCAAAATGACCTCCAGCAAACCACAAATGTGCATGTGTCTGCTCAAACGGTCAGAAACAGACTCCATGAGGGTGAAATGAGGGCCCGACGTCCACAGGTGGGGGTTGGGCTTACAGCCCAACACCGTGCAGGACGTTTGGCATTTGCCAAAGAACAGCAAGATTGGCAAATTCGCCACTGGCGCCCTGTGCTCTTCACAGATGAAAGCAGGTTCACACTGAGCACATGTGACAGACGTGACAGAGTCTGGAGACGCCGTGGAGAACGTTCTGCTGCCTGCAACATCCTCCAACATAACCGGTTTGGCATTGGGTAAGTAATGGTGTGGGGTGGCATTTCTTTGGAGGGCCGCACAGCTCTCCATGTGCTCGCCAGAGGTAGCCTGACTGCCATTAGGTACCGAGATGAGATCCTCAGACCCCTTGTGAGACCATATGCTGGTGCGGTTGGCCCTGGGTTCCTCCTAATGCAAGACAATGCTAGACCTCATGTGGCTGGAGTGTGTCAGCAGTTCCTGCAAGACGAAGGCATTGATGCTATGGACTGGCCCGCCCGTTCCCCAAACCTGAATCAAATTGAGCACATCTGGGACATCATGTCTCGCTTTATCCACCAACGTCACGTTGCACCACAGACTGTCCAGGAGTTGGCAGATGCTTTAGTCCAGGTCTGGGAGGAGATCCCTCAGGAGACCGTCTGCCACCTCATCAGGAGCATGCACAGGCGTTGTAGGGAGGTCATACAGGCACGTGGAGGCCACACACACTACTGGGCCTCATTTTGACTTGTTTTAAGGACATTACATCAAAGTTGGATCAGCCTGTAGTGTGTTTTTCCACTTTAATTTTGAGTGTGACTCGAAATCCAGACCTCCATGGGTTGAAAAATTTGATTTCCATTTTTAATTTTTGTGTGATTTTGTTGTCAGCACATTCAACTATGTAAAGAACTAAGTATTTCAGAAGAATATTTAATTAATTCAGATCTAGGATGTGTTATTTTTGTGTTCCCTTTATTTTTTTGAGCAGTGTATATATATATATATATATATATATATATATATATATATATATATATATATATATATATATATATATATAGGTTCTTCGGAGGTCATTAGAATACAGGCCAGAGCACTACAGGGAGCACATTATAATACAGGTGGGGGCACTACAGGGGGAACATTATAATAAAGGCTGGAGCACTAGAGGGGGCATGATAAATATGGGCACTAAAGAGGGGCGTATTATACTTTCTGGCAGTAAAGGAGGCATTATAATATAGGGTACACTACAGGGGATCATTATAACCACAGAAGGCACTGCTTCAAAGCTTTATAAACACTTATCAGTGTTCCAGACTAAAAAAAAATATATCAAGAAGCCATTGGCTCCTAACCTGAAAAATCTAGGAGCCAAATAAAATTTTTAGTCGCCAAACTTAAAACACAAATAATTACGGTATAATAAAAAAAAAAAAAAACACATGTCTTACCTTGTGTAGTTGCCCATTTCACTCTCCTTTATATTTGATCTTCTAACCCCATCAATCTTGAGGCTCACCGTCCTTCATTACACCCCCTCACTGTTCCTCCATTAAAACCCCCACCTACTTTCACCCACATGGCTACTGTAGTGTTCTTAATAAATAAATAAATAAATAAAAAACAACAACAGACATGCTTAGGAGCATGAGGTTTCCTAGGCTACAGCCCACACAGTTAAAGGGATTGTGCACTAATTTCTATGAACTCTCAGACTCGCCAGATTCGCGTTGCTGATCATGCTTCCTTGATCCCTAGGTGCTGGACCTTGGCTCATTCCCTTCCAGGCCTCTGCTGCTTGTCTTGGGTTTCTCCATGAAAACTTTTATCTTAATGCCGCTGCAGACAATCACTGGCCACAGCGGAGATCTGCTCCCCTTGCATCACAAGACCATTTGCAAGGTAAACAGTGATCAGTTATTGGCTGTAACAGCGTCAAACAGGACGTTTTCATGAAAGGACTCAAGACAAGCAACGGGGGCTGTGGAGAAAACGAGCCAGGACCCAGCACTGGGGATCAAGTAAGTAAGATCACCAACAAAGGTCCTGCCAGTCTCCAAAATTAGTACAGTATATACAAACCCTTTAAGGAGTTCATTTTTTAAGCGGGTTTCAAACCAGTATTCTTCTATATGTGACACAGAATGGGTTAAAATAAACTATCCCCACTGCAATTCTTAAAAGGCCAATCACTTAAAGGGGTGGTCGCATTACAGACAATGGGAGCATATCGCTAGGATGTGCCCCCATTGTCATATAGATCTTATAGAACTGAGCCCTAAAAGTGAAGGAGGGCGCACTGCGCATGCGCAGCCGCCATCCATTGATTTTCTATGGGGCCGATGAAAATAGCCGAGCGCTGGCTCAGCTATTTCCTTTTAGCCCATAGAAGTGAATAGGAGCGGTGGCCGTTCATGCATGGTGCACTCCTATTCACTTCTATGGGGAGCCGGCTTGGTGGTGGCCGGACCGGAGTCCTCCAGCCACCACCTTGCGGGGCTCCGTTCTCGATATAGGTGCAGGTCCCAGCGGTGGAACCCGCACCTATAAGACAATGGGCACATATAAATATAATACTTCAGGAGATTTACTCTTTATTCCCAACACCTCTGCTTGCCTGTCAGTAAATGAAAACCTTTGCTCCCAGAGGGAGGAAAGATTGCCCATATTCTAGTGCTGTTCACTGTGTAAATGTGGCTGGGTATGGATATTCAGTCTGTGAAGGTTCCCATTCACTGCCAGCAAGCAGAGGTGTGGGAAAGGTAGGAGACCTCCTCTGCCTGCTAAACTAGCCTGTACTTAACCCCTTATAGGCTGCTTTAGTAAAATTATCCCTCTTTTTAACTTCACATGTCTTTGGAGCAGAAAGGATCAGCTAACCACTCTCTGCCCATCACTTCACATGTCAGTAAGAAGCCTTGCACTAACATAGTTGTCCTTTTCTTGATCGTGCAGGAGCTCTGTACTGACCTCCCAGTACTGCGGGGACACATAGCATTATATTTATTTATGATGTTATGTAATCCTTAGGCCTCTTTCACACGGGCATCACGTTTTGGCTCAGGATGCGTCCCGAGTGCATAGTGGCAAACCCGCGCGAGTAGGTACACAATTTCAGTCAGTTTTGACTGCGATTGCGTTCCGTTGTTCAGTTTTTATTGTGCGGGTGCAATGCGTTTTGCACGCGCATGATAAAAAACTGAATGTGGTACCCAGACCCGAACTTCTTCACTGAAGTTCAGGTCTGGGTTCAAGGTTGTGTAGATGTAATTATTGTCCCTTATGACTAGTGTTGATCACGAATATTCGAATTGCGAATTTTAATCGCGAATATCGGCACTTCGAGGATTCGCGAATATTTAGAATATCGCAAAATATATTCGTAATCGCGAATATTAGATTTTTTTTAAATACCAGTTCATGCGAATTTTTATGCGATTATTTTAGGCAAATTTTTTGCGAATTTTCGCAATCAAGAAAATAATGCCTGGAGATCATGAATCCGCGAATTCTCGAATATATGGCGAATATTCGCCCGAATATTCGCGAAATATTGCAAATTCGAATATTGCCTCTGCCGCTCATCACTACTTATGACATGGTTATAAGGGAAAATAATAGCATTCCTAATACAGAATGCTTAGTAAAATAGGGCTGGAGGGGTTAAAAAAAAATTAAAATAATTTAACTCACCTCATCCACTTCTCTTCTTTCTTCTTTCATCAGGACCTGGGTAAAGGACCTTTGATGACATCACTGCGCTCATCACATGGTCAGTCACATGATCCATCACCATGGTGATGGATTGATGGATCATGTGACGGACCATGTGATGAGCGCAGTGACATCTCCACAGGTCCTTTTCCTCAAAGACGAAGAAAGAAGAGAAGCCGGGCTGCGCGAACCAGTGGATGAGGTGAGTTAAATTTTTATTTTATTTTTGTTAACCCCTCCAGCGCTGTTTTACTATGCATTCTATATTAAGAATGCTATTACTTTCCCTTATAACCATGTTATAAGGGAAAATAATAATGATCGGGTCCCCATCCCGATCGTCTCCTAGCAACCGTGCGTGAAAATCGCACCGCATCCTCACTTGCTTGCGGATGCTTGCGATTTTCACGCAGCCCCATTCACTTCTATGGGGCCTGCGTTGCGTGAAAAACGCACAAAATATAGCATGCTGCGATTTTCACGCAACGCACAAGTGATGCGTGAAAATTACCGCTCATGTGCACAGCCCCATAGAAATGAATGGGTCCGGATTTAGTGCGGGTGCAATGCATTCACCTCACGCATCGCATCCGCGTGGAAATCTCGCCCGTGTGAGAGAGGCCTTACAGTTTTGGAATGTATTGGATAACACTGACAGCATTAGGTCAGTGTTATCCAGTATACTTCAGACCTCTAGGGTTACATAGCATTATAAATCAATATAATGCTATGCGACCCGGTCAGTGCTACGTAGACTAGGACAGGGGATTCCACGGACATACTGTGGTATGAGACCAGCACAGCGAGTGCTTATACGTGTTCTTACAGGGTTTACCAATCCCTGGCTTCTCATTAAGATCTCAGTAATAAATCTGTATATGGGTGACTCACCTAGTCAATGGACTGTGCAGGAGCTCTGTGCATCCTCCTTTAGTTGAAATATCTCCAGCAGCTCAGCTTCACCTCCAAAGTTGCGAGACTGCTGGAGGCAGGAGCCCAAGATGCGGGAACCCAAAACACGCCCACCCTCTATGCTAGGTAGTGTGAGGGGTGAATCTTCACCCAGCAGACGTCTGCAGCGTGTATCTGCTGGATGAAAGCCCTTTCTTCATAAATAGAGGCAGAACAGCAGAGGGTCTAGGTGCAAATGGCGACAAGACTACAAAGTCTTCTCGCCATTATGCAATTCTAAGTTGCATTGGCGACCATTTTGGTCGTCATCGGGAGCCCTGCTTATGCTTCTACAGGGGGCATTATAAATACCTGTGCCACAATAGGGGGCATTATAACTACTGGGGACACTATGGGGGCTATAGATGGGTCTTGTAACTGCTGGGGGCACTGTAGAGGGCCTTAATGCTCTATGGGTGCATTATTCATATTGGGGGTACTGTGGGGGCATTATTATTGGGCACAATATGGATGGCATTACTACAAATGGGGTTGCTATTTGGTGTCCTGTAGGGGGCACTATTACTACTTAGGGCAGTCTGGGAGCACTATTACTATGAGCAGATTATCTGTATGGCTCTATTATTTATGCAGTATACTGTAGAATTTGGGGGCATTGGGGAGCACAGCGGGCACAGTATTAGGGGTAACAGCAGTATGACAATGTTGGGGCACAAGGAGGGGGAGGATAATGAAAAAGTGAGGAACCTAAGATATCTGTGTGTCAAACTCTGCAGAGATGAGACACGGTTGAAAGAAGTCATCATGGTGGTCTTCTTCCAATTGAGAAGATGAGAAGAGAGAACATCTACATCAGAGATGTCACTGGATGTAAGAGGTATGTATTGCTGTATTGTCCTGTATGTGTGATAGCCCTGTATGTAATGTCCATCTACTATGTCTTTAACAGTAGGGCTGGCTGGAGGGTTTGGATTGAGAATTTGGCAAGGATGTAGGGGGGGCCATGCAATTTAATTTTCGCCTCAGGCAGCAAAAAGGCTAGGATTGGCCCTGATTACCCAGCACCCACTAACAAGGGTATTAGTGTATTGTGGTTATACATTTTCACTTAAGCAATACAATTTTAAACGTCATTAAAAATGCTATATTTCTCAAGTTTTACAAGCACCTTCATGCAATTTTGCATCAAAGTGTAACATTTTGTTTAAAATGCATGAGATAGAAGACAGAACGCGGCACGCACAACCCCTCATAAAAATAAAGGTTCAGGATATGCAGATATGCAGAATTCAGACAAGTCTCTTATGCCTATGTAAGAAGGCGCATATAGTCACAAAAGCATCAAAACTTAAAATACCAAAGATTCCGACACCGGTAAACATATAAGTTATAAAGTCAACAAATGGCATCTGCTCATCTTCTGAGCTCTTTACTAGAAAAAAACCAAAACATAATCTTTATAATCATAGAGCACCTATCCTCTCTTATTGTAAACAGGGGTAATAACATGAACATCGCCAGCACTACGAGAATATGCCTATTCTTGTCCGCTGTTGCGGACAAGAATAGGTCATGTTCTATTTTTTTCAGGATCGGAATTGCGGACCCGGAAGTGCGGGTCCGCAATTCCGATCAGGGCCGCACGTCGTGCGGCCCCATAGAAATGTATGGGTCTGCAATTCTGTTCAGCAAAATGCGAAATGGAATTGCGGATGTGTGAATGGACCCTAACAGTGAGTAAGATGGACCAGGGACTTTGGTACTAGGTCCCATCAGCATGAACCCTGTATTTGGTGTCATTTGAATACTGAACCTCGATATCTGAACACAGGATTGTTCTGTAACGTCATTATCTGTTGTATTTACAGTATTTTTCTTTAGGGGTTGTGTTGTTTTTACTGCATGCTTTAATAAAAGTTATATCTTAAAGCAGTGGTGGCGAACCTATGGCATGGATGCCAGAGGCGGCACTCAGAGCCCTCTCTGTGGGCACCCTCGCGTGGAAAAAGTCTATGGTGCACCAATATACCTTAAATTTTTCTCACCATACATCAGCGCAGGGCGCACTATGAACGGCACAGGCCGCGCACTGCATGTATGCAGCTTATTATAGCTACATGATAAAGTACATGGAAGATATACTATATTAGTATTCAGGTTAAATTGCTGTTTTGGCACTTTCTGATAAATAAGTGGGTTGTAGGGTCGCAGTTTGGGCACTTGGTCTCTAAAAGGTTCGCCATCACTGTCTTAAAGGGTTTTCTTTTGTCGCTGATATGAAAGCTACAGTATATACCCATAAATTGTGTATCTGTTAGTCACAGTGATAGTGTTTAAACATAGTACAGTAGTATCAAAGTGGATGATATTTCACAAAATGTCATCCACATGCTGCAGAAAAAAAAAAATATTGGAATCTGCTGAATTTAACCCACAGGATGCTTTTAAAAGTAAAGGGTAAAATCTGTGGCAAAAGCACAGTATTTACCGTACTTTATTGATTGCACAATAAATACAGCACCATTTGGTGAGGGTTTTGTGTCTGCAGAATTTCAGCAGATACGGAGCAAATTCACAGTGGGCTCGTCCCTTATGGACATACCCAAAACCTTCTACAACTACACACTCTCCGAGATTCCAGGCCAGAACAATCCTTAGGGTATGTTCCCACAGAAGGTAATTGAAGCAGAAACATTTGTTGCAGATGCTGCTGCAGATGTACTGCAAAGGGTGAAATCTGCTGTGGAAGTTCGCAGCATAAACTGACATGCTACGGATTTATACTTCTCATTGCAAATCTATTTTTGCAGGGATTTTTACCCACAGTGTGTTGATGACATTTCATAAAATCTTAACTTTGTTGTTACTGTAAATGCTGAATTTTCTGCCCACAAATCCACCACTGTACATCTTATCCATCCGGTGGGGACAAACTCTTACAGTTTCAAGGATACTACTTGGAAGAGCCCAAAAGAAAATTCTATGCTGAGCTATCATGCTGGAGAACGCATTTCACAGCTATCCTTTTTTGGTAGTTTTTTTCTGTTAAAAATTAATGTCAATATTTTCTTTAGACATCCATTACAGTACATCGGGCACATGCATGTGTTTGTGTACATTATTTGGCAGCGAGAGAAGAATTTAGAAAACAACTTGATGGATAGCAGATGACTCCCTGGTGACACCCAGTGCGGTGTAAGGCATAGTTTTTGTTGATACATTGGTTCATATTTACTAATCCTGTCTAAAATGTAGACAGAATAGTGTAGTCTAAAGATGCACCAAATTTATCACGATGACTTATGCAGGATGAAAAAATTGGTGCACAGCTGGAAACTTTATTGATTGGTTTTCTTTGTGACAGAATTTTATGTCAAAATTATGGCACAGTTCTGGTGCAAAATAGAAAAATATCTTAAGCCATGCCCCTTACCCACTGAGCTTCCCTTTTATGCTAATCAATGCTCTTTTTAGAGGCAAATGCACCAAATTCTGCCAAATATTATGACTAGGGATGAGTGAACCCGAACTGTATAGTTCGGGTTCGTACCGAACATTTTCGTAAAAGTCCGGGTTCGGGTTCGGTGTTCGGCGCTTTCTTGGCGCTTTTTGAAAGGCTGCAAAGCAGCCAATCAACAAGCGTCATACTACTTGCCCCAAGAGGCCATCACAGCCTTGCCTACTATTGGCATGGCTGTGATTGGCCAGTGCAGCATGTGACCGAGCCTCTATATAAGCTTGGGTCACGTAGCGCTGCACGTCACTCTGCTGATTCAAGCATAGGGAGAGGTTGCTGCTGCGACGTTAGGGCGAGATTAGGCAGATTAACTCCTCCAAAAGACTTCATTCTGTGATCGATCTACAGCTGTGGATCATTGAAGTTCTAATATCGAATTGCTCACTTTTTTTAGGCTGCCCAGAGCGTTTTTATTTCACTTTTTTCTGGGGTGATCGGCGGCCATTTTGTGGCTTGTGGTGCGCCAGCACAAGCTACCACCAAGTGCTTTTAACCCTCAATAGTGTGGTTATTTTTTGCTATATCGTACATCAGCTGCAGGCTGAGCCTGTGTCACCGAAGTGCATTTAACCATCAACAGTGTGGTTATTTTTTGGCCATATACTACATCAGGTGCAGGCTGAGCCTGTGTCAACCAAGTGCATTTAACCATCAATAGTGTGGTTATTTTTTGGCCATATACTACATCAGGTGCAGGCTGAGCCTGTGTCACCGAAGTGCATTTAACCATCAACAGTGTGGTTAATTTTTGGCCATATACTACATCAGGTGCAGGCTGAGCCTGTGTCACCCAAGTGCATTTAACCATCAATAGTGTGGTTATTTTTTGGGCATATACTACATCAGGGGCAAGTTGAGCCTGTCACCCAGCGCCTAAAAAATAGACCTGACATTTATATTCCTCCAAATCAGTACTGTTTTAGCTGGTCAAGTTATTTGTAGTGACCGTAAAAGCACAGTTTTTGTTCTGGGTTGAAAAACTATTCCCAAATTTGCCATTCTCAAAATAAGTAGTTTCTGCTATATCAGGCCTACTTTAAATCTATCCCAAAAAGGATATCTTAGATTCAAGGTGCTGATAGTGTCATTCAGAAAAACTTAACACACACGCTACCGTGCAGATACAAGTCTAATTCTGTGATTAAAGGTATATCTGTCACACAGCGCAAAAAAAATAGGCCTCACATTTCTATTCAACCAAATCTGTACTGTTTTAGCTGGTCAAATTATTTGTAGTGACCGTAAAAGCACAGTTTTTGTTCTGGGTTGAAAAACTATTCCCAAATTTGCCATTTTCAAAATTGTGGTGAACGGGAACAATGAGGAAAACATCTAATAAGGGACGCGGACGTGGACATGGTCGTGGTGGTGTTAGTGGACCCTCTGGTGCTGGGAGAGGACGTGGCCGTTCTGCCACAGCCACACGTCCTAGTGAACCAACTACCTCAGGTCCCAGTAGCCAGCAGAATTTACAGCGATATTTGGTGGGGCCCAATGCCGTTCTAAGGATGGTAAGGCCTGAGCAGGTACAGGTATTAGTCATCTGGGTGGCCGACAGTGCATCCAGCACGTTCACATTATTTCCCACCCAGTCTTCTGCAGAAAGCGCACAGATGGCGCATGAAAACCAAGCCCATCAGTCTGTCACATCACCCCCATGCATATCAGGGAAACTGTCTGAGCCTCAAGTTATGCAGCAGTCTCTTATGCTGTTTGAAGACTCTGCTGCCAGGGTTTCCCAAGGGCATCCACCTAGCCCTTCCCCAGGGGTGGAAGAGATAGAATGCACTAACGCACAACCACTTATTTTTCCTGATGATGAGGACATGGGAATACCACCTCAGCACATCTCTGATGATGACGAAACACAGGTGCCAACTGCTGCGTCTTTCTGCAGTGTGCAGACTGAACAGGAGGTCAGGGATCAAGACTGGGTGGAAGACGATGCAGGGGACGATGAGGTCCTAGACCCCACATGGAATGAAGGTCGTGCCACTGACTTTCACAGTTCGGAGGAAGAGGCAGTGGTGAGACCGAGCCAACAGCGTAGCAAAAGAGGGAGCAGTAAGCAAAATCAGAACACCCGCCGCCAAAAGACTCTGCCTGCTACTGACCGCCGCCATCTGGGACCGAGCACCCCAAAGGCAGCTTCAAGGAGTTCCCTGGCATGGCACTTCTTTAAACAATGTGCTGACGACAAGACCCGAGTGGTTTGCACGCTGTACCATCAGAGCCTGAAGCGAGGCATTAACGTTCTGAACCTTAGCACAACCTGCATGACCAGGCACCTGCATGCAAAGCATGAACTGCAGTGGAGTAAACACCTTAAAAACAAAGAAGTCACTCAGGCTCCCCCTGCTACCTCTTCTGCTGCTGCCGCCTCGGCCTCTTCTGCTGCTGCTGCCGCCGCCTCGGCCTCTTCCTCCGCCTCTGGAGGAACGTTGGCACCTGCCACCCAGCAAACATGGGATGTACCACCAACACCACCACCTGCGTCACCAAGCATCTCAACCATGTCACACGGCAGCGTTCAGCTCTCCATTTCACAAACATTTGAGAGAAAGCGTAAATTCCCACCTAGCCACCCTCGATCCCTGGCCCTGAATGCCAGCATTTCTAAACTACTGGCCTATGAAATGCTGTCATTTAGGCTGGTGGACACAGACAGCTTCAAACAGCTCATGTCGCTTGCTGTCCCACAGTATGTTGTTCCCAGCCGCCACTACTTCTCCAAGAGAGCCGTGCCTTCCCTGCACAACCAAGTGTCCGCTAAAATCAAGTGTGCACTGCGCAACTCCATCTGTGGCAAGGTCCACCTAACCACAGATACGTGGACCAGTAAGCACGGCCAGGGACGCTATATCTCCCTAACTGCACACTGGGTAAATGTAGTGGCGGCTGGGCCCCAGGCGGAGAGCTGTTTGGCGCACGTCCTTCCGCCGCCAAGGATCGCAGGGCAACATTCTTTGCCTCCTGTCTCCTCCTCCTCCTACTCAGCTTCCTCCTCCTCTTCTTCCACCTGCTCATCCAGTCAGCCACACACCTTCACCACCAACTTCAGCACAGCCCGGGGTAAACGTCAGCAGGCCGTTCTGAAACTCATATGTTTGGGGGACAGGCCCCACACCGCACAGGAGTTGTGGCGGGGTATAGAACAACAGACCGACGAGTGGTTGCTGCCGGTGAGCCTCAAGCCCGGCCTGGTGGTGTGCGATAATGGGCGAAATCTCGTTGCAGCTCTGGGACTAGCCGGTTTGACGCACATCCCTTGCCTGGCGCATGTGCTGAATTTGGTGGTGCAGAAGTTCATTCGCAACTACCCCGACATGTCAGAGCTGCTGCATAAAGTGCGGGCCGTCTGTTCGCGCTTCCGGCGTTCACACCCTGCTGCTGCACGCCTGTCTGCGCTACAGTGTAACTTCGGCCTTCCCGCTCACCGCCTCATATGCGATGTGCCCACCAGGTGGAACTCCACCTTGCACATGCTGGACAGACTGTGCGAGCAGCAGCAGGCCATAGTGGAGTTTCAGCTGCAGCACGCACGGGTCAGTCGCACTGCGGAACAGCACCACTTCACCACCAATGACTGGGCCTCCATGCGAGACATGTGTGCCCTGTTGCGCTGTTTCGAATACTCCACCAACATGGCCAGTGGCGATGACGCCGTTATCAGCGTTACAATACCACTTCTATGTCTCCTTGAGAAAACACTTAAGGCGATGATGGAAGAGGAGGTGGCCCAGGAGGAAGAGGAGGAAGAGGGGTCATTTTTAGTACTTTCAGGCCAGTCTCTTCGAAGTGACTCAGAGGGAGGTTTTTTGCAACACCAGAGGCCAGGTACAAATGTGGCCAGACAGGGCCCACTACTGGAGGACGAGGAGGACGAGGATGAGGAGGAGGTGGAGGAGGATGAGGATGAAGCATGTTCACAGCGGGGTGGCACCCAAAGCAGCTTGGGCCCATCACTGGTGCGTGGCTGGGGGGAAACACAGGACGATGACGATACGCCTCCCACAGAGGACAGCTTGTCCTTACCTCTGGGCAGCCTGGCACACATGAGCGACTACATGCTGCAGTGCCTGCGCAACGACAGCAGAGTTGCCCACATTTTAACGTGTGCGGACTACTGGGTTGCCACCCTGCTGGATCCCCGGTACAAAGACAATGTGCCCACCTTACTTCCTACACTGGAGCGTGATAGGAAGATGCGCGAGTACAAGCGCACGTTGGTAGACGCGCTACTGAGAGCATTCCCAAATGTCACAGGGGAACCAGTGGAAGCCCAAGGCGAAGGCAGAGGAGGAGCAAGAGGTCGCCAACGCAGCTGTGTCACGGCCAGCTCCTTTGAGGGCAGGGTTAGCATGGCAGAGATGTGGAAAAGTTTTGTCACCACGCCACAGCTAACTGCACCACCACCTGATACGGAACGTGTTAGCAGGAGGCAACATTTCACTAACATGGTGGAACAATACCTGTGCACACCCCTCCACGTACTGACTGATGGTTCGGCCCCATTCAACTTCTGGGTCTCCAAATTGTCCACGTGGCCAGAGCTAGCCTTTTATGCCTTGGAGGTGCTGGCCTGCCCGGCGGCCAGCGTTTTGTCTGAACGTGTATTCAGCACGGCAGGGGGCGTCATTACAGACAAACACAGCCGCCTGTCTACAGCCAATGTGGACAAGCTGACGTTCATAAAAATGAACCAGGCATGGATCCCACAGGACCTGTCCATCCCTTGTGCAGATTAGACATTAATTACCTCCCCTTAACAATATATTATTGTACTCCAGGGCACTTTCTCATTTAATCCTATTTTTATTTTCATTTTACCATTATATTGCGGGGCAACCCAAAGTTGAATGAACCTCTCCTCTGTCTGGGTGCCGGGGCCTAAATATGTGACAGTGGCCTGTTCCAGTGGTGGGTGACGTGAAGCCTGATTCTCTGCTATGACATGAAGACTGATTCTGTGCTGACATGAAGCCTGAATCTCTGTTACGGGACCTCTCTCCTCTGCCTGGGTGCCTGGGCCTAAATATGTGACAGTGGCCTGTTCCAGTGGTGGGTGACGTGAAGCCTGATTCTCTGCTATGACATGAAGACTGATTCTGTGCTGACATGAAGCCTGAATCTCTGTTACGGGACCTCTCTCCTCTGTCTGGGTGCCGGGGCCTAAATATGTGACAGTGGCCTGTTCCAGTGGTGGGTGACGTGAAGCCTGATTCTCTGCTATGACATGAAGACTGATTCTCTGCTGACATGAAGCCTGAATCTCTGTTATGGGACCTCTCTCCTCTGCCTGGGTGCCTGGGCCTAAATATGTGACAGTGGCCTGTTCCAGTGGTGGGTGACGTAAAGCCTGATTCTCTGCTATGACATGAAGACTGATTCTCTGCTGACATGAAGCCTGAATCTCTGTTATGGGACCTCTCTCCTCTGCCTGGGTGCCTGGGCCTAAATATGTGACAGTGGCCTGTTCCAGTGGTGGGTGACGTGAAGCCTGATTCTCTGCTATGACATGAAGACTGATTCTGTGCTGACATGAAGCCAGATTCTCTGTTACGGGACCTCTCTCCTCTGTCTGGGTGCCGGGGCCTAAATATGTGACAGTGGCCTGTTCCAGTGGTGGGTGACGTGAAGCCTGATTCTCTGCTACGACATGAAGACTGATTCTCTGCTGACATGAAGCCAGATTCTCTGCTATGGCATGAAGAGACTGATTCTCTGCTGACGTGAAGCCCGATTCTCTGCTATGGGACCTCTGTCCAATTGATATTGGTTAATTTTTTTTAATTTTTTAATTTTTTTTAAATTCATTTCCCTATCCACATTTGTTTGCAGGGGATTTACCTACATGTTGCTGCCTTTTGCAGCCCTCTAGCTCTTTCCTGGGCTGTTTTACAGCCTTTTTAGTGCCAAAAAGTTCGGGTCCCCATTGACTTCAATGGGGTTCGGGACGAAGTTCGGGTCGGGTTCGGATCCCGAACCCGAACATTTCCGGAAAGTTCGGCCGAACTTCTCGAACCCGAACATCCAGGTGTTCGCTCAACTCTAATTATGACGGATCTAGTCGCAATTACATTAGTAAATAAGAGCCATTATTCTAAGTCATTAGTATATGTACTGTCGTATTGCTGTTATTGCAGTGTGTTTGCTGTTTGAAGTTTATCCCTGCTATCGCACTGTAACCAGGATCGGATGCAATTTCATCCTCCCTTCTTCCTGTGCCTGGATGCCTTTTAACATGATATGCTTATAACCGTTATCATCTTCTGTAGAATTCTGGCACCTACTTTTTTGAAAAATTAGAAGTCAGCCTGGAAATAAATCCCATCTGGATTCTTCTCACATTGCAGTGAAGTTGAATGTTATCAGGTGACAACCATACCCATATTGACTCATGAGCCTCACACTTTAGCCTAGGCATTGAGTGAAAATAGCTTCACTCTGGTGGCATATACCTAAACTGTTACATATCAATTCATTTTAACAAACCTTTAAAGAGGACTTTTCATGTGTTTTTTTTTTAAACCAAATACCTTATGTAATAGTCCACCTGCTACAGATGTTCCAGTTTTTTTTCTGATAGACCCCTACGTTGCGTTGTTATGCCCCTCTTTTTTTCTGGAGCCAAATATGTAAATTAGTACCATTGGTACAGGGAGGAGGAGACTTCAGCTCTCCTCAGTGGGCATATCCTTCTCCCTGGCTGTGATGCTGTCCACTCACAGCGGACTGCTCCACAGCCAGGGAGAAGACGTCAAGCTCTTGAGATTTGGTAAATATCATGAGAACAGGCTAGGTAAGCGAGTACATCAAGTACTATACTCGCTTACATAGCCTTTTCTTGTGATATTTACCAAATTTAACAAGAACAGCACATCTTGTCCCTAGCTATGGAGCAGTCTTCTGCGATTGAACAACGTTACAGCCAGGGAGAAGGAGACGCCCCTGTACCAATGGTACTAATTTACATATTGGGTGCCAGAAAACAAAAAGGGGAATAGCGGCATAGACACACAACAGAGGGGTATGTTAGAAAAAGAAAAAAAATGCTTGAGCATCTGCAGCAGTTGGACTATTATAAAAAAAAAATCTAAGATTTTTTAAATTCTGATAACATATAATTCTTATTCCAGGACAGCGGAATGGTATAACCCAAAGATTATTCCTGCAGTACAATTTTCTTAACTTTATCTAAATGGCTAAATCCCCTAGAGACAAGCAGCCATGTTATACATTTATGATTTTTTATTGATTTTGCATAGCGTATGATTTCAATTGTTATTCAATATGCAAAGAGAATATAAATATATATATATATATATATATATATATATATATATATATATATATATATGGAAAAACAGTTGGTGTTATACCATTAACAATACAATACAGTTGAGGGTGAGGCACAAACCCTCAGTTCGCCTCGTAGGGATAACAGATGTTCAGGATACAAAGCAATTATTCAATTGACATAGAACTTACGTTCCTTTGGTAGGAACTAAACTCAGAGTACTTAACTTTGAAAAAAAAAAAATATCTATATAAGAATGGAAAATAGGAGGTCTATTGAGCAGCGCAGTGGCCTTTCATAGGTGATGTGTTATTCATGGTATATAGTAGGGACTCAACATCCAGGGGGACCAGGCCCTTTTCTTTACGGATTGGCTTAGAATTGAGTCTGGGAGAAGTCTCTCAAGTCTACATGTGGTATTCAGAGTATGGATCACTTCGGAAAATGCTGGAGGATTCACTTCTTTCCAATGTCTAGTGATAACCAATTTAGCACTGAGTAAAATATGCCCTATAACACGTCTTTCATCATACGGAAGATCATCTATATAAAGGAATAGAAGAGCTAATGCGAGGGATGGAGATACCCGGATACCAGTAGTTTGTGCTATCTGATCGAAAGTCGAACACCAAAATGGAATGAGTTTAGGACATGCCCAAAGAATGTGGAGAAGAGAACCGGTAATACCACATTCACGCCAGCAACAAGCCGAAGTTCCTGGGCATATGATGCTTAGGCGGTGAGGAGTATAATACCATCTAAGAAGGGTTTCAATCCCGGCTTCATAATGTGTAACACATTTAAATGTAGCCCCAATAAATCGGACTGCCTCAGCCCATCTCTCCTCTGGAAATGACAATTGTAATTCGCTTTCCCATTTCAATAAGGGAGGAGATTTGATAAATTTGGACTTGTCATTTAATATGTTGTATAAATGATGAGTAGTATGATGTTTAAATAGAGAAGGTGACTGGAAAATCCTAACCACCTCTGGGTGGGATTTAGGAGGGGAGAGGAGGAGACTGCTGAGGCAGTGGCTTATTCTCATATAAGAGAGAAATTGTGAAATAGGTAAGCTGCATATTTGGCACAGTCGTTCAAAAGAAAAGAAAAAAATTTAGATTAAAGGACCTTAACATGTATAGCTTGGAAGAAAGACGAGACAGAGGGGATATGATAGAAACTTTTAAATACATAAAGGGAATCAACAAGGTAAAAGAGGAAAGAATATTTAAAAGAAGAAAAACTGCTACAAGAGGACATAGTTTTAAATTAGAGGGGCAAAGGTTTAAAAGTAATATCAGGAAGTATTACTTTACTAAGAGAGTAGTGGATGCATGGAATAGCCTTCCTGCAGAAGTGGCAGCTGCAAATACAGTGGAGGAGTTTAAGCATGCATGGGATAGGCATAAGGCCATCCTTCATATAAGATAGGGCCAGGGGCTATCCATAGTATTTAGTATATTGGGCAGACTAGATGGGCCAAATGGTTCTTATCTGCCGACACATTCTATGTTTCTATGTTTCTAAATCATAACTGAGTTTTCCACTAGTTGGGCCGAAGATAGAATGCTAGCTGCAGACCAGGATGAGAGATCAATGTTACTTATGTACAAACTTAGGGTATTTATCGATACATGTAGTAATATGTTGAGATTGGCTATACCGTGTGATAAGTGGAACTTAGACCATAGTTTGATGGCATGTTTCACCATAATCAAAGGATGGTCAACACTCTTAGGTTTTAATAGAGATAGGCAGAGTAGATCTTTCAACGATCAATTTGGGGTTAGAAGGTATTCCATATTAACCCATGGTTTTGCTGATGATGGATTCCACCACTCTATCTAGTAAAAGAGAGATTAATAGCGTGGAAGTAGTCTTTGATGGAGGGAAGGCCTAGTCTACCAGCCTGTTTCCTTCTGAACATAATGGATTGGGCCAATCTGGGACGTCTAGATTTCCATATGTAACTGTTGAGAATTTTTTGAGCTTCTCTGAAAAAGGAATCAGGTACTGGAATTGGTAGTGCCCGGAAAAGGTAGATAAGCTTAGGTAAAGTCATCATTTGAAATGACGCTATTCTACCAACCCATGAGATCTCTTGCATGCTAAAGTTTGCGAATCAGTTGGAAGGGATAAGCTATCCTTAAGATTGTATAGGTCATTGTAGTAGAGGCGGAACTGTTCTGCTATATCTCTTGGGTCAATAAGTTTCCTTTTAGTTGTTATTGGATGTAAAAGAAAGGGGATTCTAGATTTTGCCTGCTGGTGCTTAAGTTTTGAGGCTAGGAGTTTCCCTGCTTTGTTTCCTTGTGCGTAGTATCTAGCCTTAGTGCGCAAGAGAGACTTAGTAAAGTCATTATTAAGGAGATGCATTAATTTATCCCTTTCAGTAAGCAAGATCATTTGTTGTCTCTAAAGAAGAGAGTTGCTTATTCCTGGTTTCTAGGGTAGAGATTCTAGCTAATGTATCGGTAAGTTCTTTTTCCCTATTTTTCTTTTCTATGTGGTTCAATTTTATTAGGATACCTCTGATGTATGCTTTATGGGCTTGCCATACTATGTATGGATCACGGACTGAATTCGCATTTAATTTAAAGTATTCCTGTAGGGCTTTGGTAATTACAGGTTTATTATTGGGATGGGAGAGGATGAATGGGTTGCTCCTCCAAACTGGAGGGGGAGAGGATTGAAATTGTTCTGCCAACTGGAGTAGAATAGGGGCGTGATCAGACCATTTGATAACACCAATAGATGAGCTTAAAGTATGGAAAAGGGTCGTTTGGTCTACTAGAAACATATCAATTCTAGAATAAGAGAGGTGTGGGGTGGATAAGAAGGTGTAGTCCCTTTCCTGGCTGTGCTGAGCCCTCCAGACGTCTATGAGGCCTTCGGAGTGAAGAAAAGCTGCTAAGCCTATAGGAGAGCGCCTGGAGGGATTAGTTGAGTCAAGAGAGGGGTCCACTATTGAGTTGAAGTCTCCACAGATGATTAATTTACCTTGCTTAATTTTGTGGACCTTCTTCATAACTCTTTGTAGAAAGGAAATCTGGTGTTTGTTTGGAGCATAAATGTTCACAAAAGTGTAAGTGATATTGTTCACCACACATACCAAGACAACGTATCTGCCCCATGGATCTACCACCTGTGAGGTTAGAGAAAAGGACACTGAGTTTTTAACAGCAATACTCCTCTGTTTTTCTGTACATTATGGGAATGAATTATAGTTGGGAACAAGCGGTGTCTAATCCTGTATGTGTCTTTCTGCAACAGGTGAGATTCCTGAATACATAGTACGTCAGCTTTACCAGACATCGCCTCTTTCCAAAGATAAGCCCTTTTCTGTGGACAGTTTAACCCCCTGGAGTTGAGAGAGAGAATTGACAGTACCATGGTCTTGATCCATGGCGCTGAAGGCGGCTGCTGCACTGCTCAAAACAACCTGAGAGAGATATAAGCATATTTAAGAACATTACAAAGTGAAGTATTGCTAAAAAAAATCTGAGGAAAATAAGAGGAAAATAAAATAAAAACGGAAGTAGACAGTACGTTTTGTCTACTGAAAGGGGCAAAAGTTCCACGTCGAAGCCAAGTATAGGAACAGATTCAAACTTGGTTGAATAGAACATAACAGGAGAAGCACCAATAATAGCAATAAATATGTATGTAGCTAAAATGAGTGCTAGGCCACCTGTGGTGACTGGATAGAGAACCAAATATAAACATATAGTAGGTAACAGTCACTTGTTAAATCTGCTGAAGTAAGAAGAGGAGATAACTGCATCTTGATCTCTTGAAATCTTTACGGCTTGCCCACGTGGAATCTGCAAGCGGCATTTCAGTGTGGTGGGAAGAATAGTGACTGTATCTTTCAAGTGGACAGGAAAAGTCCTTGAGAAGACAATTATAAAGATCACTTTTGAGAAGGATGGATATGGGGAATATTGTGTACTGGAGTGGCGATGGAAATTTTCCAGCCTTTCAAAAGATTTTTCCCTTCTTCAAGGGATTGGACTAAGTGAGAGCGTCCATCTTTAGATATTAGTAGCTTCATAGGGTATCCCCATTTATGAGCAATTTCGTGTTTGCGCAGGGAGAGCGTGATAGGTAATAGATCACGGCGCTGTTTCAAAGTGGCTGCAGAGAAATCTGTATACAATCGAATGGATTGGTAGGGAACCGGGAGGGTGCCCAGTTTTCTGGCTGCCAGCATCACTGCCTCCTTTGTGGGAAAAAAGTGGATGCGTGCTAACGTGTCTCTAGGGATATCTGGTCCCAGATATTTTGGTTTCGGAACCCTATGAGCTCGGTCAACAATTAATTCTTGAGGAGAGAGCTTAGGGAGAAGGGACACAAAAAGCTTCTGAATATATGAAGACAGTTCTATGCTAGTAATATCTTCTGGGATGCCGCGGAATTTAATGTTGTTCCGTCGCGAACGATCCTCTAAGGCTGCCATTTTTAGCTTAATATTTTCCATTTCGTCTGCCATATCATTGTGAGCATCAATTACTTCGTTTTTGGGATGTTGCAAAGTCTGACATTTTAGACTCAATATGCGTCACTCTCTGCTCAACATTTTGCAATTTAGCAGACATAGGAGCAATTATGGCTGCTAGATCATGTTGCATTGATGATTTTAATGCTAGCAGCATTTGTTTTAGAGTGTCTTCTGACACTAGTTTATCTGAGACTGGGTAATTGGTAAATAAATCTGCCTCTTGAGATGCCAGGTTTTGAGGCAACCGGACTAACCTGGTAATCATCAGGTAGCTCTATTCTCGGTTTCCTCTTCTGTGGGCTAGAGGAAGGCGAGCTGGATATGTTTGCGGCGCCATCTTGGGTATTATGATGTCCCGATCCTACCGCTCTGATGTCTTCTGGGGTAGTGGGAAACGGAGGCGTTTTGAGGTGAGAGGGGTCCAGGTGGGCAGGAGGAGAAATGGAGGAGAAATGTCCTAAGACCTGTGCCGGAGATGGTGTGCTCAGCGGTGGTGAGGCAGGAGTTGTAGCGGTTCCAGGGCTCGGGGAGCCATCTTGGATTTTTCCTTTTTCAAAGTATTTCTCCATATTTTCACTGTTAACTCTCGGAAGCAGTCTTTTAGGTTTCCCCATCTTTCTTAAAGCTGGGTGGGCCTCTTTTCAAGCTGATCCAGGTGGAATTAGAGGTACAATGCTGGTTATGAGTCGCTGCTGTTGTGCTGTTCCTTTCATATTGAATTTCTGCACTGTATTATTTCTTGTTTTACCTATGTTGTTTAAATCTATTGTTCTCTGCTGCCATCTGCTGGCCGGAATTTGTATGCTGCACGCTTCGTTCGTTGTCTATAAAGTTTTATGTCTGGGCGTGGTTTTAGCAGCCTTGGGCCTGGTCACTTCCTGTAGCCTTTTTCAGTGCTGCATTCTTTGTGACTGGAGACACACACCATGGCTTGTGAAGGCATCAGTTTTTGACCAGCAGTAGCCTCAGCAGTTAGCCTCAGAAAAGACATCCACATGACAGCATCTACTGTATTCCATCACCGTATGTCACTGCTCTGGATCAAATAAACCCACGTTTGATTGCATCCTCATGTCTACGTCTGGATCCATCTAACCTGAGCATCTGCCGGTCCGGTCTGCTCCACTGCTTGGATACGAAGGTAGGCCAGTCACAAAGCCATTATCAGTTACACCTTCATTCGCCTTCATGTGGGGACAGAACAGTCAAAAACTGCCTTAAAGCCTTATACCCCAGTCAATATCCGTCTGAATGTCCAATGCCGGCTACAGGTTCCCTCAGAGCCCAGTGCCACACTCAGGAACCTCCCCTGCCACAGGCCCACTCCCAGCAAATCTGCCCAGCAACAGTGCACGTCCCATAAGCCTAAGGGGAAGCACGGCGTGTCCGCAGTAGATATACTCTCGGCTGGAAGTCCTCCACTACTCGCCAAGCCACTTTCTACATCCTATATTAACCCTTGCTCGCACGATATAAGGACTGTTCACACACGCGGGGCCTCCCTCAAACCAAAACCCCGCTATTCACTTAAAACACCTTGGGAAACTCATCGGGGTGCCTCATCTGAGCCGCACAGCAATTTTCAGCCCCCAATTCAAAAGTTCATTTTCTTAAAGAGACAGCGCACCTTAAATAAAAATGGCCGAAAAGGACCTCGTACAGTTCCCCAGTGATGAAACAAAACAAATGCTACCTGATACTGATCATTATGAAGAGCTCGAGGTAGAAACCACACTTCCAGCAGACCAAGTCACGCGACCAAGGCGCTCTCTCAAACCAACTATAAAGATCACAGAAAATTATCACACCAGGAAAGATGAGCTATGTGACAACCTGGAAGAGCTATGGGAACGAGTTTCCTCCCTCATATCAGGACTTAAGTCCTCCTCAGGCGATGCCACCAGTTTACAAGTTGCCGTCGGGCGGCTGGACGCAGCCCATGAAAGGTACAAGAAACTGTCCACAAGGTATATAACCTTTCTAAAAGACTCTAATATTGAAGAAGCCCCGTCAGAATTGTGCAAGGCAGAATCAATAGACAGACAAAGAGACGCCATGGTGCTGGACGCTAAAGATAAAGTGGAACTCCGCATCTCTCATTTACAAGAAACCAGATCACACAGATCGCATTCATCAAAACATTCCTCGCGGTCCTATAGATCATCATGCTCTAGAAGCTCCACCCTGAGCGACAGATTACTAGAGGCCCGCATAAATGCAGAGCAATCCAAAGTGAGGCGTTCCTTCACCGAAAAAGAAGTCCTTGCGAGGGCAGAAGCACAGACGGCGGCCAAGAGGGCTGAAGCGGAGGCAGAAGCAAAGAGGGCTGAAGCGGAGGCGGCAGCTAAGAGGGCAGAGGCAGAAGCCAAGAGGGCAGAAGCGGAGGCGGCGGCCAAGAGGGCTGAAGCGGAGGCAGAAGCAAAGAGGGCTGAAGCGGAGGCGGCAGCTAAGAGGGCAGAGGCAGAAGCCAAGAGGGCAGAAGCGGAGGCGGCGGCCAAGAGGGCTGAAGCAGAGGCAGAAGCCAAGAGGGCAGAAGCGGAGGCAGAAGCCAAGAGGGCAGAAGCAGAGGCTCGAATAAAGATCCTTGAATCAGAGAGGGAAGAGGAAATTGCATTAGCAAAAGTAAGACTACTTGAGCAAGCATTGAGCCAAGGCCTTGATTCAGTCTGCTTACCACCAGAGGAGATAGACGATCCAGCTGATCGCACCAGCGACTACGTACTGAAACAGTTATCTGCACCACCCCCAGTGTGCAGTACTGTCCAAGCAAACAACACTGAAACCTCCAAGTCAGCTCTACCTGCAGTGCCAGCGATACCCGCAGCACCCGAGCAATCCAATAACAGTTGCCCAGACGCGCCCTCTCAAGGGCAGTTATTACAGCAAGATGGCTACCAGGTGTTTCCTGGCCTACCTCCACAGCTCAAGCAGCAGTCATCAGAATCTACAGAGGCTAGACCACAGCTCAACCCTGCAGCAACATCATTCTACCCGGAAGCATCTCACACTTTCACGCCACGCAGCCTATACGCCCCAGGGGCATCACAAGTTGTCATGGCAACAAGCAGTGAGAAATCAGATATGTCTGAGTTTGCCAGGTTTATGGTGAGCAGAGAGCTAATTAACACCAGTCTCTCAAAATTTGATGACCGTGCAGAGAGCTACAGAGCCTGGAAGGCAACCTTCAAAGCCGCCATCGCCAACCTCAACCTAACTGCAGAGCAGGAGCTCGACCTCTTGATCAAATGGCTGGGCCCAGGCTCCACAAATCGCATCAAGAGCCTTAGAACTGTCTATGTGGGACAAGCAGAAGCAGGTCTCGCTGCAGCCTGGCAGAGACTCGAACGCACCTTTGGCAGTGCAGAAGCAATAGAGAAGGCACTATTCAGGAGACTGCAGAACGTCCCCAAGATCAGTCTCAAAGATGTCCATAAGCTTCAGGATTTAAGTGATTTGCTCATGGAACTGGAGCTTGCCAAAAGAGACCCTCGTCTGTCCGGGCTGTGCTACCTGGATACAGCCCATGGGGTGAACCCAATTGTCGTGAAGTTACCATACAGCCTGCAAGAGAAGTGGGCGGCATCAGTCTCAAGGTACAAAAGAGTGCATGACGTCACTTTTCCCCCATTTATTCATTTCTGCAGATTCATCGATGAACAGTCCCAGATGAGGAATGACCCCAGCCTCGACTTCCTGGAGTTCAATACTACAGCCTCAGTGACACCATCATCAAGGTATGAAAGTATTGTACATAAACACAGAGACTTTAAGAGCAGCGTGAATGTTAGAAAGACTAACCTACCATCATCTGCAGTACCCACTGGTAGACAGTACACTACCTCATCAGGAGACAAGGCCTTCAATCGTGAATGTCCCATTCATAAAAAACCACACTCACTGAACAAATGCAGAGGATTTAGATCCAAAACAATACAGGAGCGCAGGAAAGTCCTGACCGAGCTTGGGGTATGTTTCAAGTGCTGCGCTTCATTGGAGCACATGGCTAAGGACTGCAAATCCATTATCAAGTGTGAGGAGTGTCATAGTGATAGACATGCCTCAGCTATGCACCCAACTCCACTCACAAGGGATTCCCCTGCTGCCGTCACCACCAGTCCTGCTCCAAGTCATGGCGGGGAGCCCCAGAACCACGCTAACACAGCCACTGCTGTTTCCTGCTCATGCTTGGACGTATGTGGGGAGGGCCAGAGTGAGAAATGTTGTGCCCGCATATGCCTAATCAAGGTCTACCCGGAGGGGCTACCAGAAAAGGCAGTAAAAATGTATGCCATCATTGACGACCAAAGCAACCGTTCCCTAGCAGGACCTAAATTCTTTGAAGCCTTTGGAATAAAGGGACCATCAGAACCCTACATCTTAAACACCTGCTCGGGTCGCATAGAGACTAGCGGCAGGAGGGCACAAGGATTCATCGCTTGTTCCGTCAGTGGAAATACGGAAATACCTCTACCGACGCTGATCGAATGCGATCAAATACCCAACCATAGGGATGAAATTCCTACCCCGGAAGCTGCATTTCACCATCCACACCTAAGGCACCTTGCCAACGTTATCCCACCTATGGACAACAACGCCGAGATTCTACTCCTGCTTGGCAGAGACAATCTAAGGGTACACAAGGTGCGTCAACAGTGTAATGGTCCCGACTATGCACCATACGCCCAGAGACTGGACTTGGGATGGGTAGTCATAGGAAATGTATGTTTGGATCAGCCAAAAATCCACTCATTCAAAACGTACGTGCGTGGAGATGGACGCACAACTTGCATTAAGCCTTGCCCTCATCACTATGAGGTGAAAGAGAAGCCTCCAGACCTCATACAACCACCTGACGACATTCCTCCCTTTGCTGACAACTTGGGAAGATTAGTCTTTCACACAAGCAAGGACGATGATAAAGTAGCTTTGTCAGTAGAGGACAGAGAATTTATCAAGATAATGGACAATGAGTTCCTTAAAGACGAAACCAATCACTGGGTTTCTCCATTACCCTTCCGAGCTACCAGGGTGAGACTCCCGAACAATAGGGAACAAGCTCTGTCTAGATTTAACTCTCTTCAGCGTACCATGAACAGTAAGCCTGAGATGAGAGAACACATCGTTGCCTTTATCGACAAAATATTCCGCAACAACCATGCAGAACCAGCTCCATCCTTAGGGAAGAACGACGAGTGCTGGTACTTGCCTTCATTTGGAGTGTATCACCCACGGAAACCTAATCAAATTAGGGTTGTTTTCGACTCAAGTGCCAAACATCAAGGTGTATTGCTTAATGATGTCCTTCTCACAGGTCCTAATCTGACGAATAACCTAGTTGGAGTGCTGATGAGGTTCAGAAAAGAGCTTGTTGCCATCACCGCCGACATTGAACAGATGTTCCACTGTTTCGTAGTCAGAGAGGACCACCGGAATTTCCTCAGGTTTCTGTGGTACAAGAATAACGACACCAACGCAGAGATGGCAGAATATCGTATGAGGGTACACGTATTTGGAAACAGCCCTTCACCTGCCGTGGCAACTTACGGCCTTCGGCGAACTGCATTAGAGGGAGAATCCAAGTACGGTAAAGATGCCAGAGACTTTGTAGAAAAGGACTTCTACGTAGACGATGGACTCAAATCACTACCGACTGAAGAAGCGGCTATCGATCTGCTCAAAAGGACTCAAAGTATGTTGTACCAAGCTAAACTTAGACTACACAAAATTGCTTCAAACAGCCTGGCCGTTATGAGGGCCTTCGAATCAGGCGATCATGCACCAGGATTCAAGGACATTAACTTGGGACTGGACAGTCCACCTGTGCAGAGGAGCTTGGGCCTCAGATGGGATCTCTCGGCTGACTCCTTCGGTTTTCAGATAAGTTGTGCAGACAAGCCATTCACAAAGCGAGGCGTCCTATCAGTGGTAAACAGCCTATTTGATCCGCTGGGATTTGTAGCGCCCATTACCATACAAGGTAAATCTCTACTGAGACAGTTTTCTGAAACAGTCAAGGATTGGGATACCCCACTTCCCTCCGAGAAAGAGCAAAAATGGGAAGCCTGGAAGCGATCTTTGTGTGCCTTGGATGAGATCCACATCCCGAGATGCTATATTAAAACCTCACTTTCCTCTAGCATAAAGAAAGAACTCCACGTGTTCTCGGACGCTTCCACGGAGGCCATTGCAGCGGTTGCCTATCTGAAGGTGACAGAACCCAACAACCAAAACCACGTTGGATTCGTCTTTGGTAAGGCTAAGTTAGCCCCCAAGCCCGATCATACTATTCCCAGACTCGAACTTTGTGGGACCGTGTTGGCGGTCGAGATTGCGGATTTCATACAACAAGAACTGGCTGTCGACATAGCTGAAGTCCAGTATTACACCGACAGTAAGGTCGTTTTAGGTTACATCCACAATCGGACCAAGCGATTTTATGTGTACGTTAGTAACCGCATAGAGAGAATCAGGAGGTCCTCCAAACCTGAACAATGGCACTACGTACCATCCGAACTTAATCCGGCAGATCATGCCACTAGGCCTATGTCTATAGGTTCCTTTATTAACTCTACTTGGCTTACAGGTCCAGAGTTTCTGCTTGAAGAGGCGGACGAATGTGTACAGGAAGTTTTCAGCATCCAGGCTCCGGATAATGATCCAGAAATCCGCGCTGAAGTTAGTGCATTAGTCACTGGAACAAAGCAAACCGCCAGCTTCAGTTGTCAGCGCTTTGAACGTTTCTCCAGTTGGATGAGACCCATCGAGAACGTCCCTGATGGGTGAACAGGACTGTATCAAGCTTCGCAGATCTTCTCCATTCCAAGTTGGAAAACAGGACTAATCTATGTTTGCATTCTAACATGTTTTCTTTTACAGGTTGTTTATATTTTATGGACATTCGTCATAGTGAAATCCCCAAGTGAATTTCAGACGGGGAGTGTGCTGTTCCTTTCATATTGAATTTCTGCACTGTATTATTTCTTGTTTTACCTATGTTGTTTAAATCTATTGTTCTCTGCTGCCATCTGCTGGCCGGAATTTGTATGCTGCACGCTTCGTTCGTTGTCTATAAAGTTTTATGTCTGGGCGTGGTTTTAGCAGCCTTGGGCCTGGTCACTTCCTGTAGCCTTTTTCAGTGCTGCATTCCTTTGTGACTGGAGACACACACCTCGGCTTGTGAAGGCATCAGTTTTTGACCAGCAGTTGCCTCAGCAGTTAGCCTCAGAAAAGACATCCACATGACAGCATCTACTGTATTCCATCACCGTATGTCACTGCTCTGGATCAAATAAAGCCACGTTTGATTGCATCCTCATGTCTACGTCTGGATCCATCTAACCTGAGCATCTGCCGGTCCGGTCTGCTCCACTGCTTGGATACGAAGGTAGGCCAGTCACAAAGCCATTATCAGTTACACCTTCAATCGCCTTCATGTGGGGACAGAACAGCTGTGCAGGAGCTGCTGGGTTATGCGTCCATCAGACTCGGCAGCCAAGCCATGCCCCCATGTTATACATTTAAATAACCAGGCAATGAAGTAATCTCTGGACCCTATCCTTTGACTGTGCAGAGAGGAGTCAATTGAAATGATAGTTAAGATACATGATCTTAAAAAAATGTAAATGTAAATTCTGTAAATGCAATCATTTAAATAAAAATAAAAACGGGAATTCCTTGTCAGTAATGACTTTATATGACACCAAAAGAGTTGTTCGATGAACGTGATAAAGGTAAAGGGCATGGTCTGTATAAGCATGGCTATGTAGTATATCACATCATTAGGCACTATCGGCAGGGCCGTCTTTAATATTGATTGGACCCTGGGCAAGAATTTACTTGGGCCCCCTGGATCCCGCCTTCCCACACCCTAGCATGCAATCATGCCCTTCACGTTGTGCAACACTGGACTAGGAAGCACCTCTAGTGGCCGTCTGATGAGTGGCCACTAGAGGTGTTCCTTGGCAGTAATGTAAATACTGCCTTTTTTCTGAAAAGGCAGTGTTTACATTAAAAAGCTTGCAAAGACATGCAATAGACACCAGAACTACTATGTTTAGCTGTTGTGGTTCTGGTGACTATAGTGTCCCTTAATATAGAGGGGGAAAAAGAATCAGCACAAAAGTATCAAATAAAATGGCTGCATCATTATTCTAAAAATTAAAAAAGCACAACTTCTGACACAAATATATAGTAATTAAAGTATATATATTTTTTACAATGTGCAGACTAACCTCTCTATCCAACCAACACCCTAACTCACATAAAACAAATAAAATATATCCATTTTCCCCCCTATGTATATATTCCATTTTTTGCCCCCTTTGTATATATATATCATATATATACAGAGGGGGAAAAATGGAATATACACAGAGGGGGGGGAAAGGATATATAATATATAAATTTTTCCCCCCTCTGTATATATTCCATTTTTTGCCACAAAGGCCACTGTATATATTTGTTTGCCCCCGGGGCCGGGCCCCTATGAAGGATTTGCTTTTGCTGCTAGTGCCCTGCCCTCCTGCCCTCATACAGCCGGCCGCAGCCAGCACTTCCGCACCACTGATCATCACCTCACCTCAGACCCCCCCTGATGAAGCAGGAATAGTGTGCCAAGGCAGTGCCATACATTATTTAAAAAAAGTTTTACTCCAATTTGCATGACGGTACTTCACTATTGGCTGCATTTTTGGTGTTCCATAGAAGCTTGGAAGGGAGAGGAGGAGAGGCTTTGATTGGCCTGTTTGCTTTCCCATGTCCACGATTATTTGACTGGCTTCGAATTTGGAACTTCTGCGACTTCTGAGGCAGCGCGGTCCAACAAAAAGAAATGCATTTACTTGTGTGAACTACACCCACTTCACCATTGGGACCTGCGACGCTATTAGGCAACGTACTTTTTGAGGCTTTTTTATTATTATATAAAGTATTTTCTCTGAAGACTCCATCAAAGTCACCTGACTTAACTGCAGTATGATTCCTTTATATGCAGACGTATCAGCTTAACCCCAACCCCAAAGCACTACTCGTTAGCCCTCCATAGTACTCATACAAAATTTACATTCAAGTATTCTGAACACAACCAGTACTGAAGCCAGTAACCTTGGTCTTACTTGGTCCCAATCATAGCAAAGGGAAAGAAGGTGATCCCGGCAGCAAATATCGGCTGACCTCCAAACTCAACTCAGGGTCCATTCACACATCCGTGTGTGTTTTGCGTATCCACGGATTCGCAAAACACGGACAGTGGCAATGTGCGTTCCGCATTTTGCGGACCACACATTGCCGGCACTAAGAGAATATGCCTATTCTTGTCCGCTATTGCGGACAAGAATAGGACATGTTCTATTTTTTTCAGGATCGGAATTGCGGACCCGGAAATGCGGGTCCGCAATTCCGATCAGGGCCGCACGTCGTGCGGCCCCATAGAAATGTATGGGTCCGCAATTCCGTTCCACAAAATGTGAAATGGAATTGCGGATGTGTGAATGGACCCTAACATTAAGATGGACCACGGACTTTGGTACTAGGTCCCATCAGCATGAACCCTGTATTTGGTGTCATTTGAATACTGAACCTTGATATCTGAACACAGGATTGTTCTGTACCGTCATTATCTGTTATATTTACAGTATTTTTCTTTAGGGGTTGTTTTGTTTTTACTGCATGCTTTAATAAAAGTTATATCTTAAAGGGTTTTCTTTTGTCACTGATATGAAAGCTACAGTATATACCCATAAATTGTGTATCTGTTAGTCACAGTGATAGTGTTTAAACATAGTACAGTAGTATCAAAGTGGATGATATTTCACAAAATGTCATCCACATGCTGCAGAAAAAATAATAATATTGGAATCTGCTGAATTTAACCCACAGGATGCTTTTAAAAGTAAAGGGTAAAATCTGTGGCAAAAGCACAATATTTACCCTACTTCATTGATTGCCACATATTTTACATTTTTTGCCACAAAGGCCACTGTATATATTTGTTTGCCACCGGGGCTGGGCCCCTATAAAGGATTTGCTTTTGCTGCTAGTGCCCTGCCCTCCTGCCCTCATACAGCCGGCCGCAGCCAGCACTTCCGCACCACTGATCATCACCTCAGACCCCCCCTGATGAAGCAGGAATAGTGTGCCAAGGCAGTGCCATACATTATTAAAAAAAATACTACCTACTTGTTCCGCTGTGTACTAAGTTGCGGGCTGCGGCGGGCTTCAGTTAGGTGCTGCGCAAATCGCAATCCCAACACCATCCCAGTCGTCTCGCGATGACAAGATAAGGAATAGAATTCAGCGCAGCCGCACTTGAAATACAGAGAGGGCTCTGCCGCCGCACTTAAAAAAAAAAAAAAGCACTTGCAAGGCTGCGCCCCCCTCCCCTGGCCAGGTCGCGGTCTCACCCTCTGTGACTGCGATCGTTATGCCACTGGAGTGGCCAGCGGGGCTCAAGAGGCAGCTGCCTTGGGCCCCCCAGGAGCAACTGGGCCTGGGGCAGCTTCCCCTTTTGCCCCACATTAAAGATGGCCCTGACTATCGGTTACAATAAAATGCACACCAACATATTATCTCAGGTCTAATGGCACAAACAGTTTAGTAGGAGATGGTTATGGGCTTGGTGCCCCAATTAACAATAGTGAGCAGATGGCACAGAACGCAATCAAAACTTCACTGTTTAGCCAACACATATGTAGTAACAACCACTTTCAGGTCCTTTGCCAAGCATTACATGGGCACTCTTTGCTGCACAGAGAAGACTGAACCTATTTATACATTCATAACACATCAGTACACAGAAAAAATGAAAGCATATTTATGGGATTCATAGAAGTGAAAGCAGAACATTGCAGGACTATAACTAAGTCAATGATTGCTTGTCTTCTCACCCGAAAAGTATTTAACACAGGCAGACGGTAACAATTTTTCTTCAAAATGTCAAAGAGCTATGACAGACAGCAGTATAACTGCTGAGCGGTAACATCATTTTGTTGGCTGTCACTTCAATCATGTCTAGTAGTGTAAAGTACAGAATAGTAGACACACGTGAAGACATGGACAGCGCGTCTCCCTGATTAATAGACAGAAATCTTCACTGCATGGTTTTCATTTCAAGTTTATGTAAGGTGCTTGTCTTTGTCTATGCCAACCAATCACAGCACAGCTTTCATTTCTTGTAGTGCTTTTGAAAAATGAAATTTGCACCGTTATTGGTTGCTATGGGCATTTTTTTTCTTTTAGACAGCTTTTCGTAAATCTGGTAGTATAAGGATAAACATGAGCATGAACAGGAAAGGTCGCTGATTGTTACTCCGTGAAAGGGTTAACTTTCAATTTTAATCAAGCACAAATTGCAGAACTGTATAGAAGCCTTATGAAAAAGGACCTTAGTGGACAATTCTGCTAATCCAAATCTTCTACTTCAACTTTGATGAAGAAGGGGCTTGCTAGCCGGCATTCATTATGTCGTTTGAGAATAATCACATAATTGTGTGAACCTGGTTCTTATAAGGAATCCTATAACATCTGTCACCATTTTATATCTACCATTGAAATGTGCAGCAAACCACTTTTTTTTTATTTTATATAACTTAAAGGGGTTGTCTCACTTCAGAAAATGGAATTTATCATGTAGAGAAAATTAATACAAGCCACTTACTAATGTATTGTTATTCTCCATATTGCTTCCTTTACATGCTTGATTCATTTTTCCATCACATTATACACTGCTCGTTTCCATGGTTACGACCACCCTGCAATCCATCAGTGGTGGTCATGCTTGCACACTATAGGAAAAAGGAAAAAGCACCAGCCTATGTGCACTCCCATAGTCCTGGCCACCAGAGAGGATGGAACTTTTTTCTATAGTGTGCAAGCATGGCCACCACTGCTGGATCACAGGGTGGTCATAACCATGGAAACGAGCAGTGCATAATGGGATGGAAAAATTAATCTAGCCAGCAAAGAAAGCAAAATAGACTTCACAATACATTAATAAGTGCCTTGTAAATTTGAGTCGTTCCGGATTAATTTGTCACAAATCACTATAAATCAGGTGTACCCAGGCCACTTTGCCAAATCATATCCTTCCCACTTGGTGGCCCAATCTCAATGTGAAGGCTTGGAAGTTAACCCTTTCCCGACAGTAAATTTAAATCGTCTGCCAAGCATTTAAAAATGGCGCCCACTGGCACGTGCAGCAGGTGCCATGGCCAACGGGTGTCTGCTGTAGACAAGAGTAGACACCCGGCACAAATGTCTGCAACCTGTGACGGTACCAGAGATGGCACACGGCATTGACTGGAAAACCTTCCTCAAACAATAAAATTAAGGGATCCACACCAGCGATGACCATAATCCCATGTGGATCCCTCCATAAGGTCTGGGATCCCTCCCTACTATGAATCTAGTAGTATTTTGCTTTTAAAATTATTACGGTTAAGACCATATGGTCGAACATAGTGGATGGATCAAACATGGCCGCTGGATTATTGCAGCAGCACTGTCCCTGGCGCATGAGCACTTGCCATGTCTCTCCCTATGCTCATCTCACAGGACAATGGCAGAGACTGCATGGGATGAGGGTTTTATAGGGCTGTGATTTCAAAGGGAATGTCTACTGGCGGATTGGCTGGCTACACGGTATTATGGGTCATATCGCATTCCCGGGCTTCTTATTTTTATTTTGTAACACATGCAGCCGCCATTTTAGGAAAAACTGAGTTGTTACCACGAATAGCAATAAATTTGGCTTTGTTGCGAAAAGACGTTTGTCTAAACTTACGACTGAATTCTGCTTCGGATGCTCTGATTCACTTAGCACTAGTGGTTATGTGCCATACATACAAGGATCAATGCAGAAGCCATGAATATTAGATGTGATATCACTGATGCAAAACCAGTGGGAACTGGCGCTGGAGCAGTGGAGGATTTAATGGGTGAGTGATGGTTATCTTATCTTAAACTATTTCCTACTATTAGCCATTTTTTGTAAAGATAACTACTTTAAAAAGTCACTGCACTGGATACAAATCTTGCTGTCTGCATTGAGGTCCTGTCCATAAGATGGCCGCTGATGGAGGGTCATGTAACCAGACACATCACTCAGCCTCCTCTGGTCCACCACACTGCACCTAACAGATGGCAGGTGCAGTGTGTTTCAATGGAGAAGACAAATTTATGTGTCCAGAGTAATTTTTGCATGGTCACATGACCCTCCATCAGCTGCCATTTATGGACAGGACCTCTGTGTGGACAGCAGAATGTCAACACAGGCTATATTAGTTAAAGAACATCTGCATATTTGTACCTATGAAACTGGTGACCTGTTGCATGTTCGTGAGGAAGCTGAAGGCATCTTTGTTGGTCCCATGTTCATATGTGCCAACATTGTTCAGAAAAGTGAAGTTGTCACGGGACGCCGACAAGGCGCTCGCTCTCCTCATGCCGTTGGCATCCCATCTCTGTGCAGGAGTGAGGACGTGTGCAGCGTCGTCATCTCCTAGGTGATAGGGGACGCGGTGGGCGTTCTCAGTCCCTCCGGCAACCAGGGGAGGTCTGAGCACTGAGCTGGGCACTCGGTGCTCAGCTGTATTCAGCAGCGTGGGTTATGTGGCGCTGGCCACCTCACATGACCTCACCTAGTCAGTATTTAACAGGCAGCCTGCTGGCCACAGGTTGCCTGTTAACTAGGTTTATTTGAGATTCTGTTACCTGGCATACTTACCTGTTCCTGTGTTCCCTGACGATTCTCTGCCTGCTCCTCCTGTACTGCGCTGCTCTCCTGGTATTCCGATTCCGGCTTCCACCTGACGATTCTCTGCGGACTCCTGTGGTACTTTATTACTCTCCTGGTATTTGACCCCGGCTTCTCCTGACTATTCTCTGCTTACTCCATTTGTACTTCGTTGGTCTCTTGGTATTGACTCGGTCAGTTCACTATCCGTTGTTTGTCTTGTCTGTCCTTCCAGCACATATTCTAAGCTAGGGACTGCCGCCCAGTTGTCCCCTGTCATCAGGACTTGCGAGGCAAGTAGGCAGGGCCAAGGGTGAGGGTGGAGCGCAGTCGTCACTATCCTCCCCCCTGTGTGTGTGTGTACGTGACCGTTACAGAAGTGTTCATATATGTAAATGAGCTTCTAGGAGCAACAGGGTGTTGCTGTCACTCCTAAAGCCTCAGTTCTCTGTGCAATTGCCATGCCCTCTCCACTTTGATTGACAGGACTAGGCAGGCATGATCACGTTTTCACTGCCCGACTCTGTAAATCAAAGTGCAGAGGGCGTGGCAGTTGTAGAGAGAGCAGATCCTCTAGGAATAAAAGCAACGCCTCCATTGCTCATAGAAGCTCATTTAAATATATTAAAACATAATTTTTCTCAGCAATGCGAGGACATATGAACATGGGACCAACACAGATGTCTTCAGCTGCAAAGCGCACATGCAACATGTCAGCCAATTTCACAGGTGCAGATCTGCTGACAGATGCCCTTTAAGTGCCTTAAAATTATCTTACATACTGTGCACATTCATCAACAGTATCCAGAAAGTGGTCAGCTCCCATAAAAAAAAAATTTGTTTAGCGCCAGGGTGTACTTCTAAAAACGTAAAGATTTTTTTTTGTTGCAAAAAATTTGCATAGTACAGTAGCATACACAAAAGCAGCATTGCAATACACATAAAAAATAAATTAAGAACTTGTCTCTATAAGGGGATACACAAAATCATAGGGCCCCATACCAAAAGACCCACTGAAGTGTCTGCCAAAAGCTCATAACCTATCATCATAGAGGTCAGACCTGTTTTTTTCACGCATACGTGTATAACTGCTTCACTTCACATATTTATAGATGTGGAGCTCCTATGTCACGGGGTTCCGAAGGTGCACTCAGTCCCCCATTGCCCGCAGACCTGTTGCTTAGCTTTTGGAATGAGGTTCTGTGTTTGACCTCATTCCCAGGGCGGCTTTACTAGCTGGGTGGCTCCCTGCTCCTAGTCTGCCTTGAGCGCCGAGCTGATCACTCGGTGCTCGACTGGTTGGTCTGTCGGTCATGTGACGCTGGCCACGTCACATGACCCTCACTCCCCACTATAAATACAGGCAGCCTGCTGGCTACAGGTTGCCTGTTAATTTCTAGGTTCCTGGCTATTTGTTGGACTGCTGAATACTTACCTGATAATGTTCCCTGACCATCCTTTTGCCTGCTCCTCCTGTACTGCGCATCCGTCCTGGTATTGTGACCTCGGCTCCCACCTGACTACTCTCTTAGGACTCCTCTTGTACTTCTCTGCTCTCCTGGTATTTGACCCCGGCTTCTCCTGACCATTCTTTGCTTAATCCTTTGTACTGCGTAGCTCTCTTGGTTCTGACCCGGTCCGTTCATGTTCCGTATTTTGTTTTGTCTGTCTTCCCTGCACATATCCTAAGTTAGGGACTGTCGTCCAGTTGTCCCCTGTCATCAGGACTCGTGAGGCAAGTAGGCAGGTCCAGGGGTGAGGGTGGAGCGCAGTGGTCACTATACTTTCCCCTGTGTGTGTGGACGTGACCGTTACAGATTAACAGGCCCAATAACCACTGTATCATGAATCCGCTTACTACCCTGACTGACCATGTTTCTAGCTTGACACAGGTGGTGCAGGAGCTAGGAGAGAAACTCTGTTGTTTTGAGTTAGGGCAAGGTTCTTCCACTCCTCTGCCCTCCAGTCCACATTTTGAACCCCAGATCAAGAACCCTTTTCTGGAGACCGAAAGAGGTTTCTCTCCTTTAAGGAGAGTTGCAAACTCTACTTCCGGTTGCGCCCCGTGTCCTCCGGTCCCGAGAGCCAACGCGTGGGGATTATCATTTCTCTTCTACAGGGTGATCCCCAGGCCTAGGCATTCTCGTTACCTCCTGGGGCCAGTTGTCTGACTTCTGAGGAGGGGTTTTTTCAGGCCCTGGGTACCCTCTATGACAAACCAGACAGGGCCCTGGTAGCCGAGACGGCTCTTAGGGCACTGGTTCAGGGCCATCTTCCTGCAGAGGAGTATTGCACCCAATTCAGACGGTGGTGTGTCCCCTCAGGATGGAATGAACCAGCCCTGAAGAGTCAGTTTAGGTCTGGTCTGTCTAATAATTTAAAAGATCTATTAGCCAGTTATCAAATTCCAGAGACCTTAGAGGAGATGATGACCCTAGTTGTCCGACTTGACCGACGAGTTAGAGAGAGACGACAAGAACGACAGTTCTGTTCTCAGATGGTGTTCCAGCCAGAGGCCTTTTCCAGGGACAACACTGAGGCCTCCACCGAGGAACCCATGCAGGTTGGCATGACCCGGGTTAATCTTCGTCGCAGACGCGGAGAGTGCTTCTACTGTGGAGATCCTGGCCATTGGATCAACAAGTGTCCTAAGAGGGTCCTCTCTGACAAATCTCCTAAGGCAAGACAACCTAAAGACCAGGTACACCCTGATTTTTCTAAATATAAGCTTTTGGTACCCATAACAATTTCTCTGGGGGTTAATAAGTGGCCGGGTAAGGCCTTTATTGATTCCGGTTCAGCGGCCAGCTTTATTGACTTTGTATTTGCTAGTAAATTGGGTATTCCAATGTTTGCTTTACCTACACCTATCCATGTCATGGCTATTGATGCTACTCCCCTGATGAGTGGTACGGTGAGGTCATGTACCTCTGAAATTTCTCTGACCGTGGGTGTGTGCCACTCCGAGAGATGTTCTCTTTTAGTCCTGGAGAACCTACCGGTTGAGGTGGTACTAGGGTTGCCTTGGCTCCGTTTACATAACCCCACAATTGATTGGTCCAAAGGAGAGTTGGTGAAATGGGGACCTAAGTGTGATTCATGTTTTTCCGTGGTCCAGGCTGGGGTTTCAGTAAGGTCTAATACATTACCCTCAGTTATTAAAGAATTTTCTGATGTATTCTCATCCCCTACTCCAGAGGTTCTACCCCCCCATAGACCTTATGATTGCTCCATAGAGCTAATAGAGGGTGCCGAATTTCCTAAAGGGCGAATTTATAATCTTTCAGGGCCCGAACGCAAGGCTATGGAAGATTATATTAAGGAGAGCCTTGCTAAAGGGCATATTAGACCTTCAGTCTCTCCTATGGGAGCAGGGTTTTTCTTTGTTAAAAAGAAGGATGGTGGTCTTAGGCCTTGTATTGATTACCGGAGTTGAATAAGATCACTGTCCAAAATAGATACTCTCTCCCATTGATTCCGGATTTATTTAACCAGGTTCTGGGGGCAACCTGGTTTTCCAAGATTGACCTGAAAGGGGCATACAATCTAATCCGAATCAAGGAGGGAGACGAATGGAAGACAGCGTTCAATACTCCGATAGGACACTTTGAATATCAGGTGATGCCTTTTGGACTCAGCCATGCCCCAGCTGTGTTCCAAAACTTAATGAACGATATTCTCAGGGAGTTCTTAGGTAAATTTATTATTGTCTATCTTGACGACGACATTTTGATATTCTCTCCAGATTTCGAATCTCATGTGTCTCATGTCAAACAAGTATTAGAGGTGTTGAGGGAGAACCAGCTATCCGCTAAGCAAGAGAAATGTGTCTTTGGTGTACAGGAGATACTATTTCTATGGCATGTTTTGACTCCTCACGCCTTTAAGATGGATCCTGGTAAGGTTTTAGCAATTAAGGAATGGGTAAGGCCTTCATCCTTAAAGGCTTTACAACGGTTTTTGGGTTTCGCTAATTACTATCGTAAATTTATCATGAATTTTTGTGTAATTGCTAAGCCATTGACCGACCTTACGAAGAAAGGGGCGGATTTGGAGAATTGGTCTACCAAGGCCATCTCTCCATTTGAAACCTTAAAAAAGGCATTTAGTAGCGCTCCCATTCTGATCCAGCCTGATCAGGAGAAACCTTTTATTGTGGAGGTGGATGCGTCCGAGGATGGCGCAGGAGCAGTCCTTTCACAAGGTCCTGCTAGCCTCACTAACCTAAGACCGTGTGCCTTCTTCTCCAGGAAATTCTCTACCACGGAGAGAAACTACGACATAGGGAATAGGGAGCTGCTGGCTATTAAATGGGCATTTGAGGAGTGGAGGCATTTTTTGGAGGGGGCAAGGCATCGAGTAACTGTTGTCACTGATCATAAAAACCTAATGTTTCTCGAGTCAGCTAAGAGGTTGAATCCCAAACAAGCCCGATGGGCTCTGTTTTTTACCCGTTTTGATTTTTCCATTACGTTCAGGCCGGGAAGTAAAAATGTGAAAGCAGACGCATTATCTCGGAGCTTCCATGCTTTTCAACCCACTGAGACGCCGCCTGAATCCATCCTACCAACAAACATCTTCTTAGCAGCTCTAACCCAGGATATCTCGGCTCACATTAAGGCTGAACAACATCTGGCACCGGCATCCACCCCAACAGATAAGTTGTTTGTTCCCGTACAATTTCGTCTCCAGCTGTTGGGGGAGTGTCACGATTCTGCCTTTTGTGGACATCCGGGTGTTGAGGGCACTAAGGATCTGGTTTCTAGATCTTATTGGTGGCCCACTCTGACCAGGGATGTTAAGTCCTACGTGTCAGCCTGTGAGGTTTGTGCCAGGTCTAAGACACCTAGGACTCGCCCTGCTGGTAACCTACGACCCCTACCCATTCCCAGTAGACCCTGGTCCCATATATCGATGGACTTTATAACTGACCTACCGCTGGCGGAGGGTAAGACTGTGGTTTGGGTAGTGGTCGATAGGTTTAGCAAGATGGTTCATTTCATTCCCCTGTCTAAACTTCCGAATGCTAAAACCCTGGCGTCTATTTTTGTGAGAGAGATTGTTCGTTTACATGGCATCCCGGAAAATATTGTTTCTGACAGGGGTATGCAGTTTGTGTCCAAATTCTGGAGGGCCTTCTGTCAAAGATGTAAAATTTAATTGTCTTTTTCTTCCGCCTACCATCCTGAGAGTAATGGGCAGACTGAACGCCTTAATCAGTCTGTGGAACAATTCTTGAGGTTGTATGTTGCTGATGACCAGCAATTATGGGTCAAATTCCTTCTGTTGGCTGAATTTGCTTTGAATAACCGTGTCAATTCTTCCGCTGGGGTCTCCCCTTTCTTTTGTAACCATGGTTTTCATCCCCGTTTTCATTCTGGGTCGTCCGTCTCCTCCTCTAACCCTGAAGCGGATAAACTCTCCTCCGAACTGTGCACAGTTTGGGCCCGGGTTCAATCGAACCTAGAAAAGGCTCAATGTTCTTAAAAACTCAAGGCCGATAGGAGACGTTCAAGGGGGGTAAACTTTCAGGTAGGGGATAAAGTATGGTTGTCCTCCAAGAATCCATCTCTCAAGGTAACTTCTAAAAAATTTGCTCCTCGTTTTATTGGACCATAATCACGGAAGTGATTAACCCGGTATCTTTTAGGTTGGAGCTGCCTGAGTCATTCCACATTCATAATGTGTTCCATAAATCTCTGCTTAAAAAATATTTTGAACCGGTAGTACCATCAAAAGCCTCGCCTCCGCCGGTTCTTGTTAATGATGCTGTCGAGTATGTGGTGTCTAAAATTGTGGATGTCAGGAAGGTGTGTAATTCCTTGCAGTACCTGATTCACTGGAAGGGGTATGGACCTGAAGAGAGATCTTGGGTACCTGCCATGCTCCTAGACTTGTTCGTAAATTTCATTTAGAACACCCTGAAAAGCCATCGCCTGAAGTCTTGGGTCCGGTGGCCCCTCGTAAAAGGGGGGTACTGTCACAGGGTTCCGAAGGTGCACTCGGTCCCCCATTGCCCGCAGACCTGTTGCTTAGCTTTTGGAATGAGGTTCTGTGTTTGACCTCATTCCCAGGGCGGCTTTACTAGCTGGGTGGCTCCCTGCTCCTAGTCTGCCTTGAGCGCCGAGCTGATCACTCGGTGCTCGACTGGTTGGTCTGTCGGTCATGTGACGCTGGCCAAGTCACATGACCCTCACTCCCCACTATAAATACAGGCAGCCTGCTGGCTACAGGTTGCCTGTTAATTTCTAGGTTCCTGGCTATTTGTTGGACTGCTGAATACTTACCTGATCCTGTTCCCTGACCATCCTTTTGCCTGCTCCTCCTGTACTGCGCATCCGTCCTGGTATTGTGACCTCGGCTCCCACCTGACTACTCTCTTAGGACTCCTCTTGTACTTCTCTGCTCTCCTGGTATTTGACCCCGGCTTCTCCTGACCATTCTTTGCTTAATCCTTTGTACTGCGTAGCTCTCTTGGTTCTGACCCGGTCCGTTCATGTTCCGTATTTTGTCTTGTCTGTCTTCCCTGCACATATCCTAAGTTAGGGACTGTCGTCTAGTTGTCCCCTGTCATCAGGACTCGTGAGGCAAGTAGGCAGGTCCAGGGGTGAGGGTGGAGCGCAGTGGTCACTATCCTTTCCCCTGTGTGTGTGTGGACGTGACCGTTACATCCTAGTTGGTGCTAACTGCAAATTGACTTACAGTATACAGCAACTACTGAACTTAAAGGAGTATTCCAACCACTTAATAAGTGATAAATTTTAGATCAGTGAGGGTCTAACTGCTCTGCTGTTTATCTTACTTTCAGAAATTCCTCCTTACTGCAGCCATGTGGTTGGGGGAGCTAGAGTCCGGGATCACTAAGGATTAGGCTTGAGCGAATCAAGCTTCATATTAGAGAGTTTGTTCAAACACTTCTTTTTAATGCTGTACCGAGATCTGTCTCCGTAGAGCATTAAAATGTATTTCGCAATGCACTCAAAATTTGTTTCAGCCAAAGTTGTGCGAGACTTTGGGTAATGAATTCTGTATTCATTTCTGCATCTTTAAAAACATTTAAAATTAGGAATCCAAAGTTGGGTTTGGTACCAAGGTACCAGCTGCTACACAATCCAACTTTAAATTGATAATTTTAAATGTTTTTAAAGATGCAGAAATGAATAACGAATTCATTCCCCGAAGTGTTTTGTGACTTTGATTGAAACGGAGCACCACGGAGCCATTATATTTTAATGCTCTACGGAGACAGCATTAAAATCAAAGTGTTCGATCAAATCAACTTCAGATCAATTTGTTAAACACTACTAGGGATCTAAAATTTGTCACTCATTTAATGAATTCATGATAAATGTTGGTGGCTGAAATACCCCTTTAAACCCCTTGAGGACCGGGTTCATTTTCACCTTAAGAACCAGGCTATTTTTTCCAAATATGACATGTGTCACTTTATGTGGTGATAACTTTAAAACGCTTTTACTTATCCAGGACATTCTGAGATTGTTTTCTCATCACGTATTGTACTTCATGAAAGTGGGAAAATTGAGTCAAAACAAGAAATTTTTATTTATAAAAAAAATTCCAAATTTAACAAAAAATTTGAAAAATTTGCTAATTTCCAAAGTTCAATTTCTCTACTTTTATAATATAGTAATACCTCCAAAAATAGTTATTACTTTACATTCCCCTCACTTTGTAAGGCTTACATAATAGAAACCACCCAAAAATGACCGCATTTTACAAACTACACCCCTTAAGGTATTCAAAACTGATTTTACAAACTTTGTTAACCCTTTAGGTGTTCCACAAGAATTAATGGAAAATAGAGAAAGAAATTCACTTTTTTGGCAGATTTTCAATTTTTAATAATTTTTTTTCCGGTTACAAAGCAAGGGTTAACACTTAACAGCCAAACAAAACTCAATATTTTTGGCCCTGATTCTGTAGTTTACAGAAACACCCCATATGTGGTCGTAAACTGCTGTACGGACACGCGGCAGGGCGCAGAAGGAAAGGAATGCCATACAGTTTTGGAAGGCAGATTTTGCTGGACTGTTTTTTTGACACCATGTCCCATTTGAAGCCCCCCTGATGCACCCCTAAAGTAGAAACTCCAAAAAAGTGACCCCATTTTATAAACAACACCCCTAAAGGTATACAAAACTGATTTTACAAACTTTGTAAACCCTTTAGGTGTTCCACAAGAATTAATGGAAAATAGAGATAACATTTTAAAATTTCACTTTTTTGACTGATTTTCCATTTCAATATTTTTTTTCCAGTTACAAAGCAAGGGTTAACAGACAAACAAAACTCAATATTTATGGCCCTGATTCTGTAGTTTACAGAAACACATCATATGTGGTTGTAAACTGCTGTACGGCACACGGCAGGGCGCAGAAGGAAAGGAATGCCATACGGTTTTTGGAAGGCAGATTTTGCTGGACTGGTTTTTTGACACCATGTCCCATTTGAAGCCCCCCTGATGTACCCCTAGAGTAGAAACTCAAAAAAGTGACCCCATTTTAGAATTACACCCCTCAAGGTATTCAAAACTGATTTTACAAACTGTGTTAACCCTTTAGGTGTTCCACAAGAATTAATGGAAAATAGAGATACAATTTCAAAATTTCACTTTTTTGGCGGATTTTCCATTTGAATTCATTTCTTCCAGTTACAAAGCAAGGGTTAACAGCCAAACAAAACTCAATATTTATGGCCCTGATTCTGTAGTGTACAGAAATACCCCATATGTGGTTGTAAGCTTCTGTATGGGCACACGGCAGGGCGCAGAAGGAAAGGAACGCAATATGGTTTTTGGAAAGCAGATTTCACTGAAATAATTTTAAGCTGTCATGTACCATTTGAAGCCCCCCGATGCACCCCTAGAATAGAAACTCCAAAAAAGTGACCGCATTTTAGAAACTACGGGATAAGGTGGCAGTTTTGTTGGTACTATATTAGGGTACATATGATTTTTGGTTGCTCTATATTACACTTTTTGTGAGGCAAGGGAACAAGAAATAGCTGTTTTGGCACCGTTTTTTTTTTTTGTTATTTACAACATTCATCTGACAGGTTAGATCATGTGGTATTTTTATAGAGCAGGTTGTCACGGATGCAACAATACCAAATATGACTAATTATTGGGGTTGTTTGTTTCAGTTTTACATAACAAAGCATTAAAAAAAAATATAGATTCTTTAGTGTCTCCACATTCTGAAAGCCATAGTTTTATTTATTTTTTGGGCGACTGTCTTGTGTAGGGGATAATTTTTTTCAGGATGAGATGACCGTTTGATTGGCACTATTTTGGGGTGAGTATGACTTTTTGATCACTTGCTATTACACTTTTTATGATGTAAGGTGACAAAAAAAATTAAATTTTTATAGAGCAGGTTCTTGCGGACGTGGCGATACCTAATATGTATACTTTTTTAAATTTACTTAAGCTTTACACAATAACAGCTTTTTTTTTTTTTTTTTAAATGATGTTTTAGTGTCTCCATATTCTGAGCCATAGTTTTTTTATTTTTTGGGCGATTGTCTTAGGTAGTGGCTAATTTTTTGCGGGATGAGGTGACGGTTAGATTGGTACTATTTTGGTGGGTATACACCTTTTAGATCGCTTGCTGTTGTACTTTTAGTGATGTAAGGTGACAAAAAAATTGTTTATTTAGCACAGTTTTTTTTTATTTATTTTTTTACGGTGTTCATCTGAGGGGTTAGATTATGTCATATGTTTATAGAGCCAGTCGATACGGATGCGGCGATACCTAATATGTCTACTTTTCTTCCCTATTTTTTACCAATTATTTTTTACTTTATTTTGGGAAAATATTTTTTTTTTTTTACTTGAAACTTTTAATTTTTTGGAGGGAAAACTAAATTTTTTAAACTTTTTTACCACTTTGGGACTTCAACTTTTGGGGGTCTCATCCCTTTTACAATGCATTCCAATACTTCTGTATTGGAATGCATTGGCTGTATGAGTAATACAGTGTGTATTACTTATACAGGGAGTGCAGAATTATTAGGCAAATGAGTATTTTGACCACATCATCCTCTTTATGCATAGAAACATAGAAACATAGAATGTGTCGGCAGATAAGAACCATTTGGCCCATCTAGTCTGCCCAATATATCTGAATACTATGGATAGCCCCTGGCCCTATCTTATATGAAGGATAGCCATATGCCTATCCCATGCACGCTTAAACCCCTTCACTGTATTTGCAGCTACCACTTCTGCAGGAAGGCTATTCCATGCATCCACTACTCTCTCAGTAAAGTAATACTTCCTTATATTACTTTTAAACCTTTGCCCCTCTAATTTAAAACTGTGTCCTCTTGTGGTAGTTTTTCTTCTTTTAAATATGCTCTCCTCCTTTACCGAGTTGATTCCCTTTATGTATTTAAAAGTTTCTATCATATCCCCTCTGTCTCTTCTTTCTTCCAAGCTATACATGTTAAGGTCCTTTAACCTTTCTTGGTAAGTTTTATCCTGCAATCCATGTACTAGTTTAGTAGCTCTTCTCTGAACTCTCTCTAGAGTATCTATATCCTTCTGGAGATATGGCCTCCAGTACTGCGCACAATACTCCAAGTGAGGTCTTACCAGTGTTCTGTACAGCGACATAAGCACTTCACTCTTTCTACTGCTTATACCTCTCCCTATACATCCAAGCATTCTGCTGGCATTTCGTGCTGCCCTATTACATTGTCTTCCCACCTTTAAGTCTTCTGAAATAATTACTCCTAAATCCCTTTCCTCAGATACTGCATGTTGTCTTACTCCAAGCTGTATAGGCTCGAAAGCCTACTACTAATTAAGCATATTAGGTGATGTGCATCTCTGTAATGAGAAGGGGTGTGGTCTAATGACATCAACACCCTATATTAGGTGTGCATAATTATTAGCCTTTCCTTTGGCAAAATGGGTCAAAAGAAGGACTTGACAGGCTCAGAAAAGTCAATAATAGTGAGATATCTTGCAGAGGGATGCAGCACTCTTAAAATTGCAAAGCTTCTGAAGCGTGATCATCGAACAATCAAGCGTTTCATTCAAAATAGTCAACAGGGTCGCAAGAAGCGTGTGGAAAAACCAAGGCGCAAAATAACTGCCCATGAACTGAGAAAAGTCAAGCGTGCAGCTGCCAAGATGCCACTTGCCACCAGTTTGGCCATATTTCAGAGCTGCAACATCACTGGAGTGCCCAAAAGCACAAGGTGTGCAATACTCAGAGACATGGCCAAGGTAAGAAAGGCTGAAAGACGACCACCACTGAACAAGACACACAAGCTGAAACGTCAAGACTGGGCCAAGAAATATCTCAAGACTGATTTTTCTAAGGTTTTATGGACTGATGAAATGAGAGTGAGTCTTGATGAGCCAGATGGATGGGCCCGTGGCTGGATTGGTAAAGGGCAGAGAGCTCCAGTCAGACTCAGACGCCAGCAAGGTGGAGGTGGAGTACTGGTTTGGGCTGGTATCATCAAAGATGAGCTTGTGGGGCCTTTTCGGGTTGAGGATGGAGTCAAGCTCAACTCCCAGTCCTACTGCCAGTTTCTGGAAGACACCTTCTTCAAGCAGTGGTACAGGAAGAAGTCTGCATCCTTCAAGAAAAACATGATTTTCATGCAGGACAATGCTCCATCACACGCGTCCAAGTACTCCACAGCGTGGCTGGCAAGAAAGGGTATAAAAGAAGAAAATCTAATGACATGGCCTCCTTGTTCACCTGATCTGAACCCCATTGAGAACCTGTGGTCCATCATCAAATGTGAGATTTACAAGGAGGGAAAACAGTACACCTCTCTGAACAGTGTCTGGGAGGCTGTGGTTGCTGCTGCACGCAATGTTGATGGTGAACAGATCAAAACACTGACAGAATCCATGGATGGCAGGCTTTTGAGTGTCCTTGCAAAGAAAGGTGGCTATATTGGTCACTGATTTGTTTTTGTTTTGTTTTTGAATGCCAGAAATGTATATTTGTGAATGTTGAGATGTTATATTGGTTTCACTGGTAAAAATAAATAATTGAAATGGGTATAGATTTGTTTTTTGTTAAGTTGCCTAATAATTATGCACAGTAATAGTCACCTGCACACACAGATATCCCCTTAAAATAGCTAAAACTAAAAACAAACTAAAAACTACTTCCAAAAATATTCAGCTTTGATATTAATGAGTTTTTTGGGTTCATTGAGAACATGGTTGTTGTTCAATAATAAAATTAATCCTCAAAAATACAACTTGCCTAATAATTCTGCACTCCCTGTACAGCTTCCTGCCTGTGAGATCCAGGGGGCTGGATCTCACAGGCTCTTCACCGGAAGGCAGCCCCGATGCCTAAGGAAGGCATTGCACTGCCTTCCATGTCATCGGGTCCCCGTTACAGCAGCACAGGGACCCGATGGCACCGCTGATCCCCGCTGGAATGACCTGTAAACGCTGCAAACCGCAGGTCTAAATTGACCTGCAGTTTGAAGCGATCGCCAATATGGGGGGTCACAGGACCCCCTTCGGCATTGTCACAGAGTGCCTGCTGAATGATTTCAGCAGGCACTCTGTTCCGATTACTGCCCGCTGCGCGGCGGTGATCGGAAATACACAGGGTGTATCTGTACGCCCTGTGTTCTTAAGTACCGGGACATCAGGGCGTACAGGTACGCCCTGTGTCTCCAAGAGGTAAAGTTATGTTGTGATGGGAGTACTTTCACATTAGTGGCAGGTGACTCAGGTAGGCTGTTTCGGCAGGTGAACAGCCTGTCGGATCCATCCTACTGCTAGTTCACGTGTGCCCCCGGACTGCCGCTCAGTCCCAATTGACTATAATGGGGGCGGGACGGAGTTCCGGCGGGGCACGGTAGCGCACGGCGAGAGGCAGCCGGACTAAAAGTACTGCATGCAGTACTTTTAGTCCGGCTGCCTGTCGACCTGCACTGACGTGCCGCCGCCGGAACTCCCCCCTCGCCCCTATTATAGTCAATGGGGACGGAGCAGCAGTTCGGGGGCACATGTGAACTAGCGGCAGGACGGATCCAACAGGCTGTTCACCTGCCGGAACAAACTACCAGAGTCCCCTGCCGCTAGTGTGAAACTAGCCTAAGAGTTTAATTTTCCTTGTAATAAAAGATTTTTTTGTTTTTGCTTTCACTTATTACTGTAAGTCAATCATTGTGTGTTTTTTCTATAGCTGACGTTTCCTGTCTTGTTTTTGTGATTTCAATAACAATTTTGATTTACTATAAAAAATAACAGACAGTAAGTGGATTCACACATGGCAGATCTGCTATGGATTTACTGTGCTGGTAAAATTTGCAGCTAATTAAAGTTACAAAATTGAAGTACTGTATTCCTCTGGCAGTCATAGATAAAATCACTGCTTTGTTGCAATTCCATAAAAAAGTATACAAAGAGTAGCAACCCAAAAAGGTGCACTGCTTACATGTTGGATGAAATCAATCATCCTCGTTGCTCTGATGATTGATTTCATAATGTCCATAATGTCAGTTTTTTAGATAGCCGATTACAGTCCAACGCACGGAGTGAGATTTCCAAATTGCATCCAAGCTTTGCGGACAATTTCCATGAGGAAATATGAACATGTTCATTCTTTTGCGGAAATGCAGCAGATATTCAGCACAGATTTTTACACTGTGATTAGTGTAACATAAGTGGAACTTGTTGTGGATATGCTCAAGTAGTGCTGCATTAAACCTGGTGCTACATACGGTATATAAAGATTATTATTAACCAGCTGCTGACTGTCCACAGGCTATAAACATCCATGTGGTCCTCTATTTCTGAAAAGATGTCTTAAAATGTCCTACCTGAGTTTCCATAAAAATGCATGTAATTTTTTTTGCACTACAAAAAGTTTATCATTGTCACAATCTATTTAAGTGTGTTTTTATCTTAAATCAGGACAGTTTTTAAATGTTTGATTACATCTGTGTAGTTCTTACAGGTAAAAAACAGTGCAGTCATAAACAAACATGCAAAATTTGTAACAATTTTGTCACAATGAGGAAAATGTTGTCTAATTTTTTGCCTTTTTAATCCTATATTTTAAAAAGTTAAAATATATAACTTATTTTATTACACAGTATGAAAGTCATGCGTATCATGAGAAAGTCAAGACCATATACATGGCAAAGCGATAGAACAACAATTTGCTATAGATAGATATAGAAAGAGGGTATGCAAATTAGCTTTTAGCAAGCTCTGCCTTTAACGCTACCAGATATAAGGTAGCTGTCCTATAAGTCAATGTTCAACCTTTTAAAAGGCCTTGAGCAGAGGTGTAGCTAGGCCTCCCTGCACCCGGCACATGGATTCAGATTGTGCCCACTCAGTAATTATGCCCACATTGTTCCTCCTTTACAGCATACATTTCTACATTGCGACCCATCACAGTAGTAGTACCCATACTGTGCCTTCTTTACTGCACAAATGCCCACATTGTGCCCCCCTCACAGTAGTTATGCCCACCTTGTGGCCCGTTCACAATAGTTATGCCCATCTTTGTGCCTCTTCACATTAGGCTACTTTCCCACTTGCGTTTTTTGCGGATCCGTCTTGTAGCTGCACTGACGGATCGGCACGAATAATGCATTATTAATAACGGATCCATTTGCATTATTTATTAAAGAAAAGTCTAAGTCAAAACGAATCCGTCTTGACTTACATTGAAAGTCAATGGGGGACGGATCAGTTTTCAATTGCACCATATTGTGTCAGTGAAAAACGGATCCGTCCCCATTGACTTACATCGTAAGTCTAGACGGATCTGTTAGGCTCCGTATAGTCAGACGGTCACAAAAACGCTGCAAGCTGCGTTTTAGTGACCGTCTAAAAAACGCAACGGAGGCCAAACTCAGCCAAATTTATGCATTCTGAACGGATCCTTATCCATTCAGAATGCATTGGGGCTTAACTGATCTGTTTTGGGCCGCTTGTGAGAGCCCTGAAATGGATCTCACAAGCGGACCCAGAAACGCCAGTGTGAAAGTAGCCTAAGTTATGCCCACCTTTGTGCCCCTTCACAGTAGTTATGTCCTTCGTGTGGCCCTTCATTGTAGTTATACCCTTCACAGTAGTTATGCCCACCTTAGTGCCTCTTCACATTAGTTATGCCCACCTTTGTGTCCCTTCACAGTAGTTATGTCCTCCTTGTGACCCCTCACTGTACTTATGCCCACCTTTGTGCCTATCACAGTAGTTATGCCCACCTTTGTGCCCATCACAATAGTTATGCCAATCTTTGTGCCCCTCGGTGTAGATATGCCCATCTTTGTGACCCCTCACAGTAGTTGTGCTTGTCACAATAGTTATGCCCACATTTGTGCTCCTGACAGTAGTTAAACCCATCTTTGTGCTCTTCACAGTAGGTATTTCCACTTTTGTTCCCCCTCACTGTAGTTATATCCTCCTTGTGGCTCCCCTTTGGCCCTCAGTGTCCTCTCCAGCTCCATGAAAGAAAAAAAACAAAAACAAATACTTACTTGCCTCCCTGACCTGACGACGCACCACCACAGATATCGCGCTGCTGACTGTGCAAGAGGCTGATTCCCGGGCTCTCAGCACTCCTCCCACAGCCAGAAGTATGATGTGTGGCCTGAGGGGAAAGTGCTGGAGATCAGCAGAACAATGAGGCAGGAAGCGGACGACTCCCTTCTTCACTATGGAAAACAAACCTGGCAGTGAAAGTAACTACCAGGCAGGTGCACCCCCCTTTCAGCCTCTGCACCAGCGGTACGTGACCCATATTCCCCCCCACCTCGCTACGCCCCTGTCTTGAGATATGACTTAGATAATAAATAAGGCAGCATCTCATCTGTAGGCAGCTGTTTCGGGCGATTGACCCTCATCAGTGCAGACCAGAGAGTACTAGCTTAACTGGTTGAAAAGCGTTAGTCAGGATTTGGGGAATACAATTAGTGATGGACGAACATCTGCTTGGACGTGCAAACACGATCAAATGTTCACGAACCGCAAGTTTGCGGCGGGTCCCATTCATTTTAATGGCAGGCGAACCTGAAAAACCTTCAGCTCATATTTGCAGCCAAGAAATAATTACTAGAAGTGCACAAATTGTCCCACAACATGGACAGTGACATACCAGATGTATTATTCAAATTTTCGATCTCCATTTATAATTTTTTTCAATGCGAAATATCGGCAATATAATTTTTGCGTACGCGCATGCGCAAATGCACTATACAGTACCCAAATGCACTATAAAGAAAGAATATTGGTATATAACAGCCCGCTTCAGGCCCCTTTCACACTTGCGTTGTCCGGATCCGTCGTGCACTCCATTTGCCGGAGGTGCCCGCCGGATCCGTAACAACGCAAGTGAACTGAAAGCATTTGAAGACGGATCCGTCTTCAAAATGCGTTCAGTGTTACTATGGCACCCAGGACGCTATTAAAGTCCTGGTTGCCATAGTAGTAGTGGGGAGCGGGGGAGCAGTATACTTACAGTCCGTGCGGCTCCCGGGGCGCTCCAGAATGACGTCAGAGCGCCCCATGCGCATGGATGATGTGATCCATGCGATCATGTCATCCATGCGCGTGGGGCGCCCTGACGTCACTCTGAAGTGCCCCGGGAGCCGCACAGACGGTAAGTATACTGCTCCCCCGCTCCCCACTACACTTTACCATGGCTAACAGGACTTTAGCGTCCTGGCAGCCATGGTAACCATTCAGAAAAAGCTAAACGTCGGATCCGGTAATGCGCCGAAACGACGTTTAGCTTAAGGCCGGATCCGGATTAATGCCTTTCAATGGACATTAATTCCGGATCCGGCCTTGCGGCAAGTGTTCAGGATTTTTGGCCGGAGCAAAAAGCGCAGCATGCTGCGGTATTTTCTCCGGCCAAAAAACGTTCCGTTCCGGAACTGAAGGCATCCTGATGCATCCTGAACGGATTTCTCTCCATTCAGAATGCATGGGGATAATCCTGATCAGGATTCTTCCGGCATAGAGCCCCGACGACGGAACTCTATGCCGGAACACAACAACGCAAGTGTGAAAGAGCCCTCAATCAGTTTTTTTGGGGGACGACTGGTATATCACACCAGTAGAAATTATTTGTTCCAATAATGCTTGTCCCTCTATATACCGGCAGTATCGCAGCAGAACCGCACATAACTGCCGCACAATACAAATGCACTATAATATACTTTCTAACATAGAAAGTATATTATAACATTGTACAAAGAAGGCAATCCATTAGAATATACATAAAGATAAAATGTAACCTTTAATAATGTTACTATGAGGGTCCATTCACACGTCCGTAAGTGTTTTGCGGATCCGCAAAACACGGGCACCAGCAATGTGCATTCCGCAATTTGTGGACCCCACATCGCCGACACTATAAAAGAAAATTCCTAATCTTTGTCTGCAATTGCGGACAAGAATAGGACATGTTCTATTTTTTTGCGGAAACGGAAGCACGGAAGCGGAAGTGCGGATCCGCAAATGCGAATCCGCAAATGGGGATGCGGACAGCACATTCCGGCCCTATTGAAAATGAATGGGTCTGCACCCGTTCTGCAAAATTGCGGAACGGATGCGGACCCATTTTGCGGACGTGTGAATGGAAAAGTTATCCCTCAAAATGAAAATAAATTTAATTATTAAAGTTAAGCAAAAAGCATAGATGTGGTAGGCAATAACAAGTGCTCGGCGGCACTAAATCAGGTGCTCGGCGGCACCAAATCAGAAACCATATGTCCTACCACAAACCGGGGGTTTCCAGTGCACATCCATGAATCCCGGAGGGAAATCAAAAAACATCTATCCCTGGGCTAGATGATGATGTGGTATTGAAGGACAGGGTGGGCAAACATCTATCCCTAGGGCTAGATGATGATGTGGTATTGAAGGACAGGATGGGCAAAGACCTGTCTCTGATATTGCCCTACAGGGGGGTGCTATTCTGGCCCTGAAAGCCTAACCACAGACCACCTGCCCTGATAAGAGCAACCCCTTTCCGGAACCTTACCCTATATAAAAATGGCCCTAATAAGCCTCTAGGTCCCTGACTTCAAGGTGATCACTATATAGATCTATGTGTTTTTGACTCATTATAAAAGTATATTATAAGTATATCGCACCCCTCTGTGTATCACACCTACCGATAGCACACCTATACCAGTCCTTAAAAGGACTTTTGTGGCCCTATTAGCTAGCGTTTGGTGTCCCTAACAGCCTGTCCCTGCTCCACACAGCGACCTCTCCCTACACTGGCAAAACACTGAATGTAAAATGGCGGCCAGTTCAAGTTTATTTATAAGGTAGGGGGTATGTCCATGTGCTGAAACGTCTCAATTGGCTGTACCACCTGATGGATGTGTCATGGGTCAAAGTTCTTCACAATGTAAAAGAATATAGCGGGCGCGAATATCTCCATACGTTTGCATGTTCGGCGAATCGTGAACACGCAAAGTTCGCTGCGAAACGACCACCGGGCGAACCGCAAGGCCATCTCTAAATACAATATCTATTTTGGAAAGCACCTTAAACAGCGTGGGGAGACTTATAGGCCAGGCAACGCTCCTCTTGAATTCTGGGAAGATAATATGCAAATAAGCTCTTAGCAATGCTCCCAGATGTAAGGTACCTATCCTATAAGTCAATTTCCCACTTTTTAAAAGGCCTTCAGATATGACTTGGATAATAATTAAACCAGCATCTTATCTGCAGGCAGCTATTTCAGGGTGATTGCTCCTCATCAGTGCAGAGCACTAAGTCATGTATCAAGGCCTTTTAAAAGGTCAAACATTGACTTATAGGATAGGTTATGCCCATGCTAAGTGCTAAGTGCTCATTTGTATACCCTTTTTTATAGAATTCCAGAAGAGTGTTGTCTGGCCCACAAGATTTCTCATGCCATTTAAGGCACTCTCCATAAGGAGATATTGCATTCCCCAAATCCCGACCTAGGCCTTTCAGCGAGTTAAGCCAGTATTCTATGCTCTGCACTGATTAGGGGCAATCACTCCAAAATAGCTGTATGCAGTTAACATGATGGCTTAATTGTTATCAAAGTCATGTCTCAAGGCCTTTTAAAAGATCAAAAACTGACTTATCGTATAGCTACCTTACATCTGGTAGCATTAGAGGCAGGGTTGCTAAGAGTGCATTTGCATACCCTCTTTCCAGAATTCCAGAGGAGTGTTACCTGGCCTATAAGACTCCTCACACTATTTAAGGCAGTCTCCATAATGAGATATTGTATTCCCCCACCAACCTGCACTCAATACACCACAACGACAAAGTGAGAACAGAAATGTTTGCAGGTTTATTAAAAAGAGAAAACTCTAAATTTTGCATGGACATAAGAATTCGGACACATTAAATTTAGCTCTGGGGTACACTTTGGTTGCAGTCCACATGTGGTAAACTCAGTTTATTGGACATGATTTGAAAAGCCAACTCCTGTCTATATAAGGCCTCACAGCTGGCAATGCATTTCAGAGCAAAAACCAAGCCATGAGGTGAAAAGGGCTGACCGTAGAGCTCAGAGACAGGATTGTGTGGAGGCACAGACCTGGAGAAGAGTACAAAAATAATCTGTTCCACAGAAAGTTCCCATGAGCACAGTGGCCTTTGCAAATCTTAAATGGAAGACGTTTGTAACAACCAGGACTCTCCCTAGAGCTGGCCTCCCCCAAGTAATAGAGGTAAAAGGGCCCTGATAAGAGAGGTGACCTTGAACCCAGTGGTCAATCTGGCTAAGCTCCAAAGACACTGTCTGCAGATGGGAGAACTTTCAGAAGATGAGCCATCAGTGCAGCACTCCATCAATCTAAACTTCATGGCAAAGGGGTCAGAAAGAAGATTTTACTCAGTAAAAGACACATGAAAGTTTGCCAAAAAAAAGCACCTCAGGAACTCTCAGACTGTGAGAAACAAGATTCTCTGGTCTGATGAAACCAAGAACTTTTTGGCCTCAATTCTAAGCATCATGTTCAGAGGAAACAACATGATATCCAATATCATCCCTACAGTGAAGCATGGTGGTGGCAGCATCATACTGTGGGTGTGTTTTTCAGTCAGTCAGACAGGGAGGCTGGTCAGAGTTGAGGGAAAAGCTGAATGGAGCAAAGTACAGGGATATTCTTAATAAAAACATGATCCAGAGTTTTCTGGACCTCAGACTGGGTTGGAGGTTTACCTTTCAACAAAATAATGACCCTAATCACACAGCCAAGACAACACAGGAATGTCTTAGGGACAACTTTGTGAATGTCATTCAGTGGCCCGGCCAGAGCCCTGAGAGCCCTGGAGAAACCTGAAAATGGTTGTCCACTGACGGTCCCCATCCAACGTGACAGAGCTTGAGAGGATCTGCAGAGAAGAATTGCAGAAAATACCCATGTGTGCAAACCTTGTGGCATCATACTCAAGAAGACCGAAGGCTGTAATTGCTGCCAAAAATGCATCAACTAAGTAATGAAAAAAAGGGACTGAATACTTATCTCAATGCAAGATTTTAGTTTTTTTTCCTTTTCAATAAATTAGCAAACATAACAAAATGTGAAAAGATTGAATGGGTCTGATGTTCTGACCTAGCTGTTAAAATCCACACTCACTGATCCATGACAAGATGCTGCAGACAGCCCACACAGACCACCGGTAGAGAGAACTGTTTGATCCACCGATAAGCACGAGCAGTTCCAACAGTTTCGTTGTCCACCATTCAGACACACCCCTGACTCTGTGTGGACCATTTCCAGGCACTTAGCAGAAGGAAATTTCATGTCATGGTGCCTATTACATGTAGTGCAATTGACAGCCAGTCACCATCATTTGAAGTGGAGTCGTAAATGAGAAACCTGGACTGCTATGGACTGGAACTGTATCATTTTCAGCTATAAATTCAGGTTCTGTTTGGGATTCTATGACAGTCAGGTTTGATTATGGGGGCCTCATGATGAGCACCAACTGCTACTGTGATGATCTGGGGAGCCATCACATAAAACAGTCGGTCACCCCTAGTAGTGATACAGGGGACACTAACAGCTCAGCGATATGTGCAGGACATTCTGTGGCCACATGTGTTGTCTCTCATGGTGGGGCTTTCAACTGCATTTATCAGCAGGATAATGCTCGCCCACACACTGCAAGGGTTTCCCAAGAATGTCTACACCAATTTGCAACACTTCCTTGGCCTGCTGATTTAACAGATTTATCGCCAGTCAAGTATTTAATATCATACTGAACCTGTATGCCCTCATGCCCAACCGGATCTCATCTTGTATCCAGGCTAGAGGCGACCCAACAGGGTACTAGAGCCTCTTTTCGATCGTGCAGTTTTCTCCACTAAACTTATCCCTTTGCTGTAACCACTTGCAAATACAGTATCATCATTACATTCACACACACACACACACACACACACAATTTATTAAGATAAAAGCAACATTTGAATACATTATTTTAAGTGTATATAGTATTCACTAAGATGTTGACAATGTTTTTAACGCTTGCAAAGTACACTTGAAATGAAAAAAAATAATTTGATTAAAGAAATCAGTGCATAGCATAACAGTTTATTACATTGGAGAGTGCTGGTCAAATGACAATTAACAGTGATGGAAAAGATAGAAACAAAAATTGTGTTAAAACTATTGAGTTAATATTAAGAGCAGGTTCAGAAATGATGGTAATGAAGCACCTTACAGAGAAAATTGCAATCCACATTCGGAGAAAACATACAAAGAACTGAATATATAGAATATATAGACATCCTTGAAAATGCATACAGATCTATTATTCATGCTGTACTGAGCCATGCACATGCATCTGTCGGATTTTCTGATTTCCCCATATACGTAAGCTTATGCATTTTACAGATCTCAGCCTGCAGTCACGACTAAGCACAAGCAGGTAGCAATGGTGGGTGAGATGTTAGAAAGGGTATGAAAACCCACGCAAGACAACATCGTCTGTACATGACTATAACCTTTAAGCAAATCACTGGGGCTTTCAACCTTTCATCAATTAGTAGATCTCACCCTGAACCAGGGTTTGCTGTTGTGTGCCTGTGATTCACTCTCTACTCACATCTAATAGCTCCAAATATGTTTTGAAGGCTCAGCCAGGGCTCTGTGTGCTGCATTTCACTTTGCACAGCTAACAAACCGTGGCATAATTCAGATTTTTATTTGCATATTTCGCATACATTGATTGCATTACAGCTAAGAAAAGATGAATCTACTCAATGCTTAGCATTAAACACAGAGAGAGAGTGCTTTGCAGCATGCATATAAATGAACAAAGGTAGAGAACGTCACGAGTCAGGTCTGAAACCAAGCTGCAAATAATAGAATATTCACTTCAAATAGGAATTAGCAAAATGCTTGGAACTAGTCCTGTTATTTTAGAGCTAGAAGATCATGAGGTCACTATCCATGGTGCTGATAGACTCACTGATGCTGATACCCAGATAAGCAGAGTATTTAACTTGGGTCACTGGATGTGCAAAAGCTTTGCTTACATGCTTACAATACTGTATGTTGACTATTTTATTGGATATACTTTTTGATAATATTTTATATGTCCATGTCATACTTTAAATAAGGTGTAGAATAAGGCATGAGAGGCATAATCACTGGCACAGTCATGGGAACCCAGGCAGAATCAATTTGCTGTTGGATCTATGTCAAAAGCAGCAGGGCAGCCAGCTATGTGAAGGAGATACACAGACTCTATAGCAGCAAAATGCTGGGACATTTTTTAAATTAAGGCTTTTCATAGCCTTTAATAACTGACTGTGTCTAGACTGCAGGTCTATTGGATTGTGTTAAAAATAAAAAATACAAAAATAAGTGGCTACACCACCTCCTGTAATGGTATAAATGTGCCAAGCGCTCGGACTAAACTCCAGTAACAAGGAGTTGTAGTTGGTGTTCAAGGCTAAAATAATTAAATAAGAATTTTAATAAAGTATAAACACCAGGGTAATAATTAAAAACAATATAAAACAATTGTAACTGCAATTCATAGGCATGAGATAATATAAAATATATATTGTGGTGTCCCCAGTAGATCTTAAATGAATGGCCAGTAGCAAGATCTCACAATGCATGCAAGTTACCGAAGAGGGGGTCCGGTACCATGAACCGCATCTAGCGTACGCACGAATATGACTAAGTGTATTCCTATATGGCAGGCCATGATCAACTACCTCAATACTGTATTAATGCAGCAATAAGAAATCAACTGCCAAGATGATCTACATGCAACTGTGAGGAATTGCTTGTGGAACAAAGCTATTCACTGCCTGTGACGCTAAAATGGGAAAATAATTATTTTTTTATTAGTTAGCTGGATAAAAGGGGTGTCACCCAGAAACAGGCCTTTGTTTGGCGGTCATATACTTAAATTCAGATAACTAATAAGAAATGTATTATTTTCACATTTTAGCGTCTTACACAGTCAGTGAATCGTTTATAATAATAGATGCACAGCCACTTATTTTAACTGCGTAATTTTGGAACAACAAAGCCCAGCAGTATGCATCAATGAAATGTTATATGTGGAACAATACAGCTCAGCCGTATCTCCGCTTCTGCTGTTCACATCAGTGCTAATTCGGCATTGCGATCCACAAGCAAAGCTGAACCAACACTCCCCAACACAAGTGAGGCCTAGGGAACCCTAACTTCACATCAGGTAATGACCACTGGACTACTACATAGTAGTGAGTACTGTCAATATTGCAGGTGGAGTGAACTTTATTGTGCCTCGATTACAATATACAGCGACTGCAGGTGCAAGTATGCTATGCTAATACTGGCAGCTGATATTATTGTCCATTCATTTAAGATTTATTGGGGAAACTACAGTACTTATTCTACCGTATATTAACTTACGCCTATGAATTGGAGATATGATTGTTTTACAATATATATTTTATATTATTTTAGGCCTATGATTTGCAGTTACGATTGTTTTATATTGATTTTAATTATTACCCTGGTGTTTATACTTTATTAAAATATAATAATCAGATTCTGCTTATCTAATTATTTTAGCCTTGAGGGCAGGTATCATTTGAATACTTACTATTTTTTGCTTGTTACAGGAGTTTAGCCAGAGCCCATGGCACATTTATACCATCACAGGAGGTGGTGTAGCCGCCTATTACCTAACTCTTGGCTTTTGTCACCACACTTGACATTTGACTGGCACTTGACATTACAGTTCACATGAATGTGGGGCAACTTGGTTATCTTGTCTCGCTGAGCAAGTTTAAATCTTGCAGTAACACATGCCGCTGTTTTATTATTTCCAGATTTGATACTGGTTGTTTAGTAACTGCAATTATATAATATTGTTTTACATCATTTACTGTGTGCAAAGGGTGTTTAGATATACGTTTTGGGATGATGACGAATATGACTGCAACAATAGTCCCCAAAGGAGTTGCCAGCTAACTTTTCCAGACTCATGAATGGAAAACCACCTATTTATGAAGGAATACAGCCATTGCAAACATATCCAGCAAGATGTATTGTATAGTACTTAAGAAAAGTTGGGTAACAACTTTTAGGAAGTTGTGATGGTGGCTATATTTACAAAGTACTGAATGAAAAGGATTTTTAACAATTTAGCAGAAGATGACAACTCAAGAATTTACTTTTATTGATTAATTTTAGGTTACATCAGAAATATTGTTAAATTGTTTAAATACATTGGTTTGCTGCTGTAAGAACACAGTTATTATTAAAGGTGTTGTCCGCCTGTTATTGAGTGATGGTCTATCACGTGGGGGTCCAACACCCCACATGCCTATGGATCAGCTGTTCGGCAATAGCTCTGGCACCAGAGGCAGGCAGCTCCATCTACTTCCTAGAGGAATAAGCTTGTCACTGCAGCGCTGCTTTCAGCATGACTTCAATGGGAGCAGTGCCACAGTGACAATCTCAGTCCACCTCAAAGTTTATGCAACTGTCTGCTTCTGACATCAGAGCTATTGCCGATCAGCTAGTGATGGCCTATTGTGCAGTGTAAAGATACTGATGACCTATCCTCAGGATAGATCATCAATATCAGATTGGCGGGGGTCTTGGCTGCTGATCAGCTGTTTGAAGACAATTACCTGCATGTAGTCTTATTTGTAGAGGCGGTATGGTGTAATTACAACTGCTCTCCCTATTCAAGTGAATAGGATGAGCAGTTGTAATTACACTGCGTGGCGACTGAAAATGAGACGGCGCACAGTTAATTTTGAAAAGGAAGCAGCACTTGCAAGAGCACCGCTACCCCTTCAACCAGCTGATTAGCAGGGGGGCCAGAAGTCGGACCCCCACTGATCTGATATTGATGGCCTATACTATGGAAATGTCGTCAATATCTTTGCCCTGCACAACCCCTTTAATAAAAGGTGGACAACCCCTTTAAAGGACTTTTCCAGTATAAAAACAATCTGTCACATGCTAATTAGCTAAAATAACAAATATACACATAGGCATAAAGCTAGATTATACAGATTCCGTTGGTATTATTTTATTATGAGGCATCTGCTGTCATCTCCAGAGCATTATTTTGTGACATTACTGTCAGTTGCTAATTATCTTCCCTAATCAGCAAGCACCGAATGATGCCATGATGTCAGAGTGGTCTATGTCTATGTATTAAATGGCAGCACATAACTCACCCATTGTGCAGGGTGGACAAATTACTTTAGACGCAAAGATATTGTCTCGCTTCAGCAAATGGTACTTATCATGTAGACATTTACCATCACATTATACACTGTTCGTATCCATGGTTACAACAACCCTGCAATCCAGCAGTGGTGGTCGTGCTTGCACACTTTTTCCTATATTGTGCAATCATGGCCACTGCTGCTGGATTGCAGGGTGGTCATAACCCCTGAATACAAGCAGTATATAATACGATGGAAAAATTAATAAAGCCAGCAAAAGAGGCAATATGGACAATCACAATACATTAGTAAGTGCCATGTACAGCTACATGATAAATTCCATTTGCTGAAGTGTGACAATAACTTTAAGAAACCAAAGAGATCACTCCAGGGGTTAGATTCCTTAGTAATCGGGCAATACGTTAGGTGTCAGCGACAAGTTTCTAGGTGCATTTTCTACAGGGAATGTGGGTTCTGTCCATCCCAAAAACTGGGGACAGTTAAGGTCAGAGATATACTGTTTCGAAAAATGTCCTGGCAGTGCACTCATGTGAAAATGTTTGATGAATATGTCATGAAAATGTTGCCTGCTTACGTGAATACAGCACATAGTAGAGGAAGAGCACTTGAGTTCTTATATGCTTTCGGGGAAGATTTCTGAAAAGCAGAGTAAAATCTGTAAATCCTGACAGGACTGAGAGATAATGAAAATCCTGATAACCATGTCCACACAGGTTGATTGATAGCCTTCTGTTTACACAAGAGGCGGTCAATAATCCTGTGTGGGTGGAGTTATCAGGACTCTCCCCTGGGAGTCCTGTCAGGAGTTAATCAGTTTTTTTTACTCTTGCCCCAAATTATATTAACCTATATATCACAGATCACACTGTCTCTCCATCTATCACATCCTACACTCAGATAGGGCAGTAGAAATCACCTGATAGATTTGTTTTAATGGAAACATGATTGTCTGAGCCAACATGGTGCCTAATCTGTTTTATGTAAACCTAAAATGGATCACACTAATACTAAGTAAAAAGGCAGCTCTAGAAACTCATTAGATGTTGGGTTTAAAAAAATGCATGTTGATCAGGAATAACCATTCAATGCAGAAGGGTGAGAATTGGAGAACACTACATGTATGAATACATCACCGTTTAAGAGATTCAAGCATATGTGTGTTTTGGAGGTCATTAATTGTTTTATTCTAATTAGTTTCTAAAGGCAATGTTTTTTTTCATAGGAAGATACACAATTCTGTGGCCATGAAACTCAACAGAAAATTATGTTCTTATGACTGCTTTTGACCTGTATTTAACAAGAGACCACACTATAGAGTAATAAAATTTATGCCTACCTGTAAGTAGTGGTAGCCTCGCTCTTTTCCCTTGGCCTCCTGAAGCATAAGCATCTTGTCCTGGTGATGGCTGCCTGAGCTGGGATAGGCTTCTCGGGCCTGACTGACGGTCATTGTGTGCCACGTGCTCCTTTTAAGTGTTTGCCCATCAAGGGACATAGACATTCCAGCACAAGCAAGGCATTTGCCCTCTCCACCTCCACCTCCACCTTTCAGACTCTTCAAGGTTAAGTCTCTGAAGGCACTTTCAGGAGTGTCCACTCCAAAGGGAGCTCCATGCTCCATGGCATGACGAGCTGACACCAGGAAACTGCTGTCACTGTCAAGGTTGTCATCAGAGCTCCACCACCCTGCCATCTTTGATCGGTGCTTAGGTTCAGACTTGCGATCTTTACTTTTACTCCTTTTACTGTGTCGAGACTGGGAGTGCTGGTAGCCTTCTCCTCCACGTCCTTCATACCTGGTGCCATTGTATTCTCTCTTAGAAGGTGTCTCCAGGGAGTGTGATTTGGCAAACAATTTTTGGACTGAGTGCACAAGGTGGCGAATGCGACTTGGACTCTCACTGCGCTGCTCTGTGGTGCTGGTTCGCTGGTACTGCAAGGTATGGAAGCCATCATGGTTTATGGGTAGCTGTTTCTCAAACTGATCCAACAAAGTTGGTGGCAAGCGATTTATCTTGCTGGAGGTATGAGCAATGGCAGCCATACATTCATCACAGTCGAACTGCTGAGGGTTGTGGTGCATTCTGGGGTAAGTACCACCACTGGAGGACCGTGGCTCAGGCATGCTCACAGGACCACCAGGGCAATCTGATGTCACGCCGGCACTCCTAGAAGGGCAATAGTGCAGATCAAGGGAACAAGACTCAGAGGTGCTGCGGGGATAGGACTTGCGAAAGTCTGGGCCGCGATGAGGGAAATCCAATGCTCTCTCTGGTGTTTCTGGGATGCAATGACATGGAGGCTGTAATTGGCTGCCTTCCCCATGGTATCCTCTCATCCTGTTAATACTGAATAAGTGGCATCTTTTCTGCCCCTCCCATCTTTCTGGGATTACCTGTGATAACAAGAAGGCATAAAATTAGTACTGAATTCAAACTCATACTTGCATGTGTGTACATTAAACTCAGTCTAGGAAATATAAACTTAAATAACTAGTATATTTATACTAGTTATTAGTAAGGATACATCATAGTAACAAAGGCTACCACAAGGAATAAACAACATCCCTGATCGCTGCGCAGAAGAATCATCAGAGCTCCTAGGGAAAGCCGCCTCAGATGCCATGCTCACAATTGGCCATGGCATGTGAGGGGTTAAACGTCTAAGATCGTTGTTTTCTCCAACCACAGACATAAGCCCCAGGTCTCTGCTGTGTGAAGCAGCAGAAACCTATTGGCTATTGCACCCACTCCGCTTCAGAGCTGGGGCCATCTTTAAAAATCCAACTTGCAACGTATATATGTACAGCGCTGGTCGGGTAGGGGTTAAAGGGCATCTGTCACCAGAAACCTCCCTATCAAGCTGTTTGCATAGACACATACCGTAGCTGCAGTTCACCTGATTAAAACATTGTTTTCCTTTTGTTGGTCCGAGGATCTGTTCTTGAGTTATGGTATTTTTTCTTAATGCCCTTGTTGCTTTGATTGACATAGCCAAGCAGTGGCAAAACAGTTATGGATGGGCTGGCCACAGAAAGGACAGGAGCTTGGGTGCAACAAGAGCAATTGTGATGCCCTCATTGCACGAAAGGCCTAGTTTGCAAATTAAGAAAAAGTATCATAACTCAGGAATGGAGCCTCGGATTAACAAAAGAAAAACAGGGTTGTAATCAAGTGAACCACAGCTATGTGTCTATACAAACAATTTGATAGGGAGGTTGTTAGGGACAGATTCTCTTTAAAGGGATTCTGTCACCTCTTTTTACCCTATAGAGATGCGGACATGCACGGCTAGATCGCCGCTAGCATGTCCGCAATATACCTGTCCCATATCTCTGAGTGGTTTTATTGAGTGTAAAAAATTATTTTATATATATGTAAATCAGCATGGTAAGGAGTCCAAGGGGCTGTACTAACCGTTCTGGAGTCCAGCCACGCCCCCCTGTGAAGGAGCCCAGCACCGCCTGTATCCAGGAATCTCCTCCTTGCTCACAAAGTCAGATCGCCGTAATCTCGCGATGCGCGAGCTCGCGCATGCGCAGTGCCGGGATAGTGTTCCTTCCCTGTGCTGGCATCAGCATGCGCAGTGTCGGCATAGTGTTCCTTCCCTGTGCTGGCCTCAGCCTCAGTGAAGGAACTGCGCATGCGCGAGCTCGTGCACCGTGACATATGTGTATGTATTGTATATAATGTTACTATAGACTTAAATAGAAGAACAACCATTCAACATTAGGACAGTGCTCAGCTATCTCAGTTGAAAACAGGGTGGTGTGTAATTGTGAGACTTGATTTTTGCGGGACAAGTTGTACTTTCTAATGCCACCATATAATATTGCATAGGATGTAGTGGGAAGTGTCTACAAAATTCCAAATTGGTTGTAATTGAAAAAAAAAAAAAAGTATTTCGGACACAGTTTTAGGCTACTTTCACACTAGAGTTAATATTTTCCGGTATTGATATCCGTCATAGGGTCTCAATATCGAAAAAAAACGCTTCTGTTTTGTCCCCATTCATTGTCAATGGGGACAAAACGTAACTGAACAGAACGGAATGCTCCGAAATGCATTCTGTTCCGTTCTCATACCCGAGAGCAAACTGCAGCATGCTGCGGTTTGTTTTCCGTCCTGGCATGCAGAGCAAGACGGATCCGTCATGACCCACAATGCAAGTCAATGGGGACGCATCCGTTTTCTCTGACAAAATCTGACACAATAGAAAACGGATCCGTCCTCCTTGACTTTCAATGGAGTTCATGACGGATCCGTCTTGGCTATGTTAAAGATAATACAACCGGATCCGTTCATAATGGATGCAGATGGTTGTATTATCAGTAACGGAAGCATTTTGCTGAGCCCTGCAGTAAATGCGGTAAAACTGAATTTGTGTTTTTATTCTCCAGGGTCAGACATATCAAGCAATACCATATATGTTTAGTTTTTCTTCGGTTTTGATACTGAAAAAAAAATCCAAAAATTTTAACATAAGACAAAAACGTGATGTGAACCCAGCCTAAGCAGGGGATTTGAAGCTTTGTGAAGAAATACTAAGAAATTAAAAAGCACAAGTTTCTAAGTATAGTTAGATTAAAAAAACTAAATGATGTTCAAGGGTACTAGAATTCAGCAGCGTGGCATTTTTCGCACTGCTGCAAATTCATGCATTACCAATAAATACTGTTACAGATCATCTTTAACACATCTCTGGAACATAAAGACTAGCCATATGGATTTGGATGTTTACAGACTATAGTGTACATATACAGTACGCACTCATCCATATAAAGTTACTAGCGATACAGCTCCAGATATACAGTATACCCATTTAAATATGAATTACCATGGTAATCTTTAAACTAACTGTGCTACTTAGATACAGTAAATATCATATATCCAGGAGGCTGTAATTCAGTCGTTTGCTGGTAATACAATGACTGATCAACAGAATGATCCATTTGTGCTGATGTTTTACATTTATAATGGATCGTGATTAATGTCTGGTTTGTGTTTGCAGTTAACTTACACAGAAAGACACATCTTTAAAAGAGGATTGTGCAAAGCTCTTAAAGCAGATAAATGGGTATACATGCTGCATAATTATTCTTCTCAGTACAGCATTCAAAGGATTTCTTTTACTACAAAGCCAACTGGATTTGTAATGCTGTGTCAGCTTTTTAAAGGATCAAAAAAACGAAGGATTATTCATGTAAATTATGATCAACATTCATTTAGCATTTATGAAAATTAAGCATAATGATTAAATGTGTTCAAGAAATCAATTGTATTGTGCTATCTTTAGAGTTTATCAGGTTTTTATTGGTACAATGCTAATGTACATTACACAGATATTGTATTTTACAGATTTAAAAACAAAAGATATCAAATATACAAGACAAACAATTCTGGGCCATTTGCCATTACATACTCTATACTATGACACCAAATAAGGCAAAAACATGAAGAAATACAGTGAGACACAATTCCAATCAGGAGAAACATTTCCAAGGCGTACATTTATCCTTCAAGTAACAATCATAACCACTATTATTGCTGTTAGCGATGTGGGGAAGCAACCAGGAGAATGGCGAGAACCAGTGAGCATCCAACCACCATGCCAATGAGGAGTGTGGTTTACGTATGAATCCCTCTCCTGATCTCCTAAAATCCATCATGTAACGTTAAGCAGACCCAGTAGGTCGCATTAATATACAAAAATAACAAATGAACTACATTTTACGAAGCCTTATGGGAGGAAATACATAACAAATGATTATGCAAACTGGATTTAAGTGTCATAAAGATGTAATTTTTTGTTTTTCAATTGAACTCATGGAGGTATTGTGTCTCACAGTCTCAGGGCTCTTTAGATCACTGAAATCTATCTCAAACACCTGTGATAATTAGTTTGCCAGGAAAACTACTTAAGAAGGACGTTCCATATAATTAAAGGGAGTCTGTCACATACTTTAGACATGTTATTACTGCCCTGTAGTGAAATAAACAGATTGTACCTTTGTTTTTCATTTCTGTATATTTGGTGTTGAATAACCCAAGATGTATGCAAATGAGTTGCAAGTGCCCAGGGACATTCCTCCCCAAAAGCAAGTGCCCATGTCCTCTGGATACTGCCGTTATCTCTCCTCCCATGTTTCACTCTAGGCCAGCCCAGTGCCCGTACCTCACAGTCTGTGCTTGCGTCACATTGGGCCCAGGCATGCGCTGTACACTGCCCACTGTGGACAGACCGTGACATAGGGGAGGGGCACTTGGTCAGTAGGATTACAACAATACCACGTATGGGTAGGTTTTTTGTTTTAATACAGAAAAAATAAAAACTTTGGCAAAATTATTTTTACATCGCCATATTTTGACCCCCGGTAGTCACGACTACTGAGCTGTGTGGGGGATAATTTTTGCAGGACGATCTGTAGTTTTTATTGATATTTTATTGATTTTGGAGTGTGTGCGACTTTTTGATCACATTTTAGTGCTGGGATTCAGCCGGAGAAAAAACGGTGCTTGCACCGGTTTCTGTCCAACCAATTCCTGGCACTAATGCCGAAAAGAGGGTGGATCCCCGGCTGATCCTATTAATATAGTCAATGGGGTCCGGCGGTGCTCCGGCCATTTCTGGCTATGCCGAATATGATGATCTCCAGCAGGCTGTTCCTCAGTCAATGCATATTATGTCAACCTACCAATGAGATAACATTGTGCTGTGAGAATAGGTGGCAGGATACCATAAGTGCTATAATATTATGTAGTACCTTTGTGTCACAGTGTTATCTTAGCTATGTCCCTTTTATAGGTATTTTTAAGTGTATTTTTTATTTATCTAATAAAGTTATTATTTTATTTATCAATTGTTGGTCTAGTGCCTTTTTAGAGACAAAATTCTGGAGTGAAGGGCTTGAGAACTTCCCCTCATGGTAGATTTTGTTGCAGAAAATGCAGTGGCAGAAAATTTTCTGCAACAAAATCTGCTATATGTGAAGACACCCATGTTAGATATAAAGTAAACTCCAAACATAATGATATGGAAACTGAAAAAACATGTAGTCTGGATAGAACACTATTTGAAATACAAATAGGCAAATAACTACTAATGTAGCTTTTATACTCTAAATGTCTTATCAGCAAACAGGGTGGTACTTGATATCATGAAACATGAACTAAATTTGTACTTTACATTTACTAAATCTAGTTGGTAAGTATGTGTATTTCAGTCTCTTAATAGGACTGGCATATGCTGTTGTCATCCCATAACCAGGCAATATAATCACCGCAGGTAGCTTCTATTCCAGTCTAATTTGTACTGTTACACTCTGTTTTCCTCCTTTTAATGATAGGAATGATCCACAAATGTGCATCATTGGATTTGGAATGGTGCATCCAGCCTGTAAGCTGCCAATTGAACTAATCTGTTTTACATATGTATTCGAAGAATAAAAATGCCAGTGAAAGCGGGTTTTTTCAATAACAACAGTACAAGCAAGGTTAAGAAAAGATTGCTCTGAGTCATATATCTTCCTTATTGAATATATACAAACACCCCACAGGCACAATCTTCATGATGGAACATCTGAGCTCAGGTGATAAATGAGATTGTAATCTTCAAGGGCAATTTCTGAAGAAAGACATTCATGAGCTCGACTGGGAAGCTTATTTCTGATTCTGTTAGTAGGTTCTGGTTTAGCAAATTTATGGTGAGTGGTCAGGTGAGTGTTTTCTTTTGTTTTAAAGGGGTTGTCCAAGTTATATTTATTGATGATCTATCCTCAGGATAGGTCATCAATATCAGATCGGCTGGGGTCTGACACCCAGCACCCCCACCGATCAGCTGTTTGAAGAGAAGGCGCGCACCATGTCAGTGCTGCCTCCTCTTCATTGTTTACCTTCTCGCCGTCGCCTCTGCAGCAGTGAGCAGGTGTAATTACACCCAAGCCGTCCCATTAATTTCAATGGTACGGATCGCTCCTATACAAGTGTATGGGGGGCCCAAGCTGAACTCTTGCACCAGGACCCATGAGCCTTTAGCTACTATATGCCCCTGAATCCATTTAACATACACATACATTACTCAGAGCCCATAAACGTCACGTGAACAGCACCTAACACAGATCATAGCTTTGATACACTAGAATCTAAAATGTAGACAGTACAGCAATCTGTTTGCAGATTGCAACCCCCTACTAACAGCAACCAGCATTTACTTTAATGGATTTTACTCATACTGTTTGTTAAATCACTAGGAGCAAAAACCTAACTGTAAATATAATTGCTTATCTGTTAACCCTTCCTGTGCACCACATTACAATGGTGAAGCAGATGGAATGGGAGATTATACAGTCTGCAATCACAAGAGACAATGTGACTTCAAGGCATGATTTAATCCATTAATTAGAGTTCTGCTACTGTCTAGATGTTTTATTGATGGTAGAACAAAACTTTCTAAAAGCATTTTTATCTCGCAAGCAAAAACAACACTTCGGATATATACACCTACAGAAGATACAACAGGACATACTAGGTGGTAAAGACAGGAAACTGTGAGCTTGAGAAACAGCTATCATTGAACACTGTTTGTGTATGGATTGAATTAAAAGTTCTGCTGTTTGGCCACAAGATACTGCTGTTTCCTAGGCACAGCTACTGACTGCATATGTATTTCCATATTCATGAGAGGTGTGGTTCTAGAGAGCTTGAAGAAGGATCTGTAGCCATCGTAGGTGCTAAGAGCTGAGGAGCTGTGTGTGAGCAGAGAAGCTAATGGATCCAGGAGAAAGAGGACCCCCTCAGTAACCACAGCTGCAGATGAGTGAAGCTGATCGTTGTACAAGACCCAGATCCTGTCCAGGAAAAGGAGAATTGTTTCTAGGAAGGTTGACAAGAGCTAAGGAACGAGCTGCATGTGTGGGACCTCATGTTTGCTGGAGAGACTGGTTGTTCCGTTCAGAGACATCAGTGGATAAAGAGCAGACCTGGGTCGGTAAGATTGTGCACGCACCTGACTGCACTTTGGCACCTAGAGACTTAGACTAGGCCTTTAGTTAGATAGTTAGGGTCTCTGCTTTGTGTCAGGCCTAAAGTGTTGCTACTGTACTACAAGGACTTTAATTACTAAAAGGGACATTGCACATTTGGGAGCTGATAAACACCCCCACGAACTCTATCCAGTTCAGCGTTTTGCTCAGGAGAAATAATCAGGCACAGGCTACCAGACTAGTTATGGGAGGGGGAATAATATAAAGCACGGCAAGATTGTAAACTGTTGTGTTGCACCGCAGGCCAGCCCGTACTAAGCACCCAACCAATTGTTTGTGTTTGTTTCAGGGTAATAATAGGTTCGGTGAGGCAGTTTTAGTTGTGCCTGCCAGTAGGTAAATTACCGCGAAAATTATGCTGGCATCCATCAGAGGGCGCCATGCTGTGCAACACAGGGGTCTCAGCCTTTGGGCTGAGTGTATGCAAATGTATTTTATGTTTTATCAGCATTTGTGGTTATGTTTATTATCACGTGTTAGTAAAATTCTATTTTTGCAAAAGCTGGTGTCAGAGTTGCTTTCCTCGTTCGTGACTTCGCTGTATCCTAGGGAGTCCACCCTGATACACGGCTTACAAAGCCAGGAAGATAAGCAGAACATTTACCAGAGATTGCTCAATATCTATAACAGCCATTATGTATGCTGAAAGGCATCTGTCTCCTCAAGGTTGCTGCTGGAGCTCACACCATCATGAATAAGCATCATGCTGAGGATTTATTTGCTAGAAGATTACTTTTAGGCAGTTCTTTGCACTTAAAATTGCTTCACAAATATATGTAAAGCTACTGTCTTACTATAAATGAACGGATCAAATAGTAAGTAGCCAATTCTCTGACCAAGAAACGGGCAATGACTAATCCCAACGAAAGTGAATGTCCAGCTATAAAAATGCTAAACAACATCAAAAGTGAACATCTTTTGTCAAAACCAATTCATCTGGCAAGCTGTGAATCACTGTAGACTAGTGTTGAGCGAGCATGCTCGGCTGAATACCAGTTCGGCTCGAGCATCGCTATGCTCGGCACATGGCGCCACTCGGCCGAGTACTGCATGTGCTCAAGCGCAATGCTCGAGTCTCCTCCCCGCACATTTCGCGGCTGATAAGCAGCCAATAAACGTGCAGGTAAGTACTGCCCTCACTGTATTGCCAGTAGCCATGTTGGCTACTGGTATTACAGTTATTGGCTGATCGGAACATGTCATCGGGTGCTATATAGCACCCGATGTCGCGTGTTCGGCTCATTCTAAGTCAAGGAGAGCTGAGGATAGGAAGGGACAGAGAGTGTAGGGAGTGTAATCGAATATTATAAGTGTACAAAAATACTTCAGAGACCCAAAAGTCCTTGTAAGGACTATTGTGTGTGACAGCAGCAATAAATTTTTGTAGTGCAACCTGCGCTAAATTGTTCAGTGTTAGGGAGAGCTGTGCATAGGAAGGGACAGACAGTGTAGGGAGTGTAATAGGAAGATTTTTATACAAAAACTTTTTAGAGACCCAAAAGTCCTTTTAAGGACTATTGTGTGTGACAGCAGCAATATATATTTTTAGCGCATCCTGCAGAAAATACTGTGTATTGGGCCGCTGCGGACAGTTAAATTATCCGTGCCACATCTCCTGTTTAAAGTGTGCGCATCCCTAAAATATCTGTGACATCAAGTGCACTTTTTCGGTAGACGTTGTCCGCTGCGGACAGTTAAATTATCCGTGCCACATCTCCTGTTTAATGTTTGCGCATCCCTAAAATATCAGTGACATCCAGTGTAGTTTTTCCATACACGGTGTCCCCTGTGGACAGTTAAATTATCCGCGCTATATCTCCTGTTTAAAGTGTGCGCATCCCTAAAATATCAGTGACATCCAGTGCAGTTTTTCCGTAGACTGTGTCCGCTGCGGACAGTTAAATTATTCGCGCCACATCTCCTGTTTAAAGTGTGCACATCCCTAAAATATCAGTGACATCCAGAGCACTTTTTCTGTAGCGGTGTCCGCTGCGGACAGTTAAATTATCCGCGCCACATCTCCAGTTTAAAGTGTGCGCATCCCTAAAATATCAGTGACATCCAGAACACTTTTCCGTAGACGGTGTCTGTTGCTGACAGTTAAATTATACGCGCCATCAATACGGCGAATCAATGGATGTCGTATATCTGGACTTCTCCAAAGCATTTGACACTGTACCACATAAAAGGTTAGTATATAAAATGAGAATGCTCGGACTGGGAGAAAATGTCTGTATGTGGGTAACTAACTGACTGAGTGATAGAAAACAGAGGGTGGTTATTAACGGTACACACTCAGATTGGGTCACTGTCACTAGTGGGTTACCTCAGGGGCCAGTACTGGGTCCTATTCTCTTCAATATATTTATTAATGATCTTGTAGAAGGCTTGCATAGTAAAATATAAATTTTCGCAGATAACACTAAACTGTGTAAAGTAATTAACACTGAAGAGGACAGTATACTACTACAGAGGGATCTGGATAGATTGGAGGCATGGGCAGATAAGTGGCAGATGAGGTTTAACACTGACAAATGTAAAGTTATGCACATGGGAAGGAATTATGCAAGTCACCCGTAAATACTAAACGGTAAAACACTCGGTAACTGTCACGGCGGACAGGATATAAGATACACAGATAACTAAACAAACAATATTTCTAGGCGAGAAGCTGGGGATAAGGTCACCACCTAGCGAATCCCTAACCGCTCTCCCTATTCTGCTTTGCCCACATTCAGACCCTGAAGGTGGGAATAATGTGTCCTCGTGCCTGGGCTGAGAATACCCTAGAATCCCTGAGATGGTGAAAGGGGAAAAGGGGCAGCCTACTCCCTCAGAACCAGGAGGGGACAGACAACACTAAAACAGCCTGGACAGCAAACCAAAGAAATCAGAAACCAACTTATCTTATCTGAGCAGGAAAAGCCAATCCTTCACTCCTTGCTTCCACAGCCAGACAGAAGCTATAACCCGCACGGAACCCACCGAGAGCACCTGAAGGGAGGCGGATCTAGCACGACTCCAAAACAAAACAAATGACTAGACTTGCTAATCTGGCAGACCTTTGTACATAGTCTGAGCAGGGCATGACAGTAACACTGACATGGAAAAGGATCTAGGAATTTTACTAAACAGCAAACTAAGCTGCAAAAACCAGTGTCGGGCAGCTGCTGCCAAGGCCAATAAAATAATGGGTTGCATCAAAAGGGTCATAGATGCCCGTGATGAGAACATAGTCCTACAAATCGCTAGTGAGACCACACATGGAGTACTGTCTACAGTTCTGGGCTCCTGTGAACAAGGCAGACATAGCAGAGCTGGAGAGGGTCCAGAGGAGGGCAACTAAAATAATAACTGGAATGGGGCAACTACAGTACCCTGAAAGATTATCAAAATTAGGGTTATTCACTCAAAAAGACGACTGAGGGGAGATCTAATTACTATGTATAAATATATCAAGGGTCAGTACAGAGATCTATCCCATCATCTATTTATCCCCAGGACTGTGACTGTGACGAGGGGACATCCTCTGCGTCTGGAGGAAAGAAGGTTTGTACACAAACATAGAAGAGGATTCTTTACGGTAAGAGCAGTGAGACTATGGAACTCTCTGCCTGAGGAGGTGATGATGGTGAGTACAATAAAGGAATTCAAGAGGGGCTTGGATGTATTTCTGGAGTGTAATAATATTACAGGCTATAGCTACTAGAGAGGGGTCGTTGATTCAGGGAGTTATTCTGATTGCCTGATTGGAGTCGGGAAGGAATTTTTTATTCCCCTACAGTGGGGAAAATTGGCTTCTACCTCACACATCTGCTGTGTAACGTGTGTGTTTCTAAAATTTTTCTCTGCCATAAAATTAAATTTTTCAATAAACGTTCTCCACTTCTGACAGTGACCTGACCAGGCCCACATCTGCTGTGTAACGTGTGTGTTTCTAAAATTTTTCTCTGCCATAAAATTTAATTTTTCAATAAACGTTCTCCGCTTCTGACAGTGACCTGACCAGGCCCACATCTACTGTGTAACGTGTGCGCTTCATAATTGTTTCGGTGACAATAAATGAAATTTTTCAATAGACGGTATGCTATTCTGACAGTGACCTGACCAGGCCCACATCTGCTGTGTAACGTGTGCGTTTCTAAAATTTTTCTGTGACATTCAATTTTATTTTTCAATAGACGGTGTCCGCTGCGGACAGTTAAATGATCCACGCCACATCTCCTGTTTAAAGTGTGCGCATCCCTAAAATATCTGACATCCAGTGTCCTTTCTCCGTAGACGGTGTCCGCTACGGACACTGACATTAGCTGCTCTACATCTCCTGTATAACGTTTGTGTATCCAAAATATCTGTGACATTCAGTCTAATTATTTTGCTGCTGGTGGCAGCGACATTACCTGCACTACATCTCCAGTATAATGTTAGCGCATCCGAAATATCAGCGACATTCATTCAATGCAATTTTTTATTAGCCAGTGGTGACAGCGACATTACCAGCACCAAATCTCCTGTATAACATGTGCACATCCTAAATATCAGTGACATTCATTCAGTGTAATTTTTCATTAGGCGGTGGTGACAGCGACATTACTTACGCTATACCTCCTGTATAATGTGTGCGCATCCTAAATATCAATGACATTCATTCAGTTGAATTTTTTATTAGGCTGTGATGGCAGCCACATTACAAGCACTTTTGGCAAGGGACGCTACATTTCCCTGACGGCACACTGGGTGAATGTTGTGGAGGCCGGGAGCGAGTCGTACCCTGGGATGGCACTAGTGCTACCGACGCCAAGGATTTCGGGCATTACTTCCATCAGGGTTACCGCCGCCACCTACGTTATTGGCTGCAACCCCCCCTTCTCCTCCTCCACCTCCTCTTCCACTTCCACCTCTGAATTATCATCTTGCAGCACCAGTCAGCCATCGGTCAGTAGCTGGAAGCAGTGTAGCACTGCAGTGAGGAAGCGGCAACAGGCCGTGCTGAAACTTATTTGCTTAGGTGACAAACAGCACACACGAGAAGAGCTGTGACAGGGGATAAGGGACCAGACTGAGCTGTGGCTCTCGTCCCAATTTTTTTTTAAATGGTCAGTTTGGCAGCATGCCCTCGTCCACACAATTTTTAAAATGTTCAGCTCGGTAGCAATCCCTTATCTACAAACTTTTTTAAATGGTCAGCTCGGGAGCAGGCCCTCATTCACAAACATTTTTTAAATGCTCAGATCGGCAGCAGGCTCTCATCGACAACATTTTTTAGATGGTCAGCTACCGAGCAGGCCCTCCCCCACAAAAACTTTTTAATGGTCAGCTCGGGAGCAGGGCCTCGCCCACAACATTTTTGGGATGGTCAGCTTGGCAGCAGGCCCTTGTCCACACAATTTTTAAAATGGTCAATTGGGCAGCAGGCCCTTGTCCACACAATTTTTAAAATGGTTAGCTCGGCAGCAGGCCCTCATCCACAAAATGTTTTTAAATGGTCAGCTCGGCAGCAGGCCCTCGCCCACAAATTTTTTAAAGGGTCAGCTCACCAGCAGGCCCTCACCTACAATCTTTTACAGGGTGAGCTCACCTCCTGATGATTACTTCAGGTTAGGCTGCCTTTCCCGCGACCCACGCGGTATATGCATTTTAGACAACACGGATTACTGGTTGTTCGCCCTTTTCGACCCCCGCTACAAAGAGAACTTATTATCTCCAATTCCTTTGGTGGAGAGGACAAGCAAAACGGTGCTATACCAGAATGTCCTTGTGGAAAAATTGCTCCACATTTTATAGGGCTGACATCCAAAAGGATCGTCAACGTCACAGGGACGTCATCAGGCAGAAGTTATCTAGAGTCAACAAAGCGGCAGCAGGCCCTCGCCCATAATGCTTTCGCTGGTCAGCTCACCTGCAGTCCCTCGCATATCTGTGACACACAGTGTACTTTTTGCGTAGATGCTGCGAACAGTGACATTACCTGTGGCACCTCTCCTGTATAACGTTTCCTCATCCTACATACCAGTGACATTCCTTGTAAGTTTTTATTACTCATTCCAATAACAGGGCCTCTTAAGAGTCCTGTATCGTTATTTATCGTCACTAACTCTCCGAGTCGGGAGTGGGTAATTTGCGCGCCCACCCGCTTGCCTTTCTTGGATGTGGTAGCCGTTTTCCTGGCTCCCTCTCCAGAATTGAACACTCATTCCCGTTACCCATGGTCACCATAAAAGAACATCGAAAGTTGATAGGGCAGACATCCAAATGGATCATTGATGTCACAGGGACGTGCGATCAGGCAGAAGTTATCTAGAGTCAACAAAGCGGTAGCAGGCCCTCGCCCATAATGTTTTCGCTGGTCAGCTCACCTGCAGGCCCTCAACCATAATTTTTTCGTTGGTCAGCTAAGCAGCAGGCACTCTCCCATAAGTCTGGTCAACACAATCCTCACCGCCGGGGGTCACGTAACTAATTAGCACGGAGGAGTCTCGTTGGTTATCTGATTTAACCAGACAAATCGCTCCACCAACTCAGAACGGCCATGCACCACCACCCACAGAATCGAGAAAGAGCTATCAATCTGTCAATCATTTCCATGTCTGGGCCATGTGAGGTTTGCCGTGTTGAGTCAAATTAAGCCACAGGCTCCACTCCTGGTGGTGCCCTTCCGTCAATTAGTTTAAGTTTCAGCTTTGCAACCATACTCCCCCCGTAACCAAGACTTTGGTTTCCCGGATCGCCTGTCAGATCGTCTTCGAACCTCCGACTTTCATTGTTGATTAATGAAGACATGCTTTCACTGTGGTTCGTCTTGTGCCGGTCCAAAAATTTAACCTATAGCGGAGAAATACGGATGCCACCAGCCGTCCCTCTTAATCATGGCCCTAGTTCCAAATACAACAGAATTTTTGACAGAACTTGCACTTTATATACAAGTAAATATACAGGAAAGAATGTTTCCTATCAATTTTTCCTCTAAAATCGATTTTTTTTCTTCGGTTTGGTGCGTATTATTGTCAGTCTGTAAAAGTGGCATACTATTTGGACAACATCGTTCCCAGCAGCGACCTGTGAGTCCAAGATTCATCCAGACATCCTCCCCATGCTGTTCCAGAACCATTTCGGTGGTGTTTCCATCAATTTCTGACATTTTCCTTTGAACCAGGCACCCTCCCCTCTTCAGAGCAGGGGGTACCTGGTTTAATGCTCGGGTTCTCCCATTGACTTCCATTATACTTGGGTGCTCGGCCCGAGCCCCTGAGCTCGATCAACACTACTGTAGACATTTACACAAAAGTGGAATAAATCCATACATATGGATGTAAAAGTAGAGCTGGCAGGGATGCACTGATGGGTGTAAAGAGAAGTCATCACCAGCAAAAGAACAGTGTGTGTCTAATGTTTTCCTTACCTAGAAAAGGTAGAGTGAGAAGATAAAATGTATACAGTGACTACAGACATGTTAAATTGAGTTAAACAGGCCCAGACTTCCTTTTTAACTCTAGTAAATACAAAACCAGGCAAACAAACCCATTTACAATGGGACCAAGTTAATGCTACTGTGGTATATTGATGCCAATAAGAACAAAGTAATAAAGTATTATATACATACACTACACAAGCAATGAATAGACATACTGTAGGCAGCATGTGGCTTCTGCACATAAAGCAAGTGTCTTGGTGCCCACAGTGGAAATGGAAAAATGACCGTCTCCCCATAAAGATAAGATAAAACTTTAAAGGGATTCTGTCACCAGATTTAACCCTATTAAGCTAGCTGACATAGCGATGTGCTAATGTCAGCTAAACCTAACTAGTATAGTCCTACTTTTATCTATGCCTCCGTTACACCAGAAATCTAACTTTTATTATATGCTATTAGCCTCTAGGAGCAGGGGGGGTGTTGTTCCTGCTCCTGGAGGCTCCGTCTCCCACCTTTGTCGCCTCCCTCTAAGTCCTGATTGACAGGGCCAGGCAGCGCTTGCTTCTGTCTGCCAGCCCTGTGCTCTGGTGAAATCTCACGCCGTTCAGTATTCGGCGCAGGTGCGGTGAGGAAGCTGGCAGCCCGCGAGCGTCTTTCCCTCACCGCGCCTGCGCCGAATGCTGAACAGCGCACAGGACTGGCAGACAGATTCGAGCACTGCCTGGCCCTGTCAATCAGGACTTGAAGGGAGGCGACAAAGGTGGGAGAACGGAGCCCCTAGGAGCAGGAACAATGTTTCTCCCCCCCCCCCCCCCGCTCCTAGAGGCTAATTAGCATATTACTAAAGTTAGATTTCTGGCGTAACGGGGGCATAGATAAAAGTAGGAAGAGGCTAGTTAGGTTTAGCTGACATTAGCACATTGCTAATGTCAGCTAGCTTAATAGGGTTAAATCTGTTGACAAAAACCCTTTAATAGTCCTACCATGCGGAAATTCACAGTGTTATAGCAGCACAGAGAGTACAAAAACGCCAAAATAAAGGCATCACAGTACAGATAAAAAAAAATTAAAAAGAAAAAGGGATATAGATATCGCAGCTCGTAGAATTCAGTCTCTGGATGGAATGATATCAAAAGGAACCGGTAGGAGATGAGTACAGTCTATCTCCGCTTGGGTCGGTGTTGGTTGTACAGCCTAACAGGAGCAGGGAGGAATGACTTCCTCTCTCTCACACTTGGGGTGAAGCAGTCGGTCACTGATGGTACTGCTCAACGCTATCACCGTCTAATGCATGGGATAGGAGTTATTCTCCATCATGGAGATCAACTTCGATAGTATCCTTCTCTCACCTACCACCTGCACTTGTTCTAGGGGGTTCCCCAGGATAGAGCTGGCCCTTCTAATCAGTTTGTCAAGTCTAGAGACTGTTATATATTATATAATAGTCTCAATATTATATTATGTTCTGGAATTTAGTATAAATAATCCACAAATACAGCAAATACTTCTGGAGGTTTAATTCTACATCATTCTTTAAAAGGTCGCAGCGCTGTTTTTTTCTTATACAAGCCTCCAAAACCCCTCCTTAAAGTCACACTGCCATAGAATTAGAACATAAGATTCTGTTTGGGGAGGTCACTGTATTGAATTCATTAATGATGCTATGATGATGATGGTGGGGGCGCATAGTGAAGTATCTAGTAGCTGCTGCATCCAGAAGGAGTAATGAATCGGAAGGTGGCCACATGCATGCATACCTTTTGTGCAGCTTTTATCATCAGGTCCTCCAAATATCTGCTCCTCCTGTGCAATGTAGGTGGAGCTTCAATGTGAAGTGCTCTTTGCATTGCCTCTGTTGCTTTATAGTCCCTCCCCTTTGCGCTGAGTCAAAGCAGCAATGGTGTTCCGGTTGGATACTTTATCTGTCACTCAGAGCAGAGTAGTGGGGCTGTAAAGTAGCTCAATGCAGACAGCACTTCACAGGAAGCTTCGCCTTCATCAAGTGCCAAAAACAGCAAAAGAAGACATATTTACCTCTTTTTCTCCCCTGCCATTTCCAGCGATGTGCCCTGGTCCTTCTCCACCCACTGATGTCATCTTTCTGGCTGCAGTGGTGACATTGCAGGTCATTGTGCAGCCAGTTACCGGCCTCAGCAGTATACGCGAGTCATTGCTGAGGCCAGTAACTAGCAGCACCGATGGGCTAAGTGCACAGAACATCACCGCTGCAGCCAGGAAATAAACAGTCAGTATCCTCAGCGATCAACTGATAGCAGCAGCCACCAGAGCTGGAAACAGTGAGTGCAGAAGCCAAATGGGAGCTGAGAAGCAGTAACATGGCACGATCACTTCACAGTAGCTAAAAAACAGCTGGTCGGTAGGGGTGCCCAGTGTTAGACCCCCACCAATCTGAAATTGATGACCTATCCTGAGGATAGGTCTCCACTACTGAGAGACTGGAAAACCAGTGTAAATGCTCAACTACTGGCAATTGTCTGGGAAACTGGATAATGTTGAAGATCTAGCTTTCAGAGTTAGGATGTCAAAAACACTTTATATAGCTAAGAACATGGTTTTTCGCTTGTTTACTACTACAGTGTGACTTTATTAGAAGTTTCTCAGGCCTAGGTGAGATATTGTGCTCTTTGTGGTGTTACTCCACAAGACTGCAGCGTAAATAATTAAATCCTGTTCAGATGACAGTAGGCAAAACAATATTATCAGGAACTTTATAAACTAACTGATGAAATAACTAAGAAAACCAAGTAAAAGGCTCTTAAAAAATGGCTCCCTATCAAAGGGCAAAAAGGCTTCATAAGGCTTCATAAGCTGTAAATCAGTTAACATCCCTGATCCATTTTTCAGTAATCCCAAGTGTTACTTCAAAGGATAAAGTGACCTGCACATAAAGGGTTTGTACATTTTGAACCCCCTATCCAGAAGTCCTACTTGTGCTTTCTGTGTGTCTGTTACTGGAAACTATGGGCGGAATTTGGCAATCTCCCGACATCAGTTTTGTGGCATAAAAAAGTTGCAAACCCAGTGATTGAAACTTTTTAAACTCCACTTGTGACAACTTTTGTCATAAGTGGCATTTCTAAGTCACCCTTGCCACTCTTGGTGTGGTGAGGGAGGGGGCCGGACCAACAGGCTTAGCACAATTACAGCAGTTTTCTGTCATAAAAGAAGATAGAAATCTAGGGCAGTTTAGAGCTGCCATATATTTATGTTTAGGTGCAAAAACTGCTGGATGATGCACCTGATATATCACAAGACCTGCTCCCTGTCATACATTAGCAGCATAATTCGGCAGCACTGGGGATATCACAGGCTCCAGGTTCATGTGGGCCTTTGGGCGATAAAGTCTCAGTGGGTCCCCTTGTGGCATTTTGCACGGTGCTTACAGCAATGAAACTGCATGTATTATGGATTAAATACCTTACACAGAGCATGCTAAAGAGTGGATATATATGAATCAGTCCTTATGTGCCTACTTTTATTTTCTACCCAGTGCGTCAGTCCCTCAGGTCTACTCACACATATGTGTCACCTCACAGTAGATATGCCAAGATATGCACCCCCTTACAGTAGATATGCCAGGATATGTTCCCCCTCACAGTAGATATGCCAAGATATGTGCCCCCTCACAGTAGATATGCCAATATATGTGCCTCCTCACAGTAGATATGCAAAGATATGTGCCCCTTTCACAGTAGATATCCCCAAATATGTTTCCCCTCACAGTTGATATGCCAAGATGTGTGCCCCCTTCACAGTAGATATGCCAAGATATGTGCCCAGTGCCCCCTTCACAGTGGTTATGCCCAGATGTGCCCCCTTCACAGGAAGTGAAAAAAATAATAAAAAAAATACTGCTCTCCTCAGTCACCTGGATCCTCCCATGGTCTGCACTCTCCATCAGCAGCAGGATACTGTGACACATCGCACTGCTGTGTAGGAGGAGCAGAGGATGATTCCCAGCCTGCCCCACTCTTCCTCCTACACAGATCAGCAGAACAATGTGTGAGGACATCGTGCTGCTGCTGTGGAGCGCTGGCAGCTGAATGGTGGAGCGAGGAGCGAATAGTTCCCTGCTTCAGTGCTTTCTGTGCTCCCTCCAAAGTAATAAAGCCCTCTGTGCCCCCTCCATAGTAATAAAGCCCTCTGTGCGCCCTCCATAGAAATAAACACCTCTGTACCCCTCCATAGTAGAAATGCCCTCTGTGTCCCCTCCATAGTAATAAAGCCCTCTGTGCCCCCTCTATAGTAATAAAGACCTCTGTACCCCCTCCATAGTAATAAAGACCTCTGTGCCCCCCATAGTAATAAAGTCCTCTGTGCCCCCTCCATATTAATAAAGTCCTCTGTGCTCCCTCCATAGTAATAAAGTAATAAAGTCCTTTGTGCCCCCTCTGTATTTAAAAAAAAACAAAAAACACAGTAACTACTCACCTTGTCCCGTTCCTGAAGCTCACAGTCCTCTCTTCCCTGCAGGCACAGATCTCTATGCAGCATTGTGTTGGCGGAGCTTATGCAGATTTCCAGGCTGAATGCTCCGCCCACACAGGCTGACAGCGCGATTTGTGTCTGCAGACTGAATGGTGGAGCAGGGAGAAGTTTTTCTGCTTTACCATTCAGAGCGCCGCCGGCCTGAAGAAGGGGAGGAGCGTGGGGAGCTGAACGGTGAGTGACAGGACCCAGCTCCCCGCGCTCCAGCAGTGAGCGCTTTTATCTATATTGAAGGAAGCGCTCATTGCTTCTGGATCCTGGCACCCTGTGAGAGCTGGCACTTGGGGCGGATCGCATCCACTGCCCCTTAGCACGCCGATGCGCTGCTTCACAATTATAATCAGCTGTGCAGTGGGCCCCCGCAGGAGCTGTGGGCCCCCGCACTTGCCCGGGTATGCCGGGTGCTGACGCCGGCCTTGACAGACTGGCATAGAACGCCAGTCTATGACAGATCTCCCTCTGTGCGTCTGCTAGAGACAGAGATGCCTATCCAGCTCCTGAACATCAAATCTGCCTATTCACAGGGTGATACCTTGCCCACCCCTATATAGACAGAATTGTTAATCCAGTGTCTTGACTGCCGATTCCTGCTGTCACTTTTGGAAAACACAGACAAAAGAAACCAATGTAGCTAGGAAACTACTGAACACAATTGTTAATGAATTGACAAAAAGACAAATCCATATTCATAGGGTTTGTTCATTTCAGATTTATTAGTGAAACGTTATTAACCTTACTGCAATTTATAGCTGGAAATAAATAAACCACATGAACCAATAGAAACCCAATATATATAGTGTTTTTCAAAAATGTAGAAAATAATAAAATAAAAAAGTCTAAATTGTTGACAAAGGTCCTGGCCTTTAAGATGTGTAGGGGTCAGACTCTAAATCTAGTTTAGCAGATATTAGGTATTTGTTCAGGTTAATAGTGCTGTACTTTGCTATATAGAAGACATTTACTAAGCACAGTCAGAAGGAGGAAGCTTCATGAGCAGATGATGTCTGATGCTGCTGCCCCCTGTTCAGAAAAGCTTCATGGGACAAGGAGGTCAAAATTGTTGGGGTGGTAGCTGCTGTATTTGGGGACACTGTGACTGTCATTACATTTAGAGACACTGTCACTGTAATTGTGGACACTGTGGCCATCAATAGCAGATCTGTTGCTGACTATCTGCACCCCTGCCAATCATTTGTTTAAAGGGACCATGGAAGGATCATGGTGCTTGTGGGGAGTGCTGTGGCCTCTTCATAGTTTTTATCGATCTGTCTACCTGCACACATGCTACTTAATATCTACAGTTCAGTATATTGCAGCTTCATTCCATTTAAGAGAACATATCAAAGATGAGAGTCACACCCTGCCCCCCATCTGAAATGATCACGGAAAAACCCTTTAAAATAATTAGGATCTCTAACATTTGCCAAAATTGGCATTACATTATGGGAAACATACAAAAGGCTATAGAAAAAGGTCAAGTGGCTACCCGCAGCATTCCCACTTTCACTCATCTTATGTGACAATTTAAAACATCAACCAGCAGGGGCAAATTGGCAATGTACCTCACCTGGAAATTTCCTGGTGGACCGACTGCCTTTCACATGGTCTCCACTCCTGTTCTGCTTAGGAGACCCCTGCCTAACTCTATATATGGCTATTTCCATACATAAAGTTATCCTTGGGGATAGGCCAAAACACTGTTAACATTCTGACACCGTATGAGGACACCCCTGTATATTTCAAATTTTTCCTGTCTCTACTTTTAAGCTGTTACCAGAGGGCTTAGCACTCACAACCTCCTGCTTGAGAGACAGAAGCCCTACCACTTGTGCTACAAAGCTCACTGTTGTCTATGAATACACAATACAATGCACTGGCATCTACAGATAATACATATACACACACACTATATACATCTTGCTCCAGAGCATTTGTGTGATTACTTAACAAAACAGTCTCTTGCTGCTATCCAATGACTTGAACTCATGAATTTTGTGTAGAAGACTGCTGCCTACCAGGTGTGCTACAGAGCACATTGTGCGTAGCTGATTGAATTTTTCAAACTAAAATGTACTGGTATATAGAGCATTATGCAGGAATTATTTTTGACAATTACAGTGGGTTTGAATCCTGGGATAACCCCAGAAGTCTATGTTATTTACTAATTACCAAGATATAATGGAGTCAAATAAATTACTTATTATAGTAAATATAGTAATGATAAAAATGTAATGGAGCAAAATAACTAACAATAAACACATTTTAGCTCTCTCTCTCTCTCTCTATATCTATATATATATATATATATATATATATATATATATATATATATATATATATGTGTGTGTGTGTGTGTGTGTGTAAGGCCGATTCATTGGCCTGTATTTGTGGGAGGGGCTAGGCTGCCTACTTCAAGGGTCAGCATCCCTCCCACTTTGTACGTCATTACAGCGTTTCCCCACCCACCCACCCTTACTATCCATTACTCTTAAAAGGGACGCCCTCTTTCAGGTGTCGCTACTACGGCGCGGTTGCAGCATAACTCTAACAGCTTAGGGGCAGGGTAGTCTCAGGTGGGACGAGGTGCATTCTCTTGGTTGCCACGACCACAAAAAAAAAATATATATATATATATATATATATATATATATATATATATACACAGTCCTGATCAAAAAATCATATTTTACTTAACAAGGTTCCAAAAAGAGCTTCAACATGCAACAAGAAGAAATGAGAGTGAGACAAAAAAAAATTGAGCATTCAATTAATTGATAATAACGATTAAACTGAAACAGGCTGTTTTTCAGCTGATCCAAATTTTAGGACCACATGCCTTTAAAAGGCCAAATCTGTGCAAAGATGTGGATTCATTGTGATTTTCTGTCAGGTAGTCACACGTTGTGATGGCAAAGGCAAAAAAACTCTCCCTTTTTGAACGTGGTCGGGTTGTTGAACTGCATAAGAGGTGGGACGCAGTAAGTCATTTGGAATTTCTTAAATAATAGTCAGGGTTATGGAACAAAAAAGTCAAGTGGAAGACCCAAAAAAATGTCATCAGCACTGAGCCAGAGGATCCAATTGGCTGTCCGTCAAGACACTGGACGATCCTCGACCCAAATTAAGGCCCTTACTAGTGCTGACTGCAGCCCCATAACCATCAGACGACATCTATGACTGAAGGGCTTCAAAAACAAAAAACGTCTTCAAATACCTCGTCTCCTTGAACGCCACAGAACTGCTCTTTGGACTTTGCAAGAGAGCACCAAACATGGGACATTCAAAGGTGGAAGAAAGTTTTATTCTCTGATGAGAAAAAATGTAACCTTGATGGTCCTGATGGTTTCCAATGTTACTGGCATGACAAGCAGATCCCACCTGAGATGTTTTCTACGCGCCACAGTGGAGGGGGCGCCATAATGGTCTGGGGTGCTTTTTCCTTCAGTGGAACAATGGAGCTTCAGGAAGTGCAGGGGTGTCAAACGGCCGCTGGCTATGTCCTGATGTTGCAGAGAGCATTCCTCTTGACTGAGGGCCCTCGCCTGTGTGGTAACGACTGGGTTTTTCAACTGGACAACGCTACAGTACACAATGCCCGCAGGACAAGGGACTTCTTCCAGGAGAATAACATCACTCTTTTGGCCCATCCTGCGTGTTCCCCTGATCTAATTCCAATTGAGAACCTTTGGGGATGGATGGCAAGGGAAGTTTACAAAAATGGACAACAGTTCCAGACAGTAGATGGCCTTCGTGCGGCCGTCTTCACCACTTGGAGAAATGTTCCCACTCACCTCATGGAAACGCTTGCATCAAGCATGCCGAAACTAATTTTGGAAGTGATAAACAATAATGGCGGAGCTACTCATTACTTAGTTCATGTTTGGAAGTTGGATTTCTGTTTTGGGGGGGTTTAGTTTTTTTTTGGAGGTGTGGTCCTAAACTTTTGATCAGCTGAAAAACAGCCTGTTTCAGTTTATTTGTTGTTTTCCTTAAATTGAAAGCTCAAAAAATGTTTTGTCTCACTCCCATTTCTTCTTGTTGCATGTTGATGCTCTACTTGGAACCTTGTTAAGATCCAGCCATGCTAAATATGATTTTTTTTGCCATTTTTCAAGTGGTCTTAAACTTTTGATCAGGACTGTATATAGGTGAAACTCGAAAAATTAAAATATTGTGCAAAAGTTCATTTATTTCAGTAATGCAACTTAGGGTACTTTCACACTAGCGCTTCTCTTTTCCAGCATAGAGTTCCGTCACAGGGGCTCTATACCGGAAAAGAACTGATCAGGTATATCCCCATGCATTCTGAATGGAGAGCAATCTGTTCAGGATGCATGAGGATGTCTTCAGTTCAGTCATTTTGACTGATCAGGCAAAAGATAAAACCGGCAAAAGAAACTGAAGACTTGCCTGAATGCCGGATCCGGCATTTTTTCCCATAGGAATGTATTAGCGCCATATCCGGCATTCAAAATACCGAAATGCCGGATCCGTCCTTCCGGTCTGCGCATGCGGAAAAAATGTGTAGAAAGATACAAGACGGATCCGTCTGTCCGTATGACAAGCGGAGAGATGGATTCGTTCTTGCAATGCATTTGTGAGATGGATCCGCATCCGGATGAGTCTCACAAATGCTTTCAGTCAAATCCAGATTGGCGGATCCGGCAGGCAGTTCCGACGATGGAACTACTTGCCGGATCACACTGCCGCAAGTGTGAAAGTAGCCTTAAAAGGTGAAACTAATATAAAAGATAGACTCATTACATGCAAAGCGAGATATTTCAAGCCTTTATTTGTTGTAATTTGGATGATTATGGCTTACAGTTTATGAAAATTCACAATCTCAGAAAATTTGAATATTGTGAAAAATCTCAATATTCTAGGCTCAAAGTGTCACACTCTAGTCAATAAATTAATCCATAAGACCTGCAAAGGTTTCCCGAGCCTTTAAATTGTCTCTCAATCTGGTTCAGTTGGAATAACAATCATGGGAAAGACTGCTGACCTGACAGTTGTGGGGGAAAGCCTGAAAAGGTAATTGCAAAAGAAGTTGGATGTTCCCAAAGTGCTGTATTAAAGCACATTAATAGAAAGTTATGTGGAAGGGACAAGAGTGGAAGAAAAAGGTGCACAAGCAGCAGGGATGACCGCAGCCTGGAGAGAATTCTCAGGAAAAGACCATTTAAAAGTGTTGGGGACTTTCACAAGGAGTGGACTGAGGCTGGAGTTAGTGCATCAAGAGCTACCACACACAGACGGATCCTGGACATGGGCTTCAAATGTCGCATTCCTCTTGTCTAGCCTCTCCTGAACAACAAACTATGTCAGAAGCGTCTTACCTGGGCTAAAGAAAAAATAAGTGGTCTGTTGTGGTCCAAAGTCCTCTTTTCTGATGAGAGCAACTTTTACATCTCATTTGGAAACCAAGGACCCAGAGTGTGGAGGAAGAATGGAGAGGCACACAATGCAAGATGCTTGAAGTCCAGTATGAAGTTTCACAGTCTGTGTTGATTTGGGGAGCCATGTCATCTGCTGGTGTTGGTCCACTGTGCTTCTTTAAGTCCAGAGTCAACGCAGCCGTCTACCAGGAGATTTTGGAGCATGCTTCCTTCCGCAGACGAGCTTTATGGAGATGGTGACTTCATTTTCCAGCAGGACATGGCACCTGCCCACACTGCCAAAAGTACCAAGAGCTGGTTTAATGACCATGGGATTACTGTGCTTGATTGGCCAGCAAACTCGCCTGACCTGGCCTGAATCTATGGGGCATTGCCAAAAGAAAGATGAGAGACATGAGACCGAACAATGCAGAAGAGTTGAAGGCTGCTATTGAAGCATCCTATTCTTCCATAGCACCTCAGCAGTGCCATAGGCTGATAGCATCCATGCCACGCTGCATTGAGGCAGTAATTGATGCAAAAGGGGCCCAAAGCAAGTACTGAGTATATATGCATGATACTTTTCAGAGGTCCTACATTTTTCTATTTAAGATCCTTTTTTAATGTAATATTCTAATTTTCTGAGATTGTGAATTTGGGGTTTTCATAAGCTTTAAACCATAATAATCTAAATTATAACAAATAAAGGCCTAAAATATCTTGCTTTGCATGTAATGAGTCTCTCTCATATATTAGTTTCACCTTTTAAGTTGCATTACTGAAATAAATGAACTTTGCACGATATTAAAATTTTTCGAGTTTCACCTGTATATAAAGTAGTATATAAATGTTTATTGTTAATTATTTTGCTCCATTACATTCTTGTGATTACTAAATAAATTAGACTTTTGCTGTTATCCCGTGTCCTGATATACAGAAATGTATCTGTAGATGCTGGTGTATTGTACTACTAAAGTTTTTTAGTTAGAGAAATTCCTTAGCAATATTTGTAGCAAGTATGTGGACATTAAAGGTAATCATAATTTCAATTCTACGTACAGAGAACAGAGAATGTCTCAGATATGTCTAAAAGATTAAAAAGAGCCTAAAAGTAAAGTACGTTGAAGCAGCGATAAGTTGTTAAAATTATATCTTTCACAACTGGAAACTGAAGGGACTTTAATATAATCTTCTAGAAAGTTCCCCCTTAAAGGGAAACTGTCACATTGAACAAGATGTGACCTACAGGCAGCATATAGAGCAGGAGAAGCTGAGCAAATTGATATATTGTGAAAAAAGTTATAGTATAACTTATGTTTTATACATTTAAAGTCATGCTCATTCTGGGCTTTGAAGTCAAGGAGGCAATCCTATAAGCGATTGACAGTTATCTCTGTACACAGTCATAGAGAGGAGGCTGTCAATCACTGATAGGACCACCTCCTGGACTTCAAAGCCCAGAATGAGCAGGAATTGAAATGAACAAAACATAGGTTATACTGAATCCTTTAAATCTATATACCAATCTGCTCAGCTTCTCCTGCTCTATAATATGCTGCCTTTAGCTTAAATTTAATTTTTCATGGTAACAGGGTTGCTTTAGAGGGTTTCTCCAGGAATAATGCGTTTTTATCAAGTGCCCATAGTCTGCCTCTCTGAAGATTATGAAGGTATATACTCTGGAATTTGGCACTTAGGTTACTTCTAGAGGGGGGTGATATGTTTGGGATTTGCACCCGAGAGAAACACCGGAGAAGTAGGCAAGGGACCAATCAGAGTGGTCCTCTGCCGACGAGCACTCCGATTGGTTAGTCTGTGTAGGCTAACAAACCGGAGGGCGGCAGTGTTAAAATGCCGGTTTCAGGCTCTGATCTCCACTCTGGAGATCAAAGCCTGAAATCAAGCTTGGTTCCCGTTTTGCCCCCATTGCATCCTGTGCCCCTGATGTCCCCTGTGCCTCAGCTGTGCCCCCAATGCCCCCCCTGCAGCCTTCCATGTGATTCCCCGGAATAGTATGCGATGGCGGCTCTGTTCCTGACATACAGCTGACACTCTGCTGCAATGTTTGAGATTGGTGCTGGCACCAATCTCTGCTATTTAAAGCTTAACGGGATCAGTAGCCGCCCGCGGCATCCATGGGGTTAATAGAGGGAGGAGGCTCTCTCCCCATCGGGCTGCCATGCTGCGATGGCAGAAGCCCGATGGTTACCATGGCAACCAGACACTTAGTGTCAGTGTAATACTGACAGTACAGTACATTAATAGTATTGCAATGCACTGTACAGCAATCAGCCCCACTTGATCTTCAAAAAAAAAGTGTAAAAAGAAATGTAAAAAAAATAAACAAAAAAAGATATAAAAATATAAATGAAAATAAAATAAGTTGCCTTTTCCCATATCTGCTCATTTATAATTGATTAAATTTTTTTTAAAATAAAGTACACATAAATGGTATCACCGCATCTGTAATGACCTGATCTATAAAAGTATAATGTTAATAATCCCACACTTAGTAACATTTACTGTGAACACTGTAAAGAAAAAAAAAAAAGAAAAAATGATGGCATTGCTGTTTTTGGCACCTCACCTCCACAAAAAATAATAAAAATTTAAAAAGTCATATTTACCCCAAAATTATACCAGTAAAAACTACAGCGCGCCCCGCAAAAAAAACAACACAGCTACATTGGTGAAAATTTTTTATGGATGTTAGTATATGGCGATGCTAAATATTTATTTTTAACACAAAAGTGATTTTATGCTGAAAAAGTAGTAAAACATAAAAAACTATATAAACTTGGCATCGCCAAAACTTTATCAACCCACAGAATAAAATTATCACATCGTATATACTGCATGAGGAACCCCATAAGAAATAAAAGCTACTGACAGAACTGCAATTTTTGCCCACCTCACCTAAAAAAAAAAAAAAAAAAAAAAAAAAGTATAAAAAGTGGTCAAAAAGACATAAGTACCCCTAAATCATACCAATAAAAACTACAGCATGTCCCCCCAAAAAAAATTCCCTTAGCTACATTTGTGAAAAGAATAAAACTGTTATGGCCCTAAAAGCAATTTCATGTTAGAAAATCCTGATGCTGCTCCTTCCCTTCTGAATGCTGCTATTTCCCCAAACAGCAGCCGTATTCAGGAATAAATGTATAAAAAATTATGGTGTGCATTTTCTCCTGTTATGCCCCTGAAAATGAGAAATTGGGGCTAAAACAACATTTAATTGAAACTAAAATGTCATTTTTCACTTTCACAGCAAAGTGTTTCTAAATTCTTGCTGGGTTAAAGCGATCACTTCACCCCTTGATCAATTCCTTGAAATTTTTCTTGAAAATTTTAAAAATTGCTTCCAAAACTCTAAACCTAATATCCTAAAAAGACAAAATGAAATTTACTAAATGATGAAAAAATTGCTAATTTTTCTAAACTTATCAACTAAACTTCACCACTAACATGAAGTATGATGTCTGTGTCAAGAAAAAAACAATCTCAGAATGGCTTGGATAAGTAAAAGCGTTTCATGAAAAATTCTATTTGCACCGAATGAGAATTTCCTCACGCTTCGTGGTAACAAATTATATTTTTTCCTAAAATGGCTGCTGCACATGTTAGGACATGGAGCAAGGTGCTCTGGGAACAAGGGATCATCCACAATGCCATGCATGCAGCCAATCAGCAGCCAGCCAGCCCCTGTGATGTCACAGCCCTATAAATAGCCTCAGCCATCTTGGATTCAGCCAATTTTCCAGTGTACTTAGTGCAGGGAGAGAATTCAGCAGGTGCTAGAGACAGTGCTAGGAAAGACTTCATTGTACTGAAAAAACGATTTACAAGTTTAGGGAAAGATTATTCAAGGTGTAGGGAAAGGATAGTGAGGCATTATCTACACTATAAAAGGAGAACAGGGTCCAATAGGAGAGTGAACAGCCTGGGTAATAGAAGCAATTCATTTACACCTTGCTTCACTAATTGGGGATCCAAATTGGTGTTATACTGCTGCTTTTAGGTTGTGTGAACTATATGATACATCACTAATTCCAGCAAACCTTGCTTTTGATTGGGGTGCAAGTTCTGTGTGATACAGCCATTTACAGGGTGTATTAATAGGAAAGTTACGTACGTCCTATTAGTCGTTCTACGTTGATTTTACATTGTTCTGCTTTTTTTTGGGGGGGGGGGTATTAATAGGAAAAAAAAAGGGAAAAATATATGTCATAATTGCCGTTCAGAGGTGAAGTTACATTGCACTACAGCCATTTACGAGGTGTATTAATAGGATAGATATGTACGTTCTATTAGCCGTCCTGAGTTGATTTTACGTTGTTTTACTTTTCTTTTTGGCGGGGCGGGGGCGGTGTATTAATAGGGGGGGGGGGGAAGAAAAAAAAATATGTTAGAATTGCTGTTCAGCCGTGAAGTTACATTGTACTACAGCCATTTACTAATGTATTAATAGGATAGATACGTACGTCCTATTAGCCATCCTGGGTTGATTTTACATGGTTTTACTTTTTTTGGGGGGGGTGTGTTAAAAGGGGAAAAAAAAGGAAAAATATATATGTCATGAATGGCATTCAGCGGTGAAGTAATATTGTCCACTGGGGTCACCCTTAATAGGGTGATCGTGGTGCTCCTCTGATAGGTATAAGTCCAGGCCAAGCAGGGCGAGATAGGGTCAGAGACCCAGCACTTGGATCCTGAAGACCCCATTGGTGGCACCACTTTGAGACCCTGTGGTAAGACTGTTCCTTTTTTTACTGAGCACTGGTAATCAAGGCACACTCGTGCAGCACATATTTTTGTATATTATTGTACTTAGGGCTATTATCTTATATTTATTGTTGATTAAAAGTTAAGCTTTAACAAGGTCACCCATTTTGTCGTTATATATAACATTGTACTACAGCTTTTTTTGGGGGGGATTATTTTAATTTTAATTTAATTCTTTTATTTTACAGTATGTCAGACAGACAGGTGACAGGCCCTTCAAAGGGAATGGGGAGTGGGCAAAATGTTTCTGTCGCAGGCAGCAGAAGAAGGGGGTGTGGCACGGGAGTCGCAGTGAGAGGCCTGAGCTCCTGGTGTCATCTAACGGTCGTGTCTTGACCAGCACCCCAGCGGTGCCTGAATTGTTGACTCCGTATTCGACTTCTTTGCAAGTGACATCAGACACCTCCAGGCAAGAGTCGGTGGAATCCTCTGACATGACGCTTAGTTGGCATGGCCCAGGAGTAGGCCCTGTGCCCCAACCTGTTCTGAATCTTACTCTGTCATTTTCAGTTCCCTCAGCGCGAGAAGTATTATATGCCGTAGGCTCGGCTCCACTTTTCAGCGAGGATGAGCTACTAGAGGACAGTCAGCAGCTACTGACCAGCCAAGATCTGGTGCAGACATCCGCCACTTCCTCTGGTAGGCGGGCAAGTAGTGATCATGAGAGTGGCGTGGGAGCAGGTGTTGCGAGCGGTGGTGGGGCTCTTGGCCCTGAGACCGTTGAGGGGGACATCAGTGATGTGCAGACAGTAGCGGATGATGATGATGATGATGTAGTCGATCGCATTTGGGAGCCGGGTGAAGAAGGGGCTTCATCATCATCATCAGGAGAAGAGGGTGGCAGCTTGTGCATGAGGCCGTGGCTGAGCCATCAGGGTGGCAGCATGGCAGTCAGTCAGCAGGGGGAGGTCGGGAGCCAAACGTGCCGGGGGTAGACCACCCTCTTCTCAGGAGCCTACCGGCCAGGAAAGTAGCATTGCAGGGGTTCACAGAGTCAGCAGTAGCAGTTAGGCCGCCGGAGGAGGTGAACATGGCCATTTGCCGAATTTGTGGGCAGAAGGTGAAGCGTGGCCAGGGTGCCAATGTTAGCACCACGGCCCTGCGTCAAAACATGCAGCATCACCATAAAGTGGCCTGGGAGAACAATGGCTTCGATGTGGTGGTTCAGCCTGCCACAGCAACTGCTGCTTCACCCAGTGGCATGCACCCAATTTCATGCAGTCAAGGCTCCACCTCCTCAACCGAAGGGAGCTGTCTGTCCTTCCCATCATCTGCTGGTCCTGATGCTCCTGCTACTCCTACTCCTCGTCAGTCATTCGGTCAGCAATCGATCACCGAAGCGATTGCCAAGAGACAACAGTATGATTGCACTCATCCAACGGCGCAGAAGCTGAACGTGCTCCTGGCCAAGTTGCTGGTGCTCCAGTCCCTCACTTTCCAAGTGGTGGACTCTGCACCTTTCAGACAACTGATGGCTTGTGCCGAACCAAGGTGGAGAGTCCCAAGCCATCTTTTCTTTGTGAAAAAGGCAGTACCAGCCCTGGACACATATGTAGAACAGAAGGTAAACCAGTCCTTGAGCCTGTCGGTTTCTGCCAAAGTACACGGCAGCGCCGACGTGTGGAGCTGTAACTACGGTCAAGGTCAATATATGTTCTATACGGCCCACTGGGTAAATGTGGTTCCTGCCCAGCCACACCAGCAACTTGGCCAGGTGATGCCGCTTCCGCCTCCACGTTCTCACGCTGTTGGTCCTGCGACAATGTCCGCCTCTGCTTTCTCACTCTTCACCATGTCCTCAGCCTCCACTGCAGGGACAAATCACAGTGCACCTCCAGCATACCATATGTGCAGGGCACGGTGGTGTCACGCTGTTCTGCACCTAGTTTGCCTGGGCAAACGGAGTCAGACAAGGGAGGAACTGCTAGGTGTCCTTCATCAAGAAATCGAATCATGGCTTTCTCCTCAACAACTCAAAATCGAAACCATGGTGACCGACAATGGGAAGAACATGGTGTCAGCGCTGCGTCAAGGCGGACTGAGCCGTGAACCATGTTCAATCTGGTTGTAAAGCGGTTCCTGAAGTCTTCAACCCATCTGCAAAACATCCTGAAAATGGCCAGGAAACTTTACATGCACTACAGCCACTAGTACACCGCAAAGCACACCCGCCTTGAGCTGCAGAACGGCGTCCCCCAACATAGGCTGATATGCGATGTTTCCACCCATTGGAATTCCACCCTCCATATGTTGGACCGATTATATGAACAGAGAAAGGCCATAAACGATTTCTTGATGATACAGGCGGACAGAGGTACTCCCTTGTGTAACTTCAATGTTAGCCAGTGGCAGCTCATGCGTAACACCTGCCGTTTGCTCGGGCCTTTAGAGGAGGCCACTTTATTTGTCAGTCGCCAGGACTACGGGATGAACAACATCATTCCACTGATTCATGTCCTGGAACAGATGCTGCTAAATCTGTCTGGCCAGGGGACAGGAGATGAGGCGACTACATCTTCAGGCCACATGAGCCCTCTGGGGGCTGAACTAGAGGAGGAGGACATTCAAGCACAAGCAATCAGCTGACGATGGTGTAAAAGGAGTGCGCTTCTTCTTGACACCAACATTGACCTGTAAGGCTGAGTTCACACTTGAGTTATTTGGTCAATTTTGGCCCCATAACTGGCCAAATAAGTGAAGTATGCAGTGATTCTAAGAGCGACGCCTATCATCTGCGTGTCATACTGACTCTCAATATTGTTTCACTACCACATGCATTTTACTGCAAGGCACAGTGTTTTACACCTCTAGACAGTCTCACTGCAGCCAGGAAATAGCAGTTTTTACGAATAAATTCGTATCGAATTGAATCTTTTCGGAAAATTCGTTGAACCGACCAAATCGGATTTTGGAGAAATTCGCTCATCTCTAGTCTAGATGTTAGTATATGACTCTGTTGTGCTACATAATCTTTGAAGGTGAGAAATTAGTTGTTCAGTTACTAGATCCACAGTAACCATTAATGAGGATGAGCAATCAAAAAGAAATAATGAGACTTTGTTCAGCTCTCAACATTAACCTCCTAAATACTGACTTAACCATCTATTCTGCAGTGAGTGGGAATGGATGACAAGGACTGCTGATGGCAGATGCTCTGCAGCATACTGTATACTGTCTGTAAATAAAAGCTGTAGGCAAGAAATGCCTGGACATACAAGAGAGTTCATTTAAAACATCAAGCTTCAGTCTTTAGCCATATTTTACAAAGTTGGAATCCCATGAATGCACTTTCTGGGAAAACAAACATAAATTCCGCTGCACAAATCTCAGAAATAATAAAAACATTTTGCCTTCCAGCATTATGTAGCATTCAATAAAATCAGACAATGTTTACTGCTATGATTATTTAGCTATCCTGGCTGTGTGGAGGCACCTCACTAGTACTGTATATGTTTTCATGTGCTGGTTTTGGGGATCTGATTGCTGAAGACTTCACAATTGCCATAAAGGAGGAGCCTCTGTTCTCTATGGAGTATATTGGTTGCTTCTGTTTTTTCCCCTGCATAGCACTGCTGTTCGGGGCTATTGCAGATCTCTGAACAGCCACTCTACACTGCGTGCAGAATTATTAGGCAAATGAGTATTTTGACCACATCATCCTCTTTATGCATGTTGTCTTACTCCAAGCTGTATAGGCTCGAAAGCCTACTACCAATTAAGCATATTAGGTGATGTGCATCTCTGTAATGAGAAGGGGTGTGGTCTAATGACATCAACACCCTATATTAGGTGTGCATAATTATTAGGCAACTTCCTTTCCTTTGGCAAAATGGGTCAAAAGAAGGACTTGACAGGCTCAGAAAAGTCAAAAATAGTGAGATATCTTGCAGAGGGATGCAGCACTCTTAAAATTGCAAAGCTTCTGAAGCGTGATCATCGAACAATCAAGCGTTTCATTCAAAATAGTCAACAGGGTCGCAAGAAGCGTGTGGAAAAACCAAGGCGCAAAATAACTGCCCATGAACTGAGAAAAGTCAAGCGTGCAGCTGCCAAGATGCCACTTGCCACCAGTTTGGCCATATTTCAGAGCTGCAACATCACTGGAGTGCCCAAAAGCACAAGGTGTGCAATACTCAGAGACATGGCCAAGGTAAGAAAGGCTGAAAGACGACCACCACTGAACAAGACACACAAGCTGAAACGTCAAGACTGATTTTTCTAAGGTTTTATGGACTGATGAAATGAGAGTGAGTCTTGATGGGCCAGATGGATGGGCCCGTGGCTGGATTGGTAAAGGGCAGAGAGCTCCAGTCCGACTCAGACGCCAGCAAGGTGGAGGTGGAGTACTGGTTTGGGCTGGTATCATCAAAGATGAGCTTGTGGGGCCTTTTCGGGTTGAGGATGGAGTCAAGCTCAACTCCCAGTCCTACTGCCAGTTTCTGGAAGACACCTTCTTCAAGCAGTGGTACAGGAAGAAGTCTGCATCCTTCAAGAAAAACATGATTTTCATGCAGGACAATGCTCCATCACACGCGTCCAAGTACTCCACAGCGTGGCTGGCAAGAAAGGGTATAAAAGAAGAAAATCTAATGACATGGCCTCCTTGTTCACCTGATCTGAACCCCATTGAGAACCTGTGGTCCATCATCAAATGTGAGATTTACAAGGAGGGAAAACAGTACACCTCTCTGAACAGTGTCTAGGAGGCTGTGGTTGCTGCTGCACGCAATGTTGATGGTGAACAGATCAAAACACTGACAGAATCCATGGATGGCAGGCTTTTGAGTGTCCTTGCAAAGAAAGGTGGCTATATTGGTCACTGATTTGTTTTTGTTTTGTTTTTGAATGTCAGAAATGTATATTTGTGAATGTTGAGATGTTATATTGGTTTCACTGGTAAAAATAAATAATTGAAATGGGTATATATTTGTTTTTTGTTAAGTTGCCTAATAATTATGCACAGTAATAGTCACCTGCACACACAGATATCCCCCTAAAATAGCTAAAACTAAAAACAAACTAAAAACTACTTCCAAAAATATTCAGCTTTGATATTAATGAGTTTTTTGGGTTCATTGAGAACATGGTTGTTGTTCAATAATAAAATTAATCCTCAAAAATACAACTTGCCTAATAATTCTGCACTCCCTGTATAGTAGTAGTGCTATGAAAATGCAACAGCTAGAACTGTGTCACAGAAGGGTCTTTAAAGTTTCTCCAGGTATTGTATTATTATAAATCAAAAAATCACACAATATTTAGAGTAGTTTCACTCTAGGATATTCCATAACTTTTTGATCCATTGGGGTCCAACCTTTGTGACCCCAAGTAATCCTGAAGTCGGTTCCCTTCACTGCAAACTCTTCACCGTTTTTGACTGTACACAGTGGCTGCAGTCCTTTCTCAGATTAGTGCGGATTCAAGAGGTCAGACCCCCAGAGAACAAAAAGTCATGGTATAGCCGAGTGCTCTGCCATCAGTTTATAAGATGCAAATAACCAGGATGGGTTAATAATCACTTACCTGACTGATCTAATGCCTCTGACATTCTGATGCTACTATAGTCTCAACTTCCTAATTTTGACCTGACACACAGAAAATGTCTGGAAATGTCTACTCAACCAGTCCTTGCCTGAAGCAAGTCACCTCCCCTTTGGATAGGTCATCAGTATCTGATCGGTGGGGGTGTGACACCCGGGACCCCTGTTGATCAGCTGTTTTAGAAGGTACCGGTGCGCACAGTCGCACTGCGGCCTTCTCGGAGCTTTGCCCTGGCCATATATGTCACATTTATTGGTCACATAACACAGGCACAGTTCAGCCCCACCAAAGTGAATGGGGCTGAGCTGCGATAACAACATACATACAATGTACTGTAAGCTGCAAGCAGACGACAGTGTTACTAGTGCGCCGATGCCTTCTCAAAAAGCTGATCATCGAGGTCCCGGGGTATTGGACTCCTACCAATCAGATATTGATGACCCCTTTAATTGTGGCTTACAAGGTGTTGCAATAAAGACATGGGTGACCTGTGGCACATTTATACATGCCATGTCCCTGTCTGTTTTAGCTAAAATCCGCCTAATGTTAATCCCTCAGCCTATAGCAAAGCCTTCAATGAGATGGAATTCATGCATGGGAAATTTCATGCTGTCATGTGGAAAACTCTATGGATATTTCATGGTATTGCTCCTTGGTACTGAAATAAATCATTTTGTGATCCTTTCTTTGCTAACCACTTTTGCTTAATCTCCATGTATAGGGACACCAATTACCCCACATGAGGTTAGTGGTAGCATGATTTAATTTATGTAGGCTAACTCTTAGAATATATGATTTGGAAACACTAAGTGTGTGCATTAACCCATTATACCCCAGGCCAGTTTTCGCACTCCTGCCCAAGCCATTTTTTGCAAATCTGACATGTGTCACTTTATGCAGTAATAACTTTGGAACACTTTTACTTATCCAAGCCACTGTAGAAACTATACCCCTTAAGTTACTCAAAGCTGATTTTACAAACTTTGTTAACCCTTTAGGTGTTCCAAAAGAATTAAAGGAAAATAGAGATTCAATTTCAAAATTTCACTTTTTTGGAAGAGTTTCCATTTTAATCAATTTTTTTCTTTAACACATCGAGGGTTAACAGACAAATAAAACTCAATATTTATTACCCTGATTATGCGGTTACAGATACACCCCACACGTGGTCGTAAACTGATGTACGGGCACACGGCAGAGCGCAGAAGAAGAGAAGCGCCATATGATTTTTGGAAGGCAGATTTTGCTGGACTGGTTTTTAGATGCCATGTCCGATTTGAAGCCCCCCTGATGCACCCTTACAGTAGAAACTCCCAAAAAGTGACCCATTTTGGAAACTAGGGGATAAGGTGCCAGTTTGATTAGTACTATTTTGGGGTACATATGATTTTTAATTGCTCTATATTATTTTTTTGTGAGGCAAGGTAACCAAAAAATGGACCGTTTTTATTTTTTACAACATTCATCTGACAGGGTAGATCATGTGCTATTTTATAGAGCAGGTTGTTACGGATGCAATGATATCAAATATGTCTACTTTCTTTGTTTCAGTTTTACATAATAAAGCATTTTTGGAAAAAAAAATATGTTTTTGTGTATCCAGTTTCTGAACGCCATTTATTTTTTATTTTTCTGCTGCTCGTCTTGTGCAGGGGCTCGGTTTTTGCAGGAAGAGCTGACGTTTTTATTGGTTCCCTTTTTAGGTACATATGTTTTTTTTGATCATTCATTATTACACTTTATGGGGCAAGGTGACCAAAAAATTGGTTATTTTGGCACAGTTTTTATTTATTTATTTTTACAGAGTTCACCTGACGGGTTAGGTCATGTGACATTTTTATAGATAAGATCGTTACGGACGTGGCAATACCTAATGTGTATACTTTTTCTTATTTATTTAAGTTTTACACAATAATAGAATTTTAGCAACCAAAAAAATTATGTTTCAGTATCTCCATAGTCTGAGAGCCATAGCTTTTTTATTTTTTTGACTGATTGTCTTTGGTAGCATCTCAATTTTTTCAGGATGAAGTGACGGTTTGATTGGTACTATTTTGGGGGGCATATGCCTTTATCGCTTGGTGTAGTGCAACAAAATAAAAACTGCCAAAGAAGCCATTTTTTGGCACCTAACATCACGTAAAGTGCATTATGTGATGTTAGGTGACAAAAAATTTTGTGCATTTTTTTGGGGGGGTTTTTTACGTTGTTCATGTGATATTTTTATAGAGCAGGTTGTTACAGATGCTGAAATACCTAAGATGTATACTTTTTTTTATTTATTTCACTTTAACATAATAGCATTTTTGAAACAAAAAAAATATTTTTTAATGTCACCATGTTCTGGGAGCTATAGTTTTTTTTCAATTTTGAGCGATTTTCTATTGTAGGGGCAAAGTGGGATGAGGTGATGGTTTTATTGGTACCATTTTATGGGACATATGCCTTTTTTATCACTTTGTGTTGCACTTTTTGGGATGTAAGAAAGGTTAAGAAATGACAAGCTCAGATTCTTGTCTACAAATGCTCGCAGTTTAGGGAATAAGATCAATGAACTTGAGGCTATAATGGCATCTGAGAATAGAGATGTAGTGGCTGTTACTGAGACGTGGTTCAATGGGAGTAATGACTGGGATATAACAATACCAGGGTTCTCTCTATACAGGAAAGACAGAAAAGGCAAGAAGGTGGGAGGGGTGGCCATGTATGTGAAAGATAGCATAAAATCTAATTTGATACAAGTTAGTGAGAACAATTTAGAGTCAGTTTGCGTTACCTTGCAGCTTGATAATCATAAGGTAACTCGTGTAGGTGTGATATATAGACTACCTAGCCAAGTCAAAGAATTAGATGATCTACTAGTTGAGGAAATAACTTCCCCCTTCAATGTCATTTTAGCTATCATTATGGGAGACTTCAATCTTCCTGAAACTGGAAAACCAAAATAGCTAGTTCTGCCAGGAGTACAGATATTCTAAATTCCCTACTGGGATTATCTCTACAGCAAGTAGTTGAGGAGCCAACCCAGAAGGAGGCCATTTTAGATCTAGTATTCACAATGGGAATTTGGTATCTGATATTACTGTAGGGGAAAGCTTGGGATCTAGTGATCACCATTCAGTGTGGTTTACTATAAGTACAGTGACTGAGTCACACCACACAAAAACAAAAGTTAAAAATTTTAGAAAAACAGATTTTTCTAAAATTAGATTAGTGGTATACGAGTCCCTAACAGATTGGAACAGTTTTATTGGAGTCCAGGAGAAATGGGACTACTTAAAAGTGGCACTATTGAAGGCAACAGAAAATTGCATTAGGCTTGTAAGTAAAAGCAAAAAAAGGAAGAGACCACTGTGGTACTCAGCAGAAGTGGCCAAAATCATTAAAAACAAAAAAAGATAGCATTTAGGAACTATAAAAAAAAAGAAAAGAGGATGACAGGCAAATTTATAAGATTAGGCTGAGAGAGGCCAAACAAGTTATAAGAGCTTCTAAAGCACAGGCAGAAGAGAAATTAGCTCAGTTAGGGAAAAAGGGCAATAAGGCATTCTTCAGATACATAAATGAAAAAAGGAAACTTAAACAAGGAATTACCAAATTAAAAACAAAAGAAGGAAGGTATATGGAAGAAGATAAAGAACTAGATGACTGCCTTAATGAATACTTCTGTTCAGTTTTTACAAAGGAAAATGAAGGAAAAGGACCTCAGTTAGGAAAGAAGACTAATGAATCTTTTGATGCATGTGTCTTTACAGAGGAAGAGGTTCTAAGTCAGCTGTCTAAAATTAATACAAATAAGTCACAGGGACCTGATGGGATACACCCAAAGCTATTAAAAGTGCTCAGCTGTGAACTAGCAAAACCATTAACAGATTTATTTAACCAATCACTGGCAACAGGAGTCGTCCCAGAAGATTGGAAATTAGCAAATGTTGTGCCCATTCTCAAGAAAGGTAGTAGGGAGGAATCGGGCAACTATAGGCCAATAAGGCTGACATCAATAGTGGGGAAATTAATGAAAACCATACTTAAGGAGAGGATTGTGGAACATCTAAAATCCCATGGATTGAAAGATGAAAAACAGCATGGGTTTACTTCAGGGAGATCATGTCAAACTAATCTTATTGATTTTTTTGATTGGGTGACTAAAATAATAGATGGCGGAGGTGCAGTAGACATCGCTTATCTAAACTTTAGTAAGGCTTTTGATACTGTCCCACATAGAAGGCTTATCAATAAATTGCAGTCTTTGAGCTTGCACTCCCATATTATTGAATGGATTAGGCAGTGGCTGAGGGACAGACAACAGAGGGTTGTAGTCAATGGAGTATATTCAGACCATGGTCTTGTTACCAGTGGGGTACCTCAGGGATCAGTTCTGGGACCCATATTGTTTATTATCTTTATCAGCAAAATTGCAGAAGGGCTAGATGGTAAGGTGTGTCTTTTTGCTGATGACACAAAGATTTGTAACAGGGTTGATGTTCCTGGAGGAATACACCAAATGGAAAAGGAATTAGGAAAACTAGAGGAATGGTCAAAAATCTGGCAACTAAAATTTAATGTTGATAAGTGCAAGATAATGCACCTGGGGCGTAAAAACTCAAGAGCGGAATATAAAATCAGTGATACAGTCCTAACCTCAGTATCTGAGGAAAGAGATTTAGGGGTCATTATTTCAGAAGACTTAAAGGTAGGCAGACAATGTCATAGAGCAGCAGGAAATGCTAGCAGAATGCTTGGGTGTATAGGTAGAGGAATTACCAGTAGAAAGAGGGAGGTGCTCATGCCGCTCTAAAGAGCACTAGTGAGACCTCATTTGGAGTATTGTGCTCAGTACTGGAGACCATATCTCCAGAAGAATATTGATACTTTGGAGAGAGTTCAGAGAAGAGCTACTAAACTGGTACATGGATTGCAGGATAAAACTTACCAGGAAAGATTAAAGGACCTTAACATGTATAGCTTTGAAGAAAGATGAGACAGAGGGGATATGATAGAAACTTTTAAATACATAAAGGGAATCAACAAGGTAAAAGAAAGTAATATCAGGAAGTATTACTTTACTGAGAGTAGTGGATGCATGGAATAGCCTTCCTGCAGAAGTGGTAGCTGCAAATACAGTGAATGAGTTTAAGCATACATGGGATAGGCATAAGGCCATACTTCATATAAGATAGGGCCAGGAGCTATTCATAGTATTCAGCATATTGGGCAGACTAGATGGGCCAAATTGTTCTTATTTGCCGACACATTCTATGTTTCTATGTAAGATAACAAAAATGGCTTTTTTTGACACAGTTTGTATTTTTTTCTTTATGGTGTTTATAGGACTGGGTGGATCATGTGATGTATTTATAGAACCGGTCGTTACAGACGTGGTGATACCTAATATCTGTGTTTTTTTTCCTTTTTGTTCTATTTTTATTATAAAATCAAGGGAAAGGCGCGTTTTTTTATTTTTTTACTTGAAACTTTATTTTTTCTTATTAAAAACACTTATTTGCTTTTTTAAAAACTTTATTTCTGTCCAATTCTGGGACTTCAACTTTTGAAGGTCTGATTCCCTCTGCAATGCATTACAATACATCTGTATTGTAATGCATTGCCTGTTAGTGGATTACACTGAGTAATACACTAACAGGTTGCCTAGGAGACCCAGCCTTGGGCTGGATCTTCTCCGTTCCTGTAGAAGGCAGGTCCTGATGCCGTGCAAGGCATCGGGCTGCCTTGTTACCCACAGCAGCGCGGGGACCCAATGGGCTCCCTCACCTACCGCATGCACCTTCTATGCCGCCATTGTGTTGCACATTGGCACATCTTAAGTCATGCCTCTTTCTAAAGGGTCCAAGTTCCTGTTCCCACCATGCCATGAATCCTTGTTGGAAATCTTGATAAAAGTGTCTAAAATACTCCATAAACATAGTGCAAGTCGTGTACTCCAGTTTTTCTTATACCGATACTTATAGAATTTGGGCATTAGTAAATTTTTGTCAAGCTCTGACAGGCAAGCTTAAGGAAAACAGCGAGGAGGAAAACCCACTGGCAGGTAGCAGCCGGGAACGAGGTACCCAAGCACAATCCCAGATCCAAGGTTAAGGCGGAATGCACAGGGTCAGAAGTGGAGGTTGGTCAAAGTTGGTACACGGAAAGTCAGCAGGGAACAGCAAACAAAATGCCTAGGAAGCTTTGCATGTCTCACCATAAGGTGGAATAACGCAGCACTGAACCAGGTTCTAATCAGGTCTTTATAGCCAGAGGGTGTGGGTGTGGACCGGGAACTTCCCCCAGCAAGGCCACAGCCATATCTAAATATGCGCAGTAGCTGCTGGGGCGCCCATAGTTCTGCCAGGCCGAAGGGAGGCCCATATCCTACGCCACACCCTCCAACCCCGAGGGGAGATGACGTCCCTAGCTTCCTGACAATTTTCTCCTATATGTTTTGTGTATGTCGTTTTGTATTGCACAAGGAAAACTACTTTTTGACTACTTCAAGTGGTGGTTTCCACTGTGGTTATAGTTGTAGTATCCATGTATCAGTACCTTTTGGAGAGAAACAAAATCCCACATCCACCGATGGGTGTATTGATTTTATGAAATAACGTTTTAGGAAATGTTCCTGGGACTTATGTATATAATTCAAATGGGCACTGGTGTCTCAACAAACTTTGCACAGATGAATAGTACAAGCGAATATAAAGGAACTTTGTAATATATGTGGGGATTTGCTCTGGTAGTCAGGTTAGCGGACGCAGTATAGAGGCAAGGAACCAGGTGGTAAATCAAACAAGAACATGTTGGTGGGCTAACTCCAACGCGAGCTTACGATACGGCTTGGGCACTACCAACTGTTCAATATGCTCACCCCGTAGTTGATTTACCTGGTACAGCATTTCCTACTGAACCACAAAACGGAGGAACATAGACTCGGCCCCCGGTTGTTGCGGCTCACCCTCAACTACTACCACATTTTCCCAGGCCCGAGACAGAGTCAGATCCTGGTGCTGTGCTGTACCAAAATTGGCTCCAGAGACGTTGAGGTCTGCCAACTCCGGACAAGGTGGCAAATCCTCCACATCTCCCACCATTACATTCAGTGGGGTTGGCTCCTCCCCTTCCACCGCAGTGGCGGCTACCCCTGCTGCTGGCCCTTTGGTCTCAGGTTCCCAGGGTTCTGGTTTCACCCCTGATCAACTGCCCATTTATTGGAGTTACTCCTACCCCATGGGTATTGGTGACTCTCGCCTCAGGCCACAGTGACAGGAAAATCGGGGAAGTCTATCCCAATTATTTGTTCATAATGTAATTTTGTGTCGACGGTCACCTCATGAGTCCACCTGCCCGCCACCGTCGATAGAGACATCAGGGCGGTGGGATAGTCCTTTAAGTCTCCATGGATGCACACGAGACCGACTTTTCGGCCAGTATACTCGGCAGGCCACACCAGGGCGACTCTTACCAGGGACACCAGGGTCCCTGAGTCCAGCAGCTCCACCGCCAGGGTATCTTCCACTTGCACTTGGCACACGTGACTATTGTCTATTGTCTCGGGGGTACCGGTTGCACACAGCCTCCTGGCATACATTGAGGGGCGGTAGCCATAGTTAGTGTCCATGGGTTCCCCTCGATGGGGACAGTCGGCCCTTATGTGACCAGGCTCTTGACACCGCCAACAGACCATCGGAGCTGGGTCTGTATGGAGTATATCCCGTGCGGGTTTTGCTGGCACTAGCCGCTTGGTCGAGGGTGGAAATTTCCAGGGTTTAACTGGCCCCCTCCCAAAAGAACCGCCCTGTAGATTTCTGGTGGCCTCATAGCGCTCCACCAGGTCGACCATCTCTAGGGCATTACCAGGGGTCACCTGGCCGATCCAGTGCTGGAGGGGGTTTGGAAAAGCCCTCCAGAACACATCAGCCAACAGACGGTCCAGCATAGCAGTGGGACTTAGTACATCAGGCTGCAGCCATTTTTGCAACCGGTGTAGCAAATCATAATACTGCGGTCGGGCGGGTTCAGCCGGGTTAAATTCCCACTGATGCACCCGCTGGGGCTGGACCAATACATTCACCCCCAGTCTTGACAGAATATCACCCTTTACGGTCCGGTAGTCGGCCGCTTGACCATCTGGTAAGTCAAAAAACACCTGCTGGGGTCCAGACGTCAGGAACGGAGCGACGACCTTAGCCCATTGGTCTCAGGGTAACTTCTCCCTCACGGCCACCTTTTCGAATACTGCCAGATAGGTCTCGACATCGTCCGAGGGTGTCATCTTAGGGATCGCTGCACGGACAGCTTTCCAGGCATCGTGCTGTAATAGCAACTGGTGAGTTTCCTGCTGCTGCTTGTTAGCCTCCCGCTGCTGCAAGTTAGCCTCCATAGGGGCTTTCACGACCGCCTCCATTTTGTCAGGGGACACAGGTCGTAACCTTGCCGGCTTGATATCGGACATACACCCGTGCCCGGAAACAACAAAAACTTTTCGGCCTTCAGGCCAGCCTCACTCCAGAATTGCCCGCATCCTCCACCAAATGTGGGGATTTGCTCTGGTAGTCAGGTTAGCGGACGCAGTATAGAGGCAAGGAACCAGGCTGTAAATCAAACTTGTGTTTTATTTACACTCAGCAAAACATAACAGTCTTGGTGCTTGTTCATACACAGCAAAACAAAACAATGTTTACCTGGAATACTAGGTGTCAGTTCACACCCGGCTGAATGCTCAGCCACAGAAAAGTTCACTGGCAGGCTTCCAGGCGGCCTGCACGCCTGTTTGCAGTCTTCAGCCTTCAGCACAGAGGACTCCACAGCTTCACTTTCAGATGGAGGTCAATCCACACCACCTTATAGTGCTTACTGCTTTATAAGCCTGCCAAGACCCAGCCTGGAACGTGGGGAGTAGTCACCCACCCAGCACTTTTGACTACACCCAGTAAAAGCCGTCCCGGATCAGCTTTACAGCCATACTAAACAGCTGAAGTATCAGACTGCAATCTGCAATAATGACACTTGATGACACATACCGACCATCAATGACGGCCCCTTGTTCCTTCCTACATATCATATGGGAGAAAATTACCACATAATGCCACTTCTTACCCCTCTGCCTCCTACACTGATCATTAAATTTCAATTCATTTCTATATTCATCTTGGGCTCTGCCAAAAAAAAATTCAATGGAGAGGAGGAGAAAGCAAATGCTTTAGAGTGAGCATGCAACAGAGAGACACAAACAAAGATGCTGCTGAAGCATCTACTAAGTGTTTTATCTCACCACAGTGATGGATTCACAGTTACACTACTTAGTACTGCTGATTACGGTTGGCCATGCTACTTCTAAGCATATGCATAGGAAAGCTCTCCTCTCCTGTGTGCTGTGTATGGGAGAAATAATAGCAGATAGTGTCCACCAACTAGCTCAGAGAAAACTGACAACTAGAGATAGAGCCTGAAGGTATAAATTGCCGAAAAATTATTATCATTATTAGCCAGAAATAGTTGTATTCTTCTATTAAACACATGGCAGATTATTTTTAACCCCTTTCCGACCAGCGCCTGCCCCATCAGCAGCTGGGGTCCGGCTTTAAGTCACAAAGGCAGTGCTATTTTTGGGGGGTACAATTTTTGTTGCAGTAGGGGTCTATAGTGTGAAACATCCTTATACAATGCCAAACTCAAAGAATACCGTGTTTTGCAAAAACACCAGTTGGTTTTTAAAAAAAAAAAAAGGAAAGGAAAATGCAATGCATATTTATATAAACTTTTTTGGATTAATCAACAGAAAACAACTGGCCAAACCTAAGCCCAAGTGTGGATCCAAGAGGTGGGAAGGGGTTTGGGCTTTTCTTGCACTGTAATTATTTGCAGTCTGTTACAAAGAACAAGGAGCAGCACAGTTGGAAGATTCAGAATTATGTTGGATGTGACTGTTCTGGGTGGCTCATCGGGAGATAAACTTCTCTGTTACAAAGGTCACCATATGTTCCTGCCTCTAAGTAAACAGAATGCTTTCTCCACCTCTGTGTGCTACAGACACATCTGATCTAGCTTGGCAAAATCTTTACTAACATAAGGGAGGAGAGCAATTGCATGCTCTGAACAGGAGAACTATGCCAGGAACGCTAATGACAGAGGCATTCCAATCTTTATTGGATGTCCACTCTGTCGCTAAATATTTGAAAATATCCTAAATCACATAATATACAAATAACAACTTTGTAGTTTGTTCACTTTGTAGTTTGTTTTCCATTTTTTCTTAAATGGATCTTGGCTGAAGCAATACACACTTGTTCAATCCCCCCACTATTCCTGCACCACTGTTTCGACGCACCTGACAGTGTCACTGCAGAAACAACGTGCCTAACTACTCCATGGGACTGCTACATTCACGTGAGGTAGTTGATCATATTATTTAACAAGGCACTTCCTCTTTTGTGAGAAAAAAAAGAAGCAAAAAAATTGTCTTCTTGTTTGGCTTTGAACTGATTACCTTTACACCAGGAACATAAACATAAGAATACTAAAGGGCCCTTTACATGGGCAAAGAATCCGCCACATAACCACTAACGAGCATTCATAGGGACCTGATGAACATGCAATTACTGATTACCTGATGAACATGCAAAACGCTTGTTCATCAGGTAATTAGATTGTTTGTGCAGGCACCTAAATCGTCGTTTGCCAGCAGCAGATTGTGCTGTGTGATCACGATCTGCTGCCAGCAAACAATCTGTATGTATGGGGAAGAGTGTTGGCATTAGCGATCGCTCCTCCTTCCTTCCAGACAATCGCCTGCTTATTTATTTAATTTAAAGAGACCTTAAGTTAAAAAAACAATGGCAGACAGTGGCAAGAGAGTTGCCAACCATCCAGAAATTCCTGGACAGTCTGTCTAAACAAAGGACTTTTTTCCAGTGTGCATGAAAAAAGATATGTGCCCACGATTTTTTTTAGGCTAGTGGTCAGGAGCAGATTGGGAACTCAAAGTGGCCCTGGAAAAAAATATATAGAAGTGGCCCCATGTTGTAGGCAGAGCCAAACTGTCACGAGGGTGTCGCGACCTATCTCTGACCCTATGGTGCCTGGGGTCAGAAGGTCGCAGCGGGTGGCTACTCGCTCGGTTTCTCAAGAGGTTTTTAGCTAGAGAAATTCTTCCCATAGACAACAGTGAGCTTTGTAGCACAAGTGGTAAGTCTTCTGTCTCTCATGTGAGTGCTAAATGTAATATACAGGGGTATCCTCATACGGTGTCAGAATGTTAACAGTGTTTGGGGCTACCCCCAAGCATAACTTTATGTATGGAAATAGCCATATATAGAGTTAGGCAGGGGTCTCCTAAGCAGAGCAGGAGTGGATACATTGCCAATCCACCCCTGCTAGTGGTACTTGTGCAGTTCACGGTTATTAAAGTTTTGAGCATTTGTAGAGCTCACAGTAAATGCTGGTAATCTGACCTATAGACATGTATTACATAGAATCTTTATAGTTCATTATAGTTTTCAGTTTGTCTGCAAAAAATGTTGGCTGTCCATGATTTTTGGACAAATTGTCCAGAATGAGTAAAAGTTTAGGTTGGCAACCCTGAGCAGCAGGCGCAAATCGTAGAGGGTCACAGTGCAAAGGCAGAATATAGACCCTTTTCTTTTAAATTGCTAACATGGGAGAAAAATGGCAGTCATAGAACTCCTCTCTGGTGACCCTCCTGGGACTCTCTGACTAGTCATAATTGTAAGCCATTGATGGGAACTAGTGATGAGCGAAGCGATCCAAAGTCGCTTCGCTCAAAACTTCATTTTAATGCTGTACGGAGATTTGTGTCCGTACAGCCTCAAAATGTATGTGCTCCGGCGAGGCAAATTCGTTATCACCAATAACTCCAGGATTTAATTTTTCAACTTGAAACTTGGTTCCGAAGGCGGCTTCAGTACCGAGGTACCAGTCGGTAGCGAAGCCGGCTTTGGATACCTGTTTTAAAGGGAGTGTTTCACCTATACTGACCATTATAGAACACGAACACCATTATCAGCATTATAGTCCCCATATTGGAATGCTACTTACTGTTTAGCTGTCCGTCGCTTATTTTCTTCAAAAAACACTTTTATTCAATATTCAATTAGGTCTGAAGGTGCCCAGAACGGCGTTCAAGCGGCCGATGCCCAGGCCCCTCGTCGCTATTCATATGAAACCCCTCCCCTTTCACCCTCCTGCGTACTTCATTCCCAATTATGGGCAGAGGCACAAGAGCGTTTAATGCGCATGTGCCGGAATGGGGAATGAAGTGCGCAGGCACGGCAAATCTTGTGAACGGTGCTGGCGCTGGATTCCTGAAGAACCTAGGGCGGGCCAGAGGGGTGAAAGGGGAGGGGTTTCATATGAATAGCGACGAGGGGCCTGGGCACCGGCCGCTTGAATGCCGCCCCTGGGCACCTTCAGATCTAATTTGCATATTAGATAAAAGTGTTTTTTGAAGAATAAGCGACGGACAGCTAAATAGTAAGTGGCATTCCAATATGGGGACTATAATGCTGATAATGGTGTTAGTGTTCTATAATGATTAGTATAGGTGAAACACTCCCTTTAAATGATGACCATACATTTTAATGATGTATGGAGATGGTTCTCCTAAGTTTTAAGCGAAGCGACTTCAGATCAAGGATCCGAAGTTTGCTCCGCTCGTCCCTAATGGGAACTATAAGGGTAATTTCTTGTGAGCAACGTTAGTATTATGGTACATTGTCTGTAGGCTCCTGTGCAGTCACACAGGTGACACATATGATATGTAAAGTGTTGTGTGTATGTGCAGCACACGCTATGAGGGTAAAGGGAGTAACAGCTGAGCTGACCCCATCATTTACTGTCAACGGATCCTATGCTATCTGCTTCTAACTTTATAAAATATGTATTACCTTTCATTGTATTCCTGCTCCCTGATTATAATCAGATGACTCCTAACCCTTCCTTGAAGTGTCCACAGAACATGCTACAGAAAGTGACATGGATAATACAACACACCATTTTTATGTTATTATTAAGACCAAAAAAAAAGATTTCAATAAGTCAATTCCTAACATAGATTCCCTTTAAATAATTTCATTTGAGGCACATATAAATTGCTAGACAATGTTTTTGCTGCAGGCAATAGGCATTTGATATTTATACAATGGGTTCTGTGTTCCAGTTTCTCTAAATGTGCTGACTTGTTCCCAATGACCCAGCAACACACAAGGGTCAATATGTGGAGAAGCTTCAATTGGGCAGTTAATCTTGTAGAACCATAAGTGGCACAAGTGTGCTCAATAGACTTCATTTGGCCTGGGAATTCATTGCTTTCTTGCAATCATTCTTCAGACAGAGATACTGTTTATTACATCCTAGGGATAGCAGTGATGACACAATGTCCACTGCAATGCCACTTCCACATCTTCGGAAATTTCACATCTACATCAAATGTCTGTGCTGCATTCATGGCTTAATGTGTATATGTATTACAATGTGTTCAATTACCGTAAATGATGTTCATCCAGAACATGTGTGAAGCATGGGACTCCTAAGCAGAGCAGGAGTGGATACATTGCCAATTCACCCCTGCTAGTGGTACTTGTGCAGGTCACTGTGATTGAAGTTTTGAGCATTCCTTCCCATCAAAGCATCAGGTAGTACAAGATTTAGAGCAAATCAGGGACCAGTTTCACTCCACATCTTGGTGATTTGATAGGGAGGAATTTTGTCCGGTTGGTGAGTGCCATGTTCTGGATGAACTCTTTATACTGACTTGCTGTGCAGTGGTTCATGAGTCCCAACAGTAATTTGGAGAAGACATGGGGGTCTGTGCGTACCGCTGTAGTGCCTGCCTCCTTCTATTATTGTGGACTTTTGATACAGTAAATGCATATGAGGATTATCAACCAATTTCAGTTATCCCTGCTTCATCTGTAGCAAGAAATCTAGGTATTAAATAGCCGTTTATTGCATGTCGGGAAAATGATGCATGGGTTCAGATATCCCTTTATCGTCTCTTTCTGTGGGAAGTGGAGGCAGTAACGGCAAGTTTAAAATATGCTGAACCTCCAATGAGGTAAAGACTGTGGAATATCATAAGATTCCGATGACAAATTAAGAACCCTGTGTTTTAACAAAAGAACACAACTTCAAATAAAGTCAAAGTGTTGTCATTTTAAGCACAGACAAATCATACAAATGCTGGTGGATAATGTTTAATAAATAAAATAACAATAGACACTATTTATGGGAAATGTACTACAATGGCCATGGTAAATGTTGCCTACACTTAAAGAGAACCTGTTACTTTCTGAACTTTTTTAAATTTTCTTTCAGGCCCACTCCCCATTCCTGCTTTATCGAGGCCAGTAGTTTCAGAAAACAAAATTCAAATGAGCCATGTACAGTATATATAAGGTCCCTGGTAGGGCAAGTGATGTCCAATCACTGCAGACAGTGCAGCATGATCTCGCAATGATATACCTTGGGGACAGGGACTGATTTGAGTAATCTGTGTACTGCAGGATACCTTGGCCATATATAAGCAAACACAAATAAGTATTTAATAAATTATCTGTAAAGACTATTCTGGACTACTAGAATTTATTATGTTAAGGGGTTTGCCATTTTTTTTATTTTTTATTGATGGCCTATGATCAGGATAGGCCATCAATAGCTAATCGGCAGGGTCTGGTCTACACTGAACTACACTGCACAGGCAACATTGTAGTCGACAGCATTTGTCACAGTAATGTTGTCGGTGCTCTGTAGCTATTCTGGTGACGAAGCTGCACAGAACAGCTGATCAAAGGAGGTGCGGGATGACGGACAACCGCCGATCATCAGCTAGTGATGGCCTATCCTGATGATAGGCTATCACTTAAAAAAGGCTGGACAAGCCCTTTAACTTTCTATTCTTTTTGCTTTCTTATGTCAAACCTTACACACTACTTTGTGCAGATTACTTGATATCATCTGTCCATCGATGTCCACTCTGGTATCAAGCAGTTGGAAGAAAGGTGTTTGCTTACTACCAATTAACTTAAAGGCAATGTATCATCAGGAAATGACCTACTGTTTAAATCACGTTTTTATGTTTAACATATTTTTAACGCATTTTTGATAATGTTACTTTTCATTTTCCATGTCATTATCAATATTTCAACAAAAACTATAAAACGCTGCAGTTCTCCCATTGGCCACTAAGAATAAAAATAGGTGCTACATCTTGGCCTGTACGCTAGTTACCTTCTTATTTATACACAAAGGTGATATCATTACAGGCAGGATTAGAATGATGGATAAGACAGGATCCACCATTCATAATGGGTGATTGTCAAAAATTATCTATTCTTACCTTGTACAATGACCTCTGCACAGGTCACAGGGCATGACTAAAAGACTCTCCCATAGAAGACAATGAGGTCCCCTCCTAATCATTGTATCTATGGACCATGGGGCTGCCATAAAGCAGTTTTCTTAATGCTTTGTAAATTATGCTAAGAACAGCTCAGGCAAAATGGCCGCCCCCATAATCATGTTCACAAAATAAAATAAATAAATCTGTAATCAGAAAATAAAAAGGGATAACAAAAAAGGGGGATGTGTTACTATCTGTTTTTAATTGGCAGAAAAAAAATATTTGACACAATTCCTTTAAATACTTATTATTAGTCTTCTGACCGGGTAATGGTCCCAATTCCTTGTTTACTGAGATGGTTTGCTTAGCTTTTTGTACTTCTTACGTTAAAAAGGTCATATCCCTCAATGAGCAAAAACGGAGTTTGCTTGACAACAATGCAATAATTAGTGTGTAATCTGTTCAATTACAGGTTTGTAGGTCAATTGTGGACATGTTTCAGCAGAGTTGTTGAGTTCTTCAGTTTGTGTTTGGAAGTTTGCCTAGCTGAGATAGAATCATTACCATTGTAAAGGGAGCAACACATTAAGGTGCACAGTGATTTCTCAATACGATAATTGAGTGAACTACTTTATCACAAATTGTGGGTGCAGCTCCATCAATTAAGCTGATGGTTGCTTTGTTAGTATTGATCAACCACACTACTACAAAGAACTTTGCTTTTCTATAAATCTGCCTGACAGCTACATCATTTTTCTGAAAGTATTTTACTTTGGCCATACACTGGTAGAGAACTGCCCACTTTGTCCCCCAGATGGGGAAGTAAAAAATGATGGCTGTTGTTGAATGACCCTGAGTTTCACACATTTCACTTTATGCATCCAGTGGACAGGTGGCATTGGATTGGTGGCATTGTGCTCCTGCCAGGCACATGGAGCACAAAACAACTGTTGGTGCCTGCTCTGATAAAGGAGAGCGTGGGGTCTATTTTCTTATACCGTAGAGGTCTCACATCTCCATGCTGGCTCCCAACTTTTGGAGCTGAATCCTACCTCTGGCTACAAATTATCCAAATCTGCATCTATATAAATGCATTGAAATATTTTATAGGAATTCTTTGTTGGTAATGATGTATGGCAATAATATTTGTTATATTGGCCTTTGTATGGCGGCAGCACAACATTTGTTCCAACTTTTAAAGCAAGTATATTTCTGTTCCTGGTGGTGTAGACTGGAGTTCCTGTGTGCCACTTTTATTTTCCTTCTTCTATTGATGGTGTAGCTTACATATTCAACAATTTCCAGACCGCCCGTTGACTACATACGTCTGGGTGGTCCATGCATATCTCTGCAAGAACATTTCTTCGGGTGGGGCTGTGGAATGGACACACAGATGTGGACAGCACACGGTGTGATGTCCACATTTTTTGTGGCCCCATTGAAATGAATGGGTCCAGATCCAATCTGCAAAAAATGAGGATCCGATGTAGAGCAAAAAAAACGGTTGTGTGAATAGGACCTTAGGGGGAGATTTATCATCTCATTACACCTGGTTTTTGGTGTAAAAAAATAAGAAATACCCGTTTTTTTTTACTTTTTAAATGCTATTGCAACTAAATCTAGTTGCAACTGACATCTTTACGCTGTAAACTTTCAGAAAAGGGGGCACGGAGAGTGTGGTGAGTAGTTCTGGCACATTTTTCAACATTTATGCAAGGAAAAGGAGTAAATGATGACCAAAATCAAAGCCAGCTATGAGATGAAGTCTGGCAAAGCCTGCTCCTCGTCATAACTGTAAATGCTTCCTCCAGCGTCGCAGGACCTATGAAGACTGGTGTAGCACATGCAGATCTTGATAAATTGGGACAGTAAATTTGGCTGAGCTACGGGTGTGCATTATATATGACCTGACTCCACAGCGGTATATGCAGAAACACCAGATGCACAGTGACTGATATAATAGGAATAGGTAGCGGTGAGAGCATGGCCTAGGGCTCATGTACATGACCATATGCCTTTTTTCAATGTTTTGCGGGCCGTTTTAACGGATCCATTTTTCTGTTTTTGTTTCAGTAGTGTTTCCCGCTCCGTTCCATTTTTCCGTTCCATTTTTCCATATGGCATATACAGTAATTACATAGAAAAAATTGGGCGGGGCATAACATTTCCAATAGATGGTTTCGCAAAAACGGAATGGATACGGAAGACATACGGAGTACATTAGTTTATTTTTTTGCAGACCCATTGAAATGAATAGTTCAGTATAAGTAATGCATACTGAACTAAAAAAAGGCCAGTATACTGAACGCAAAAAACGCTTGTGTGCATGAGCCCTTAAGGAGACTCTGCATGATATTGTCCCTACATCAGCAGTTCAGCAACCTAAAGACACCATACAATCACATACCCCTGAATCAAGAAAAAATTGCTAATGCTGCAAGTTTTTATCTGCAACACATGACAACTACCATTGCTGTCTTGTAAGTCGGACTCTGCTACCTTTATAGGGTTTCTGTCACTAGAATTTTCAGTATTAAACTGGCTGACATTAGCGATGTGCTAATGTCAGCTGCACCTAACTCTGCTATTGTAATGATTATCCGTGGCCCCGTTACTGTAGAATTCTTAATTTTATAATATGTAAATGAGCCTCTAGGAGCAGGGGGTGCGTTGCTCCTGCACCTAGAGGCTCCCGTCTCCCACCTTAAGTCACGACTTCCAAGTGTTGATTGACAGGGACAGGCATCGTTCGCATCCTTCTGCCTGCCCTGTGCCCTGGGGAAATCTCGCGTTGTTCGGTATTCTGCGCAGGCGTGGTGAGGGTAGGACGCTCGCGGGCTGCCAGCTTCCTCACCGCAACAATGACCCTAAGCACTTAGTCAGGACAACACAGGAGTGGCTTATGAACAACTCTGTGAATGTCCTTGAGTGGTCCAGCCACAGCCCTGACTTGAACCCAATCAAACATTTCTTGAGAGACCTGAAAACGGCTGTCCACAGACAGTCCACATCCAACCTGACAGAGCTTGTGAGGATCTGCAGAGAAGAATGGCATAAAATCCCCAAATCCAGGTGTGCAAACCTTGTGGCATCCTACCCAAGAAGACTGGAGGCTGTAAAGGTGCTTCAACGAAGTACTGAGTAAAGGGTCTGAATACTTATGTCAAAGCAATATTTTAGTTTTTCCTTTTCAATAAATTAGTAAATATTTCTTATTAGTAAAACTTTCTAACATTCTGTTTTCATTTAGTCATTATGGGGTACGGAGGGCATAGGGTTTGTAAATTGTAAGCCCTTATGGGCAGGGTCCTCTCTGCTTCTGTACCAGTTCGTAACTCATCTCGTTCATGCTTATTGAACTTTAATACAAGGCACTTACTAATGTATTGTGATTGTCCATATTGACCCCTTTGCTGGCTTGATTAAACTTTCCATCATATTATACACAGGGGTAACGGCCACCGCTGCAGTGCAGATTCAAAGGGGGGGGGGGGGGGGGGGGAGCTGCTTCCAATGCTTGTCGGTGCACTCCCACTGTCCCAGCCAGCGTTTTTTCCTATAGCGTGCAAGCACGACCAGCACAACGCTTGATTGCAGGCTGGTCATAACTCCTGGGTACAAGCAGTGTATAATGTCATGGATAAATTAATCCAGCCAGCAAAGGAGGCAATATGGATAATCACAATACATTAGTTAGTGGCTTGCATTAACTTTGTCTTAGAGCTGTGCGATTCATTAATTTGATTAATTTGCGTTCTTGCAGCCAGGCGATGTCCATTTTATTAAATATTGTGAAATCGATTTTCTTTCCTCTGGGGTGCCGAATCAGCACAGGATGTACTGGTCTTTTAACGCTGGGATCACACCAGAGCGTACTGAACGTACGCTCTGTATGCGCGATCGTACGGGCATTTACAATCGCGCATACAGAGACAAGCGAACGCCCAGTGTCGCGCATTCCCGGAAGTCTATGTACGGGAACGCGCGACACTACGCCCCAAAGAAGCTCCTGAACTTCTTGGGGCGTCTGGCTTTTGACAGCGCGACCGTACACGCTGTAAAACGCCCAGGTGAGAACCATGCCGATAGGGGAAGCATTGGTTTCTTCTTGTTGAGCGTTTTACAGCGCGTAGGAACGCGCTGTAAAACGCTCAGGTCTGAACCGGCTGTCAGTCCCTGCTGCCTGGACTATTAATCTAGGCACGGGCTGCAGAGAGTAGCCCGTGCTGCGCTAATACTCCAGATCACAACGGGAGCCGGCACTGGCTGTAGCCGAGATCCTGCTTTAATGGTCGGTTGATAGAGAGCAGATGTAAGTGGCAGGGGGAAAAGGGAGGAGATGTAAGGGACGAGGGGTAGAGAGTACGCACTGCAGTTCCCTGAGCAAGATATCTCCATCCTGGACTACACATGGCCAGGGCCGGACTGGCCTACCGGGATACCGGGAAATTTCCCGGTAGGCCGCTGGCCCTGGGGCCGCTTTAAGATATTCCTGCACTTATTCGGCGGCCGGCAGGCCGAATCCGAAAGCTCTGACTCTGAGTTCTGTAGTGGTGGCCGGTGGGTGGAGCTGAGCAGGCCGGCCGGCCTCCGTGGGAGCGGCACTACTCCCTCCGACCACCTGGTGTCGCTGTGAGCGGCAGCCCCTGATCCTCCTGGCGGGCCTGGCTGGCTGTCCTGTGTGTGGGCGGCCGCCCCTCTCTTCCTGCAAGTGGCCTCAGGCTCCCACCGCCTCACCTCCAGATTCAATATGCCGGGCCCAGGCCGCAGACCAGAAGCAGAGCCAGACCCAATGTAAACACAGCCCTGAGAGGACTTGAGGAGCCGCAAATACTGGGGGTAAGAAGGGGCCAGGCTGTGCCCACATGTGACTGTGCAGGCTGTCAGGGTTATGTAGTGTATATTATTTACATACAGTCTTATAAATTATAAGACTGTATGTACACTAATATACACTACATAACCCTGACAGCCTGCACAGTCACATGTGGGCACAGCCCTGGCATCCAATACATGTCACAGAGAGCTATACTGTGCATTATAAGCTATACTGCACAGTATAGCTCTCTGTGATATGTATTGGATGCCAGGGCTGTGCCCACATGTGACTGTGCAGGCTGTCAGGGTTATGTAGTGTATACTATTAGTGTACATACAGTCTCCAGTTTAAAGGAATCTCCAGGAGTGGCATCAGCTGGGCAGATCAGCATCTAGGATCTGGGCTCCATGGGCCCTCTGTGGCCCTCACATGCATCACAGCAAGGAGATGATTGGGGCAGTTGACAGCAGGGCTCTGGCTGGAGGTAACACTTTGTGAAAGGTTGTCACACAGGTTGTCAGGGGCTGGGAGGGGAGAACATCTTGGTGTGTAACCTGGTGTCACTGTGCTGTACCAAGGATCTGCTGGGCATGGAGCCTCCACAGAGGGCAGGGAATCAGATTGACTGAGGAGGGCTTGTACTTTGGAGAAGAATATGTGGCTTCATGTGACAGAGCAGATGAATCGCACAGAAGAGTGTGTGGATGAGGATACGTCGTGTCTCCAGGAGCTCTGCCCCTGACATCTCCAAGTGACAGACACTGCTGGACCCCCCTGGCACCCTGTACACATTATACATGCACAGTATAGCTTTCCCTGATATGTATTGGATGCCAGGGCCATGCCCACATGTGGCAAGTGGCGGTGCATTATACACAGCAGCACGGTGTCCGGTACTCACACAAAGACGTGGTAGACAAATGCCCAGCCCCGGGGTCTCTCCAACACGTTGCACAGGTAGTTATGCAGCCTCCAATACTTCACGTTCCTCCGGCAGCTCTGGCTGCTGTTATACGACAGCGGCTTCCCCAATAAGCTCATGCAAGCTCCCTGCTTCCCCCGGCGGCTCTCCTGCAAGCCCCCTCCCGATCCCACACCACTGCCCCTGTCAGTGTCACTGGTGCCCAGGAGAAGCAGCCCGTCCCCTCTACTGGAGTTCAACAGCACCCTGTTGCCCCGACCCGTAGTAACGGTCCCTGCCCCTGCCTTTACCTCCAGAGCTGCTTTTTATCCAGAGCCTCCCACATCACCTCCACTATGGTTGCGGGACATGGCATCACCGGCGTGGGCACAGAGGGCTCCGGGTGCATGCACAGGGACAGGGTGGCAGCGCTTCCTGGCTGCAGACTGTCAGATCTGATCACAAGTTGGCACCAGCCATACATACATGAAGGCTCTGTGTGCAGGGTGCCAGGGGGGTCCAGCAGTGTCTGTCACTTGGAGATGTCAGGGGCAGAGCTCCTGGAGACACGACGTATCCTCATCCACACACTCTTCTGTGCCATTCCTCTGCTCTGTCACATGAAGCCACATATTCTTCTCCAAAGTACAAGCCCTCCTCAGTCAATCTGATTCCCTGCCCTCTGTGGAGGCACCATGCCCAGAAGATCCTTTGTACAGCACAGTGACACCAGGTTACACACCAAGATGTTCTCTACTCCCAGCCCCTGACAACCTGTGTGACAACCTTTCACAAAGTGCTACCTCCAGCCAGAGCCCTGCTGTCAACTGCCCCAATCTCCTTGCTGTGATGCATAAAGAAGCATGTGAGGGCTACAGAGGGCCCATGGAGCCCAGATCCTAGAAGCTGATCTGCCCAGCCGATGTCACTCCTGGAGAGTCCCTTGCTGCTCTCTGTACAGGAGGGGACAGTGATCACACAGCTCTCTGCATCCAGCAGGCTGCTCAGCCTCCACACAGGCAGCTCCCAGCAGTCTACTGTGCCTTCATACATAGAAGCCTGGAGGTCACTTCCAGGCAGCTGAAACTCCATGCATGGTGGTCAGAGTGGCTGTGAGAAGCTTGGAGCCCACCACCTCCAGGCAGATGCACTTCAACAACTTTTCCAGGAGAATCCAGCAACTCTGTGACAGCAGGAAGGGGTTGCCAGTCACTCACTTGTCCCTGTGCAGCCTGCAGCTCCAGTCCTTCTCCTGGTGCTGCTGCTGACATACATTCAAGGGGGACAGAACGGGAAGGGGGGGGGGGGAAGGGGGGTGAGGAAGAGGGGGAAAGCCAGGTACTTACAGGAGGACTATATCTGAGTATAAATTAAAGGGGTTGTTCGGGTTCAGAGCTGAACCCGGACATACCTCCATTTTCATCCAGGAAGCCCCCCTGACTTGAGCATCGGAGCAGTTCATGCTCCGATGCTCTCCTTTGCCCTGCGCTAAATCGCGCAGGGCAAAGGCATTTTTTGAAGATCTGGTGACGTACCGGGGCTCTCCATGGGGCTGCCAGGAAGCCCAGTGACGTCACCGTCGGCCGGGATTTAGCGCTGCCCTAGCCAGTAAAACGGTAATATGAACAATGGGGTTCTACAAAAGAGCTATTGTGGGGCAAAGTTCATATTCGTGTTTACACACGTGTTTTAAAATGAATGCTTTCCCCTTTTATAAACAAGTAAATAATGACGCAACGCCGTGGGGGCTGGTGTGCAACTTTTTCCAGGGCTGGTTTTTATCCCCAGTCCGGCCCTGCACATGGCTGCCGACCAGAGCATCAGTATATCTACAGTACTTAGAGGGAGGACTGAAGTAGGGTATGTAATGTATATAGTGTAAGGGGTTACACTCAGGCAGGGCGGCGATGACAGATTCTCTTGCAGACCACAGGGTTAAAGTCCAAATGCTGCTTTATTTATCACACTCCGGCAATACAGGCAATCCCAGTTATAATTCACTGGGTAAGGTGAAGGACCAGCACCACAAAACATAAACCAAACCAAAATAAACACCTGCCCATCTGGGCCCTGGCTAATACAGTGAAGATCCTAGTTTACCTATTAAACACAGGTCACACAGAGAACTCGGCTTCTCTAGCCAGCAGCACAGCCATCTTCCCAGGCTTTCTCCAGGCATTCCTCTCCACAGACTGACTGCATGGACTGTGCTTTATTTCCCCTTGATGATCCCAGCTGGGGATCCCTCAGGCTATGGGAAAACCTGTCCTGGATTTTATTTACCTCACCCAGTTAAGGAAGCTGGGTGGGATATACACCTTTCTGTTCACCTTACCACAATAGATACTCTCCTCCATTCCTCCCTTTATAGACATTATATACCCTCCTCCAGTCCTCCCTCTATACTAGGGCTTTATCTATTTCGCTTTCACGCTGCCTCCTGGCCCGCCTGGCCATGTCACTTACCTGATCCGCCCTGCCACGTCATTTGCCTGGCTTGCCCTGATGTCTTTTACCTCCTCCTCATAAGCCCACCGCTACATTTTTCAGTATGCTCTCGCCACGTGCACTGCACTTCTCTGCAGCAGGGCATTTTTTGGACTGCAGTGTGATCAGGACAACGGATTTCACATTTAATGCCACTGGCATCAGATGGCATCCGTTGCCATCAGTTAAGTGAGTAATCTTTTTTCTTTTTTTTTCCTGGACAAAATGCACCAAACTTGCAGAACTTTTTGTCCGTGAAAAAAAGGATTACACATCTAACTGATGGCAATGGATGCCATGCCATCTAATGCCAACAGACAGCATTAAATGTGAAATCCGTTGTCCTGATCTGAACAATAAGGGCAAATGATTTCCCACAGAAACTGTGTACGTAACTGTGAAGCTACGTACAATAATTGTAGTAATATATGTTTAAAAGTTATTTGCTTAAGGCTCAATTCACACGTCCGCAATTCTGTTCCGCATTTTTCGGAATAGAATTAAGGACCCATTTATTCCTATGGGGCCGCATGATGGGCTGCCCGGATCCGGAAATGCGGATTCGCACCTTTGGGTCCGCAATTCTGTTCCCGAAAAAATAGAACATGTCCTATGCTTGTCCGCAATTGCGAACAAGATTAGGCATTTTCTATTCTAGTGCTGGCAATGTGCGGTCCGCAAAATGCGGAACGCACATTGCCAGTGTCCGTGTTTTGCGGATTCGAGGATCCGCATAACACATACGGATGTGTGAATGGACCCTAAGTGAGATAACCCTTTCACTATTTTTTTTTATTTGCCCTAATTGTACAGTAAACAAAGGCAATTAGACTCCAAACATTACTCTTGTCCACTTAACCACTTAGTGACCAGCCTGTTTTGGGCCATAAAAGGGTTGTCCCATGAAAAATATTCTAGTTTTCAAACCAGCAACTCTATCTAAATTCTTTTCTAATTGCATGTAATTACAAATTTTGTATAGCCACTGAGTTATCCAATAAAATGTATCTGTGTAGCGCCACCTGCTGTTTTCTTTTTTTATTTCTTTTTCCTGCTCACTAAGATGGCCGCACATGCTCAGTTTCATCCTTTAACTGCCTCCTGAGGTGTGATAGGGAGAGTGTGGACAGGCTTACCTGAGCTGCAGCAGAAAAGACACTTCCCTCAAGATGTCAGAATCTAGCGGAGAAATGAATAAGGAGCTCTCTGGGTCCATGTAATGTACAGTGCTGATTCTAGGCTTGTTAAAATGAGAGTGCCATCTACTACATTAGCTCTGATTTGCATTTTTACATTAAGCACAGCATAACCCATATAGCTGTTGGGGATACAGAAAGGGAATCTACCATAGAAAAAGAGGATGATAAAGATGAGGATGAGGAAGGTGAGGAGCTGCCCCTGCAAGGAAGTAGGAGTTGGAGGAGCAAGAGGACGATGATGAGGATGGCATCGGTCAAGACAACCCATCATCTCATTGGGGGGAAGAGCCGGAAAGAACTGGCTCCTTGGGCACGCTGGCCATTAGGGCAACTTGTATGTTTGCTTGCTTACGCAGTGATAGGTATATTGTTGACATCAAGGACTCTGAAGGTTACTAGCTAGTCATGACTTTAGGCCCTCGCTACCAAGACAAAATGGGGGAATGTTTTCCTCTCACAGAAAGGGAGGACAAATTACGCTATTACCAGCAAACACTGTGCTGCCAGTGTGTCTGAAAGGGAGGCCCCTATCTGCCCCTCCCCCCGGAGAGTAACTCTGCCTCCAGCTGCCACAAGCAGCAGTAGCCTCAGGAGCAGTAGCCGCAGCCATTTCAGTCTCCTGAACATGATGGGCCAGTATTTCTTTGCTCTGCACCAGGCTGAGACCAGTCAGCAAGCTGACAGTTCCTGCCTCAACACCCAGGTTCAGACCTACCTAAACCATGGCTAGTCTCTGTCACATACCTTGCTACCTCACCCCATGGATTTCTGGGCAGGCAGACTGAAACTGTGGCCCGAAATGGCACATCATGCTCTCTATCTTCTTTTTTGCCCACCCTACAGTGTCATCTCGGAGAGGGTTTTCAGCACTACGGGCGGTATGGTGACACCCAAACGGACCAAGTTGTCCTCTGCAGTGTCCAAAACATCACTTTTGCTGAGATTCAGGAGAATTTTCACACTCCTCCGGCTGATTCAGATGAACAGACCTTGTCTTGCTGATGGAGCCCCGTTTTGCCACGGTTGCTGTCTGTCTGCCTACCATCACGTTCTTTGTGGCTGCTGCTGCGGCCTGCATCATGCCGCTAATGCCACTTTCCAACCATCACATTCTGTACGGCTGCTGCTGCGGCCTGCATCATGCCAATAATGGTACTCTCCAACCATCACGTTCTGTACGACTACTGCTGCGGCCTGCATCATGCCACTTATGCCACTTTCCAACCATCACTTCTATACGGCTTCTGCTGTGGTCTGCATCATGCCACTAAAGCCACTTTCCAACCATCACGTTCTGTACGACTGCTGCTGCAGCCTGCATCATGTCACTTATGCCACTTTCCATTCATTGCGTTCTGTACGGTGGCTGCTGCCACCTCCTTCATGCCACCGACGCCATCATGCCACCGCTGCAATCTGATCACCATCATCTTCCGTAAGGCTGCTGCTGCCTTTCTGCCTGCATGTACCATATGGTTGCTGCTGTAGCCGCCACTGTTTCAGCTGCTGCTTCTCGCTGTTAATCCCCTACTCCCACCACCATTAACGTAAAGCATCTGACGCCATTATCAATACTATTACTGCTATTGCTACTACTGCCCATAGGCAGACTTGTATGTTCCATGCTATACTAATGCTCCTGCTGCTGCCACAATTACGGCCACACCCCACTATTTCCGTACCGTACCCCTTCCACATCTACACTGCACTGCTGCTGCTCCAAATTAAAAGGGATAATTTTTTTAGGCTCATTCACAATTAGATACTTTTTCTCCTGACAATCAACACGTGTGCGTGTTGTATGGGCAGGCATTCCAACCCTGTGTAGGCAAAATTTTTGGGCGCTTGGTCCCCCAAGCCACTTTATTATTTTTTTATTCCATAACACTGTGTGTGTTTAACCCTTTCTACCCCAAGCCAGTTTTCACCTTCCTGCCCAGACCATTTTTTGCAAATCGGACATGAGTCACTTTATGTGGTAATAACTTTGGAAATTTTACTTATTCAAGCCATTCTGAGGCTACTTTCACACTAGTGTTTTTTGCGGATCCATCATGGATCTGCAAAAACGCTTCTGTTACAATAATACAACCGCATGCATCTGTCATGAACGGATCCGGTTGTATTATGTCTTCTATAGCCATGACGGATCAGTCATGAACACCATTAAAAGTCAATGGGGGACGGATACGTTTTCTATTGTGTCAGAGAAAACTGATCCGTCCCCACTGACTTACATTGTGTGCGAGGACAGATTTATCTTGCTCCGCACCACATCATGGACAGAAAAACACTGCATGCAGCTTTATTTTGTCCGCGATAGGAGAGCAACCAAATGGAACGGGATGCATTTTGGAGCCTTCCGTTTCGTTCAGTTCAGTTTTGTCCCTATTGACAATGAATGGGGACAAAACTGAAGCGTTTTCTTTCGCTATTGAGATCCTATGACAGATCTAAATAGCAGAATTGAAAACGCTAATGTGAAAGTAGCCTGAGATTGTTTTCTCGTGACACATTGTACTTCATGACAGTGGTAAATTTGAGTCAATATTTTTCTTTTATTTATAAAAAAAAATCCCAAATTTACCAAAAATGTGGAAAAATTCACAATTTTTAAATTTTGAGTTTCTCTACAGATAGTAATGCCTCATAAAATAGTTATCAGTCATCATTCCCCATATGTCTACTTTATGTTGGCATCATTTTGTAAATTTCATTAAATTTTTTTAGGACGTTAGAAGGCTTAGAAGTTTAGAAGCCATTTTTCACATTTTCAACATTTCCAAAACCTTTTTTCACCAATTCAGATATAAAGTGATTTTGAGGGGGAGATAATGGAAACCACCCATAAATGACCCCATTTTAGAAAATAAACTCCTCAAATTATTCAAAACTGATGTTACAAACTTTGTTAACCCTTTAGGTGTTCCACAAGAATTAAAGGAAAATGGAGGCAAAATTTCAAAATCAAATTTTTTATGCAGATTTTTCATTTTTTTATTGCAACACAGCAAGGGTTAACATCAAAATAAACCTTTATTACTCGGATTCTTCAGTTTACAGAAATAACCCATATGTGGTGGTAAACTGCTCCATGGGCACATGGCAGTGGTTAGAAGGAAAGGAGCACCATATGGATTTTGGAAGCAGATTTTGCTAGTATGGTTTTTAGGCAGCATTTTGTATTTGAAGAGACCCTGACGTACCTACAGTGGAAACCCTCAAAAAGTGATTCCATTTTGGAAACTACACCCTTCAAAGAATATATTAAGTGGGGTACTGAACACTTTGACCCCCAAATTATGGAATTTGGAAACACTTGGCTGTGAAAATGAAAAGTTTAATTTCTTCCAATAAAATGTTGCTTTAGCCCCCATAATTTGTTACCCATTTTCTCCTGAACACGGCAACACCCCATATGTGGTGGTAAACTTCTGTGGGGGCACATGGCTGGATTCAGAATGGAAGGAGCGCCATATGGCTTTTGCAGCGCAGATTTTGATAGATTGGTGTTTATTTTTTGAGTGATCGTCTTATGTGGGGGGGTAATTTTTTTGCGGAATGAAGTTGTTTTCATTGGTATCATTTTAGGGTACATAAGACTTTTTGATCGCTTGGTATTACACTTTTTGGGAGGCAAGGTGAAAAAAATATCCAATGTGTCTATTATTTTTGTTAAAAAGGACCTTTCGTCAGTTTATGTCTTCTATAGCCATAGTCTAATTATGGTCTTACCTTATAGGGCAGCCCCCACTGATGCCATGGCACTTTTTTTTTCCCCAAAGTCCCCCCTGCCCCCCCCCCCCCCCCCCCCCCCCCCCCCCCCCCCCCCCCGTTTGTCCGCTCTTGGACCCGTTGATTTCGGCCCCTTATATTATAATGAGCCGACTCGGTTATACTAGGCGAAAACTCAGCGCAGTTTGGCTGGGGGCGGTTCTCTTCTTCCTGGCTGTGAGCGCATCCAATCAGAGCGCACCGCTCTTAGATCATAATTAGACTATGGCTAAACTGATGAAAGGTCCTCTTTAAGTTTTACACAGTAAATGCATTTTTGAACACAATAAAATCTTGTTTTTGTGTTGCCATCTTCTGAGAGCCCTATTTTTTTTCTTTTTTGGGGCAATTGTCTTAGGTCGGGTTTATTTTTTTGTGGGATAAGATGACGTTTTATTGGTACCATTTTGGGATACATACACCTTTTTGATCGCTTGGCTGTTTTGTAACAGTTTTTTTTTTTTTTAATGCGTTCACCTGACGGGGTGGATCATGTGATATTTTTATAGAGCCAGTCAATACGGACCCGGCGATACCTAATAAGTTAATTTTTCTATTTTTTTATTTTTTTTGTATTACTTAAAGAGGACCTTTCACCGCTCCTGACATGTCTGTTTTAATAGCTTCATGTATTCCCCATATAATAACAATTCTGGAGCATCTATTCTTAATGCTCTATGTTGTGCCATTCCTGTATTATTTCTACTAGAAGTTATGAATGAATTGCTATTAGCTTTCAGTAAGGGTACAGAGGGAGATAACCAGTTGGGGGAGTGTACCTGCACAGGCTCACTCTGTCCAATCAGTGCTGCCATTTTCAGACTCTGTTCCCTTACTGCAGACTGCTAGCAATTATTCATAACTTCTAGTAGAAATAATAGAGGAATGGAACAACATACAGACATAAGAATAGATGCTCCAGATGTTTTTTTTTACTTGAAACTTAATTTTTTTTTATTATTATTATTATTATGCAAAACTTTATTTTAACTTTTTTATTTTCCTTTGTTTCCCACAACTTTTGGGGGTCTGATCCCCTGTACAATGAATTACAATATATCTGTATTGTAATGCATTGGCTGTAAGTGTATTACTGAGTATTACTGTAAGTGTATTACTGGATCTCACAGGCTAACAGGGAAGGCAGCCACGATGTCTAAGGAAAGCATCGGGCTGCTATCTCAGCCATCGGGTCCCCTGTCACTTCCGCACGGGGGGCCCAATGGGGACGGGGAGGGAGCTTCCTCCCTCCACACATGTCGCGGTCAGCGCTGACTGCGGCATAGTGAGAGTTAATATGCAGGCATCAGTGTTTTCACCGAAGGCGGTGCATACAGCAGGGATCCTGCTAACGGGAACAGAAGGTCCCCTGCAGCTGATTTGGCAGGTGTAGCTCCTGCACCTGCCTGATCAGCGAGCTGTAATACTACAGTGTTGGTTGGGAGGTCACTTCCTGCAGCGCCGTACTATTACAGCGCTGGTCGAGAAGGGGTTAAACATCTGATAAGGGCCAATTTTCAGAAGCCTTGGAATATGAAAAAGCATAAAACATAAAAGAGTCCTAGGAGGCTAGGGCAACTGGAGCAACTTTGATTCGGTCCAAACTTTTTAAACAATTTGGCGAACCAGACCTGAAACAAATCTTGACTGGTTCACTCATCTCTAAACATTTGGATGAGTTATTTAAGAAAATCCATCTGTATATCATCACCTCTACTTGTTCTTTTCCTTATTTCTCCAGCTAAATCAGTAACATCACTGCCCTGAGTGACAGTCTTAGTTACACACATCCTCAGTTCCATCCTTGAGCTACCACATCTGCATCTACTGTTAGAACCTGTGACAGTTACAGGGAGAAAGCTTTAGCAGAATAGACACACCCCTGAGCTTGATGTAATAGAGGATAACTACAGAAGAAAGGACACGCCCCCATGGGCTGCCAGCTTGTAATAAATCTAGCAGAACAATTGGAACAATGAATGGGAAGAGCTCTGGATCCATGTGAGGTACAAAGCTGGTTTTACAATTTGTTTGAAACTGATTGTCATGTACTATAAGTCCTCTTTCACATGGGCGTCCCGGATTTGCCCCGGATGCGTCACGTGTGCATTGCGGGAAACCCGTGCAAGTAGGCACGCAATTTCAGTCAGTTTTGACTGCGATTGCGTTCCGATGTTCAGTTTTTGCCGTGCGTGTGCAATTCACTAAAGTTCGGGTTGCACGTGCATGAGAAAAAACTGAATGTGGTACCCAGACCCGAACCCGAACTTCTTCACTAAAGTTCGGGTTTGGGTTAGGTGTTCTATTAATTTTATTATTTTCTCTTATAACATGGTTATAAGGGAAAATGATAGCATTCTTAAAACAGAATGCTTACTAAAATGTGGCTTGAGGGGTTAAAAAATATAAAAAAATTAACTCACCTCATACTCTTCTTCACGCAGCCGGCATCGTCTTCTTTCTTGTTCTTTCAGGACCTGCAAAAGGACCTTTGATGACGTAATCGCGCTCACCATATGGTGAGCGCAGTGACGTCAGCGCAGGTCCTGGTGAATGAAGATAGAAGGATCTTTAACCCCTCAAGCCACATTTTAGTAAGCATTCTGTATTAAGAGTGCTATTATTTTCTCTTATAATCATGTTATAAGGGAAAATAATACAGTGATTAGACTTTAATGGGGTTGCTCATCCCTATCATCTCCTAGCAACCATGCGTGAAAATTGCACCGCATCCGCACTTGCTTGCGGATGCTTGAGATTTTCACACAGACCCATTCATTTCTATTGGCCCGCATTGCGTGAAAAAAACAGAATATACAGTCCTGATCAAAAGTTTAAGACCACTTGAAAAATGGCAAAAAATCATATTTTACATTGTTGGATCTTAACAAGGTTCCAAGTAGAGATTCAACATACAACAAGAAGAAATGAGAGTGAGACAAAACATTTTTTGAGCATTCAATTAATTGAAAATAACGATTAAACTGAAACAGGCTGTTTTTCAGCTGATCCAAATTTTAGGACCAGTTGCCTTAAATTAAAAGGCCAAATCTGTGCAAAGATGTGGATTCATTGTCATTTTCTGTCAGGTAGTCACACGTTGTGATGGCAAAGGCAAAAAAACTCTCCCTATTTGAACGTGGTCGGGTTGTTGAACTGCATAAGCAGGGTCTCTCACAGCGCGCCATTGCTGCTGAGGTGGGACGCAGTAAGTCATTTGGAATTTCTTAAATGATCCTGAGGGTTATGGAACAAAAAAGTCAAGTGGAAGACCCAAAAAATTTTCATCAGCACTGAGTCGGAGGATCCAATTGGCTGTCCGTCAAGACACTGGACGATCCTCGACCCAAATTAAAGCCCTTACTGGTGCTGACTGCAGCCCCATAACCATCAGACGGCATCTGAGACTGAAGGGCTTCAAAAACAAAAAAGTCTTCAAAGACCTCGTCCCCTTGAACGCCACAGAACTGCTCGTTTGGACTTTGCAAGAGAGCACCAAACATGGGACATTCAAAGGTGGAAGAAAGCTTTATTCTCTGATGAGAATTTTTTTTAACCTTGATGGTTTCCAACGTTACTGGCATGACAAGCAGATCCCACCTGAGATGTTTTCTACGCGCCACAGTGGAGGGGGCGCCATAATGGTCTGGGGTGCTTTTTCCTTCAGTGGAACAATGGAGCTTCAGGAAGTGCAGGGGCGTCAAACGGTCGCTGGCTATGTCCCGATGTTGCAGAGAGCATTCCTCGTGACTGAGGGCCCTCGTCTGTGTGGTAACAACTGGGTTTTTCAACTGGACAACGCTACAGTACACAATGCCCGCAGGACAAGGGACTTCTTCCAGGAGAATAACATCACTCTTTTGGCCCATCCTGCGTGTTCCCCTGATCTAAATCCAATTGAGAACCTTTGGGGATGGATGGCAGGCAAGGGAAGTTTACAAAAATGGACAACAGTTCCAGACAGTAGATGGCCTTCGTGCAGCCGTCTTCACCACTTGGAGAAATGTTCCCACTCACCTCATGGAAATGCTTGCATCAAGCATGCCGAAACTAATTTTGGAAGTGATAAACAATAACGGCGGAGCTACTCATTACTGAGTTCATGTTTGGAAGTTGGATTTCTGTTTTGGGGGGGGTTTAGTTTTTTTTTGGAGGTGTGGTCCTAAACTTTTGATCAGCTGAAAAACAGCCTGTTTCAGTTTTTTCATTGTTTTCCTTAAATTGAATGCTTCAATTTTTTTTTGCCATTTTTAAAGTGGTCTTAAACTTTCAAGTGGTCTTAAAATCAGGACTGTGGAACATGCTACGATTTTCATGCAACGCACAAGTGATGCGTGAAAATCACCGCTCATCTGAACAGCCCCATTGAAGTGAATGGGTCCGGATTCAGTGCGGGTGCAATGCGTTCACCTCACGAATTGCACCCGTGAGGAAAACTGGCCCATGTTAAAGGGGCCTGTGCATAGTACCCACAGCAGCAGTGAGATTACCATGGCAGCCAGGGTTTCAGTAGCGCCCTGGCTGCCATGGTAACCGATCGGAGCCCCGCAATTACACTGCTGGGGCTCCGATCAGAAGCTGCCACTGCCACCAATGAGAGGAGGTGAGGTGAGCCTGTGGCCACTGCCACCAATGATTTTAATACTGGGGGGGGCGCACTGCGCCACCAATGTTTTTAATACTGGGGACGGGGACGGGGGGGAGGGCGCACTGCGCCACCAATGATAATTAACGTTTAATAAACATATACAGCCGGCGGCAGAAACACATTGCCGGCACCCGACCTCGGACAGGGCGCTGCGATCTGCGGCAGTTAACCCCTCAGGTGCGGCACCTGAGGATTAATTGCCGTAGATCGCAGCGCTCTGTCAGAGGCAGGGTGCCGGAAATGTGTTTCTACCACCTGCATTTGTAATGTATTAAACGTTAGTTATCATTGGTGGCACAGTGGCCACAGCCCCTCCCCTCCTCCGCCCCTCTCCTCCTCCGCCCCCGCACGCTGAGAGCAGCTTGATCCATTTTCTCTGATACTGGGCTGTGCAGCAGCACAGCCTAGTATCGATAAAAGGCAAATGCTCGGATCGTATCAATACTGGGTTAAAAGTATCGATTGGGTATCGAAAGTTCGATACCCGAAACAACCGTAGTGTAAACAAACCTTTTATAAACCTTTTATCATCAGGAATAGTGTGAATATGGATTTTTATTCAAGCAGTTTCTGCTCTTGTTAGCGCCCAGGGCAGGGCTTCATTGCATTGGGCTACATCATAGCACCTCCCCTCTGCTCTGAGTGACAGTTGTAGAATCCAACCAGTAGACCACTAGCTATCACCCAGAACAGACAGGACGGACTGAGAAACAGCGCAGTGCAGACAGGATTCACAAACATCCCTTTCTGAGCACTTGCAAGTGCAGAATTGGCTTGTGTAAAAGTTCGCAAAGTTCATCTTGTTTTGGCCACTATTCCTCTAAGCTTTAGATAAAGGTATGCTCAAAGAAAATTGCAGACCTTAAAAAATACACACCTTAGAGTGTACGTTAGGTGAATCAACTAATATTCTACAGCCATTACTTATTTTCCATTAAGGGAAGACATATTAGTGCAAGATTACTCCAGCAATTAAGAAAAACAGGGGAGCATATATTAAGACCAGAATTTTACACGCCGGTCTTAATAACCCCTTAAGCTGGTGGTGTATCCGCCGAAGTTTTGAAGAGGCGCCAGCCTCTACATAACTTCCGCGTATACAGAGTCAGTCTAAATGTTAGCCAGCTACCTTGCTGTCTTACATTTAGATTTTCTATGGCTAAAACAGGCATAGAAAATTATAAATGAGACGGGCCTACCCCTTTCCTGCCACGATCACTTTTTTAGACCTGGCGTGAGCGGGGAAAAGTTGCAGACTGCGAAGTAAATAACATTTGCGCTGCAATCTGCACCAGTTATACACCTAATATAGGTGTATTACTGGAGAGTAAATGACCCCCATAGTCTACAGTATTCTCTATAAAATCAGGCTTGGAAACATTAGAATAATGCTTGAAAATATATCTCTCAAACTCAAATACATGCTTGTCTAGCAACAGTACATTTTTCTAAGTGAATCTAATAAAGTACATTTGATTTGGAAGTCCAATAATGCAACAATGCATGCGTCTTGTTTAAATTGTTATAGGCAATCACTATTGAGAGTTGGATCAATATGGTCAACAAAGATGAAAGTCAACAATATAAAAGCCTTGTTTCCAAGAATGTTTGATCCAATAAATCTAAAAATGTGTGTAATTACCATCAACTCTATAAAAAAAAACATGTTTTTTAAAATATCAGTGATTGCATGTTTTTTCTCATTCCTCTATCCTTCCTGCTGATTTACTGAGATTGCATTGCTTTTTTATTAGTTAACTTGTAGGCTAAGGCCAAATGGCAGGTCACATGATACATGGCCTGAGTCGTGCGAGAGGCCGCACCAAAACCATTCAGTTGGTCTGTACGCTTAGGCCACATTCAGAAAACACAAAACAAACTACAGTAAAATACATGTGGATGTGATATTTAAAACACTAATAATCACATGCGTATAATCCTTTGGATTATGGAGCATGTTTCCAACCATAACTTGGGATTCAAAGGCAGAGACAAGATATCATGTATGTGAAAAATAACAACTACTGTAGTTAAGAAGGAAACCATGGTATACAGGTCTATGCTTCTGATGGTCTTCAATTAATAATTATCTTATAATTATTCCTAATCATACTGTTCCTATACATTGAATAGGCACTAAATAAGCTTACACATACAAATCACTGAATAATATAAATATAATAAGGAGTGCATTGATTTATTCTGCTCAGTACATCTGCTGTGTTCCATTGCTCCTTGAAACCTACCTTACCAGATCTCTGACTGACACGCTATATAAATAACATGAACGTAGAGTAATTCTCATAGGCTGTATAGCTCCTGACTATGTATATGTTTAATGATCAGCAGCTAATCAATTTGTTAATTACTTAGTTAGACCTTATTACTTTGCCCAATGACAGATATTTATCTAAAGTAAAGCGTAATCCATTAAACCGGAAATTCTTTTTCATGGTGTTAAAGGGAACCTGTCATCAACTTTATGCTGACCTCACGGAGGGCAGCATAAAATAGTGACAGAAATGCTGATTTCAGTGGTGCATCACTCATGAGCTAAAAGTTAGTGGTTGCTGAGAAACAGCATCATAATCATTGGAGCCCGGGCCTTGAAAAGAGTCAAATCTACCTGAGAAGAGTCCAGGTTATTCATAATCTCCTGCTCTCTCACCCATCTGCTGATTATTGGCAGCTCTCTCCTAGAAAGAAAGGGAGAAAACTAGGTAGAAGACTGTCAGTTATCAGCAGGTGGCAGGAGAGCAGGAATTCATGAATAACCAGGACTCTTCTCAGGTGGACTCTTTTCCAGGCTCAGTCTGCAATGATTGTGATTTTGGTTCTCAGCAACCACTTACTTTTAACTTATAAATGACAGACCGCTGAAATCAACTCACCTGTCTCTTCTTTATGCTGCTGTTAGTATGGGCAGCGTGAAGTTGATGACAGGTTCCCTTTAACCTCTTCAGGACACATGATGTACCGGTACAGCATGTTGTCCTGGTACTTAAGGACACATGGTGTTGTTCCGATCACAGCCGCCCGGCACCTTGGCTAAATGCGCGGGAAGGTCCCGTGTTGGCGATCGCCGCAAACCGCAGGTCAATTCAGACCTGCGGTTTGCGGCTTTTACCTGCGGTTGTGGAGGCTGGCGGCGGTGCCATCGGGTCCCAATGTGGCTGTAGGGTGGACCCGATGGCATGGAAGGCAGCGCGATGCCTAAGGAAAGCATCACGCTGCCTTCCGTTGACGAGCCTGTGAGATCCAGCCCCCTGGATCTCACAGGTCGGAAGCTGTATGAGTAATACTCACTGTATTACTCATATAGCCAATGCATTCCAATATAGAAGCATTGGAATGCATTGTAAATGGATTAGACCCCCAAAAGTTAAAGTCCCAAAGTGGGACAAAAAATAAAGTTGAAAAAAAGTTAAAAAAATAAAGTTTCTCCCCCCAAAAATTAAAAGTTTCAAGTAAAAATAAACAAAAACGTCATTTTCCCCAAATAAAGATAAAAAAAAAAGGTAAAAAATAGGGAAAAATAAAAATGTATACATATTAGGTATCGCCGCGTCCGTATCGACCAGCTCTATAAACATATCACATGACCTAACCCCTCAGATGAACACAGTAAAAAATTAAAAATAAAAACGGTGCTAAATAAACAATTTTTTTGCCACCTTACATCACAAAAAGTACAACAGCAAGCGATCAAAAAGGCGTTTGCCCACCAAAATAGTACCAATCTCACCGTCACCTCATCCCGCAAAAAATTAGCCCCTACCTGAGACAATCTCCCAAAAAATAAAAAAACTATGGCTTAGAATATGGAGACACTAAAACATAATTTTTTTTGTTTTAAAAAAGCTGTTATAGTGTAAAATTTACATTAAAACAAAAAGTATACATATTAGGTATTTCCGCGTCCGTATCGACCGGCTCTATAAAAATATCACATGACCTAACCCCTCAGATGATCACCGTAAAAAAATAAAAAATAAAAACTGTGCTAAATAAACCATTTTTTGTCACCTTACATCACAAAAAGTGTAATAGCAAGCGATCAAAAAGTCATATGTACCCCAAAATAGTGCCAATCAAACCTTCATCTCATCCCGCAAAAAATTAGACCCTACCTAAAATAATCGCCCAAAAACTGAAAAAACTATGGCTCTCAGAATATGGAGACACTAAAACATGATTTTTGTTTTGTTTCAAAAAAGATATTATTGAGTAAAACTTACATGAATAAATAATTTACATATTAGGTATGGCCGCATCCGTATCGACCGGCTCTATAAAAATATCACATAACCTAACCCCTCAGATGAACAGCGTAAAAAATTTCAAATAAAAACTGTGCTAAATAAACCATTTTTGTCACCTTACATCACAAAAAGTGTAATAGCAAGCGATCAAAAAATCACACGCACCCATTGGATCCTGCAAAAATCATACCCTACCCAAGATAAACGCCCAAAATCTGAAAAAATTATGGCTCTCAGACTATGGAAACACCAAAACATGATTTTTTTTTGTTTAAAAATGAAATCATTGTGTAAAACTTACATAAAAAAAAAAAAGTATACATTTTAGGTATAGCCGCATCCGTAACAACCTGGTCTATAAAAATACCACATGATCTAACCTGTCATATGAATGTTGTAAATAACAAAAAATAAAAACTGTGCCAAAACAGCTATTTCTTGTTACCTTGCCTCAGAAAAAGTTTAATATAGCGCAACCAAAAATCATATGTTCCCTGAACTAGTACCAACAAAACTTCCACCCTATCCCGTAGTTTCTAAAATGGGGTCACTTTTTTGGAGTTTCTACTCTAGGGGTGCACCAGGGGGGCTTCAAATGGGACATGGTGTAAAAAAAACTGTCCACCAAAATCTGCCTTCCAAAAACCGTATGGCATTCCTTTCCTTATGCGCCCTACCGTGTGCCTGTACAGCAGTTTACGACCACATATGAGGTGTTTCTGTAAAACTACAGAATCCGGGAAATAAATATTGAGTTTTGTTTGGCTGTCAACCCTTGCTTTGTTATTGGAAAAAATGGATTAAAATGGAAAATTTGCCCAAAAATTTAAATTCTGAAATTTCATCTCCATTTGCCAATAACTCTTGTGGAACACCTAAAGGGTTAACAACGTTTGTAAAATCAGTTTTGAATACCCTGAGGGGTGTAGTTTCTTAGATGGGGTCACTTTAATGGAGGAGTTTCTACTCTAGGGGTGCATCAGGTGGGCTTCAAATGGGACATGGTGTCAAAAAAAACAGTCCAGCAAAATCTGCCTTCCAAAAACCGTATGGCATTCCTTTCCTTATGCGCCCTACCGTGTGCCCGTACAGCAGTTTACGATCATATATGAGGTGTTTCTGTAAACTACAGAATCCGGGCAATAAATATTGAGTTTTGTTTGGCTGTTAACCCTTGCTTTGTTACTGGAAAAAAATGATTAAAATGGAAAATTTGGCAAAAAATTTTAATTCTGAAATTTCATCTCCATTTGCCAATAACTCTTGTGGAACACCTAAAGGGTTAACGACGTTTGTAAAATCAGTTTTGAATACCTTGAGGGGTGTAGTTTCTTAGATGGGGTCACTTTTATTGAGTTTCTACTCTAGGGGTGCATCAGGGGGGCTTCAAATGGGACATGGTGTAAAAAAAAACTGTCCAGCAAAATCTGCCTTCCAAAAATCGTATGGCATTCCTTTCCTTCTGCGCCCTGCCGTGTGCCCGTACAGTAGTTTACGACCACATATGGGGTGTTTCTGTAAACTACAGAATCAGAGCCATAAATATTGAGTTTGGTTTGGCTGTTAACCCTTGCTTTGTAACTGGAAAAAAATGATTAAAATGGAAAATCTGCCAAAAATGAGAAATTTTGAAAATGTATCTTTATTTTCCATTAATTCTTGGGGAACACCTAAAGGGTTAACAAAGTTTGTAAAATCCGTTTTGAATACCTTGAGGGGTCTAGTTTCTAGAATGGGGTCATTTTTGGGTGATTTCCCTAAAAATTGGGTTTTTGAAAATTTCAAGATAACCTTCTAAGCCTTGTAACATCCCCAAAAAATTCAATATAATTCCCAAAATTATCCAAACATGAAGTAGACATATGGGGAATGTAAATTAATAACTATTTTTGGAGGTATTACTATGTATTATAGAAGTAGAGAAATTGAAACTTGGAAATTTGCAATTTTTTAAAATTTTTGGGTAATTTATAAATAAAAATCATTATTTTTGACTTCATTTTACAAGTGTCATGAAGTACAATATGTGACGAAAAAACTATCTCAGAATGGCCTGGATAAGTCAAAGCGTTTTAAAGTTATCACCACTTAAAGTGACACTGGTCAGATTTCCAAAAAATGGCCTGGTCCTTAAGATGAAATAAGGCTGTGTCCTAAAGGGGTTAAAAGTGTTATGTGGGAATGATATTCCTATATATAGCATGAACACATTATACAAAATCATAGTACACTACTTGGCTAGATATCTTAAAGCAGAATTTAAGTGATTAGAACAATATAAAAAACACATAACATGGTATATAACTGAAGTACTAAGTTTACTAATCTTGTCTAATATTTGTACCCCTGTCAAAATTGGGCCCAATAGAACAGATAGCATGTGCAGTTGCAAGCAACAGGCTGCAAACTCCAATATAAAAAACCAAAACAAATGTACAATGCTTTAAAAAATCTATAAAATATTTCATCTTTATTTAAAGTACATTGATGTCTAAAAAGACAAATACAATGGATCGACACACATTCCACAAAAATAGGTGCAAGTGAGCACACGTGAAAAAAAATACATCCATACATCCACATTAATTGAAAATTCTAAATGTGAAATACATGTAAAAAATCCACTTAGAAAGACGATCAATACATTACAGACTCAGAAGTGGCAAATATGTTGTCCTTGAGGAAGCAATGTGAAACACATGTTGGGGACAACATAGGTGCCGCTTGTGGGTTTTGTAATGTATTGAACGTCTTTCTAAGCTGATTTTTTAACTGTATTACTTGTTTTGAATTGTCATTTAATGTGGATTCCGTTTTTTTTCACCTGCACTTACTTTTGACTGTAGTATGGCACCTATTTTTGTACAATGTGTATCGATCTATTGTATTTGACTGTTAAACATCAATTTTATACAGTACAGACCAAAAGTTTGGACACACCTTCTCATTCAAAGAGTTTTCTTTATTTTCATGACTATGAAGGCATCAAAACTATGAATTAACACATGTGGAATTATATACATAACAAACAAGTGTGAAACAACTGAAAATATGTCATATTCTAGGTTCTTCAAAGTAGCCACCTTTTGCTTTGATTACTGCTTTGCACACTCTTGACATTCTCTTGATGAGCTTCAAGAGGTAGTCCCCTGAAATGGTCTTCCAACAGTCTTGAAGGAGTTCCCAGAGATGCTTAGCACTTGTTGGCCCTTTTGCCTTCACTCTGCGGTCCAGCTCACCCCAAACCATCTCGATTGGGTTCAGGTCCGGTGACTGTGGAGGCCAGGTCATCTGGCGCAGCACCCCATCACTCTCCTTCATGGTCAAATAGCCCTTACTTTCAAAGTTTTCCCAATTTTTCGGCTGACTGACTGGCCTTCATTTCTTAAAGTAATGATGGCCACTCGTTTTTCTTTACTTAGCTGCTTTTTTCTTGCCATAATACAAATTCTAACAGTCTATTCAGTAGGACTATCAGCTGTGTATCCACCTGACTTCTCCTCAACGCAACTGATGGTCCCAACCCCATTTATAAGGCAAGAAATCCCACTTATTAAACCTGACAGGGCACACCTGTGAAGTGAAAAACATTTCAGGGGACTACCTCTTGAAGCTCATCAAAAGAATGCCAAGAGTTTGCAAAGCAGTAATCCAAGCAAAAGAGGGCTACTTTTAAGAACCTAGAATATGACATATTTTCAGTTGTTTCACACTTGTTTGTTATGTATATAATTCCACATGTCTTAATTCATAGTTTTGATGCCTTCAGTGTGAATATACAATTTTCATAGTCATGAAAATAAAGAAAACTCTTTGAATGAGAAGGTGTGTCCAAACTTTTGGTCTGTACTGTATTTTAATGATTTTTTGAGGCATTGTGCATTTGTTTTCTATATTGAACTTTGTCTAATATTTGGACAGAGTGGAGAGAAATTATAAAAGGCTGTGCACCAGTTTTATGGCATACAAAAGTAGAAAAATTTTGTGCAAATAGCACAAAAAGATATGCCAGCAAAAACTAGCTCTACCCCTTTAGCAAGCTAAGATGGAAGAGTGAAGGAGGAGAGAAGGGGATCAGTGGGGACATGCTGACAGGCTGCAGAGAGGAGAGACACAAATTGACTTCATGTATAACTGTACTTGTCTCTAGGGAGAGGGTTACATGAACTTTTGTGCATGTTATCAACCCCTTCACCCATCAGAAACATACTAGCTCTCTGACTGTCACATCTAATTACACCTAATCACACCTCTGCCCCTAAATAGGCTGTTTATTGACCCCTTGACTTAGACATTTATCGGCGTCTGGATCACATCACCAAATAAGTTGCACCTAACATCAAAAAAAGTTTACATTCTACACTGTTCCTATCCTGTCCAAGCCCGATCTATAGAGTAAAATATACAGACCAATTCTCTAGCTATTCCCTTTACACGCTGCAGTAATAGCCATAATCATTACCACTACAGAGAAACATCTCATATATTTCTGACAAAAAGAGATTTTCGCTCATTGACTGTCGCCATAAACCATGTTCAATTGCTGTAGTTTTTTTTTAACAACAGCAGCATTCAGCTGCTTTTCAAGTGAATTACAGGAGGTTCAGGTGTTGTGTCCATAATACAGGAAAGATTTACCCCCATATTCTACCCATCCAGGTCCGGCATTAGGGGGGGCAAACTGGACAATTGCCCAGGGCCCCGATCCTCTGAGGGGCCCCCTGATTTAATCAGGCCCGGCAGATCGCAAAATGTTAAACAGTCAGGACTCCCTGCTCTGACTCCATATATGGAGACAGTGTTGTGAACATGAAAGGGGTATGACCAACCATTTTCATTATGCTTAATGACACCCTGTGTATATAAATTTAAACTCTATTTTTGAAATGTCTCTGTGGGGATTTGAACTTTCAATCTTCTGCATTAAGGACAAGAACCTTAAAGGGATTCTGTCACCTAGTTTTAGCTTATAGAGCTGCGGACACGCACAGCTAGATCCCCGCTAGCATGTCCGCAATATAACTGTCCCATAAAGCGGTGTCCTTTTATTGTGCTTAAAAAATGATTTTAGAGATATGTAAATGACCCTGATAAGGTGCCCAACGGGCTGTACTAACTTTCTTCGTGCCCAGCCACGCCCCCTGTGAAAGAGCCCAGCACCGCCTGCGTCCTCCGAATCTCCTCCTTTGTTCACAGTTAGATTGCTGTAATCTCGCAATGTGGGGATTCGAACTCACAACCTTCTACATTAGAGCTAAAAACCTAAACCACTGGGCTATAGAGTGCAATGCTTAGGTACTGCTGACAAAACTCACAGAAGTTTATCTTGTATAATTCAAGAGAGATGTCTATGCTGTTTTTAACAGAAGAGAAACTTCTATGAGGTTTTTCAGCTCTGACTTGGCATTTAGCTCTATAACCCAGTGGTTAATGTTCTGGGCCTTAATTTAGAAGGTTGTGAGTTCAAACCCCTACAGAAACCTTTTAAAAGTAGAGGCTAAATAAAAGTTAAATACACAGCGTGTTCCCAACAGTGAAAAGTTAGATTTTATTGAGATAAAAATGGAGCAAAACGTAAAATATGATCAAATAACACCTGTATTAACCCACACCAACCTTTTTAACTTATGTAACAAGTATTTTTTGTCGGGAAAGGTGGCAACCCTAACAGCCCCCCACTCAGGACCTCTATAGGCCCGCTCGCTGCAGCAAGCTAAGCCTCATCAGGACTCACTTCGTAAAAAAAATAAATTTTCTTTTCGTAGCGATATTCTGACCGTCATAACTTTTTTATATTTATGGCAATTACAAAGAATGGTCGGCTCACAAGACGTTAAATATAACTTATTTAATCCTCACTATTAAAATAACACTTATGGATCAAACCATATACAGACAGAAGAAATATATAATATCAATGTAGAATGACAAATAAAATATCTAAAATGATCACGGTCCCTCCTTTGTAATGAGCTGCGGAGCTCTCGCAGCTCACAATTTTATATGGTAACTGCAAGATTTTATAACCTTAGTTCTGATTCCCTATGTAGAGTCATCCAGATTTTAAATGAAGATAGACTTGTGCGGCTTTCTGGTTGTATCCAGTATGATTATGCGATTATGTTTAGTGCGTCTGATAGTTGTCAGTAACCAGCTTGATATAGTGGTTGGAAGTTCACTCACTCACATATGCGCCACTCGGACATCCCATATATGTCGCTGTTGTATAAATAAAATGCGCTTCTTACCGGGTCCTTGTAGCTCTATCCGCAAGGCGATACCTGTATGTATATACGCTACACACTCGCGGCCCCACAGATGTTGTTTCGCTGGTGGCGGCACTTCGCGCCTGCGCAATGTGAGTTTCCGGACGCTGACAGCTCCACGAGTCGTTCCTCGCTGTTATCGATACTCCGCGCATGCGTGCTTGGATTTTGCAGTCGCCAAGTTGTATCTTCTTTCTGTACTTTGTAACACTCTGGATTTTGATGGTATGAACGTATACCACAGGGTCTTTAAAGGATGCAGTCACTCTTATCATATTTTCAAAACTTTTTTTATATATATTTTTTTTTTTGTTAAGTCCTGCAAGTGGACAACAACTTACAATCATCAGATGTAAATTGCTCCATTATTCTGTATAGAAATCACTTATCATAGTTCAGTGCTGCCATCTAGTGGCCTGACCTGGGATATACTAACAATGAGCCTTGAAGCCTAGTACAGGCTGCAACTCATTTTTAGAACAGGGTGCTTTCCCTGATCTCCTCTGGGGAAATGCGCGCCTTAAGAGGAATCCCGCGCTTCTGGTTCTTAACACTATCAGATGCCGTGAGCAAAGGGCTCGTTCAGATGAACGTATGATGCCCGTTGCTGTATTGCGGACCGCATTTGCGGATCTGCAATACACGGGCACAGTTCCGTGGCCATTCCGCATCATGGATGCGGACCTATTCATTTCAATGGGTCCGCAAGTCCGGAGATGCAGACGGTGCGGAACTGAAGAACGGAACTGAATACTACGGAAGCACAACAGAGTGCTTTATGGGGTTCCGTTCCGTGTTTCCGCACCGCAAAAAGATAGAACTTGCTCTATCTTTTTGCGGAACAGAAGGATCGCAGACTCATTCATGTGAATGTGTCTGCGATCCCCATGCGCCTGCCCCACGGACAGTTCCTGTGCATTGTGGACCGCAATTTGCAGTCTACAGCACGGGCACGGGCTTCACAAGTTCGTGTTTACGAGCCCTAAGGGGAACTCATTGCTGTGAGGGGAGGGAAAATGTGGCATATTCTGGGGCCATGAGGGTGAAGAACTGTGTGAGGAGCTTTACTGGGTGTAGATCTGTGAGGGAGCGCCGGAATCGACAGAATGCAACTGTGTTGTCAGTTCATTATTACATGATTTGGGGCCCCACTTTT